>NC_059120.1:60775636-61123136 GCF_020740685.1 Jaculus jaculus | reverse complement strand
AACATACAAAAAAAATCACAAGGTCAAAATTGAAATAGCACGGGCTGGAGGGATGGCTTAAGAACCGCAGTTCGAGGCTTGATTCCCCAGGGCCCATGTAAGCCAGATGCACAAGGTGCATGCATCTGGAGTTCATTTGGAATGGCTGGAGGCCCTGGCACTCCGCTCCCATTCTGTATCTATCTATCCCCCCACCCCGTTGCTCTTAAATAAAAAAATATATATATATTAAAAAACCATTGAAACAGCAAAGAAAGTCCTGCCTCCTTTACTGTCAAGTCTTTCTCCCTCCAAGAAAAAGCAGACTTTTCTTGGAAGCAGCCAATTAGATATGTTTTGAGTGGGCCTATCAGTCAAATTCGGCCTTCAACAGAGTTAATGGAAGTCTCTGTAGCCTTTTCAATGACTTTGTTTAGGACTAGCACTGGGTTATCCACTGCCTTGCCATTCCTTGTTCTTGACTGATAAATGTGCCGTTACTCCAGTTTGTGCTTTCCTGCAAGGAAGGAAGTGTCAGTGAGCACTGTGTTCATTTTGCAGCATGCCATGAGAACTGGCCTTCAATGGCTTAGTGCTAGTAGGTCAGCTCACAGGCCCCGTTGACGTCACGGACACAGGGCTGACTGGCCGAGCAGTGCACGAGTAGAGCAAAGGTGGGAGTGAAGACCGCTGAGCTGCTGCTTCCCGAGGAACATCTGAAGTACAAGCAGCTTCTGCTTTCCAAACAAAACTCTGTTCAGAAGTGCCAGATCTATTAAGGCCACTACAGGTAGTTAAACAATGCCCCGCTTGCTGTTCTGTCCCTGACCTACCTCTGACCAGTCCACCAGGTTGATCAGCCGGCCACACTCCAGGTGCAGCTTATAGGCAATGCAGATGTCAGGAGCAGTGTGCGGGATGCAGCCTTCCTCACCTTCCAGTGCTTCATTCTGAAAGGGCAGCAAGCCAAGTGCTTAGGGCCCTCCTCACCAGGTTTAGTAAGCAGACTCTTAGCTTCCTTCATTTAGTCACACACAGCTCTTATTTAGGCTTAGGACTTGGTCATAATCCTAACCACTAGAAAACTGTTTCCAGAAGAGAACACAAGTATTTTCACTTAAATTATAAATTACTTCCTGAGATCACAATAGACTTCTTTTTTTCCCCTGGCAGGGTTTTTATGAAGCTCAGGCTACCCTTGAACTCATTATGCAGCCAAGGATGGCTTAGAACTTCTGATCATTCTCTCACTACCCAAGTATGGTAATTACAGGCAAGCACCAACCACCACACCTGCTTTTTATGCAGTACTGGGGATCAAACTTGGCCTTTTGTATGCTAGGCAGGCACTCTGACAATAAGTTACATTTCCAGGCCCACCATAATGCATTTCTAATTACATAACAAGTTTATAGAATTCTTAGGGAATATTTGATTGCAAAAAAACCTACTTCCAACATTTGTCACTAGCAGCTACGATAATGTATTATTAACTATGCACATACCACCACTAGGAGTGTAAGTTCTCTTTTGGAGAAAAAACTTTGTTGCCAATATTGCAGGTCTCATATATTAGCCCATGATGGCTTCAAATTCCCTATATAGTCCACATCTGCCTAGCGTTACAGATCTTTTTTTTTCTCCCTAAATATGGCACAGAAGGGCTTCCAGTTGCTGCAAATGAACTCAGGATGCATGCGCCACTTTGTGCATCTGGCTTTATGTGGGGTATTGAACCCTGGTTGTTAGGTTTTGCATGCAAGCACTTACCCACTGAGCATCTCTCCAGTTCACACTACGGATTTAAAAACCTATAGCAGCTACAGTATTTTTTCAACCTATTTGAAACCCATGGTTCCTATTAAATGCAAAATCACATAAACAAAATGCACAGTACTTTCCCCCAATGACTAAAAAAAAAAAATCACACCTAAGATGTTAGAATCTATATGAGTTTTAATTTGCAGTTTGTATATTAAAACTATTTTTCAATCTCTGAACATGAAATTATCAAGTTCCTAATCACCACTATTATGACCAATGACTGACTTTTAACTTCCTACCCAGCATTCTTTTGCCTTCACTACTTTCCAACAGAAAACTAGTACTTCAGGATACTTCTCATGGGTTTATAATGAAGTCATTGTGAGCTCTGTATGGTTTTTCTTTTTCTTTTGTTTTTCAAGGTAAGGTTTCATTCTAACCCAAGCTGACCTGAAATTCATTATGTAGTCTCAGGGTGGCCTTGAACTCACAGTGATCCTCCTACCTCTACCTCCCAAGTGCTGGGATTAAACATGTGCACCATCATGCCTGGCTTTAAAAAATTGTTTTTAAATTTTATTTCTTTTTATTTTTCCTTTTCCTTTTTTTTTTTTTTTTTTTTGAGGTAGGGTCTCACTCTAGCTCAGGCTGACCTGGAATTCACTATGTAATCTCAGGGTGGCCTCAAACTCACAGTGATCCTTTTACCTCTGCCTCCCATGTGATGGGATTAAAGGCATGCACCACCACACTGGCCTTAAAAAGATTTTTATTATAGAAAGAATGGGCACGACAGGTCCTCTTGCCACTGCATACAAACTCCAGATGCATGTGCTACCTTTCATGGGTACTAGGAAATTGAACCTAGGCAGTCAGGCTTTGCATACAATTACCTACAACCTCACTGAGCATTCTCCCCACCCTTAGCACTGTGCTTTTGCTTCTTTTTTCAAAACAGGTCTAACAAGTTCATGGTGGCCTTGAACTCAGTGATCTTTTTGCCTCAGGCCCATTAGGGCTGGAATTATATGCATGTGCCACACCATTCTCAGCTTGGAATCTCTTCCAGTGTGTCTTGTGAAAGGTTTTCTCTAATTTAAGTGAGTTGATAATTCACAACTCTTCCAAATTATTTCACATATGTTTGGGTAAAGAAGTTCTGCCTGCCTGTCTGCCTACTTCCATACCTACCTTCAGCTTCCTGAATGCTCAATGTACTCACCCTACTGTCTCAAGGGTGTTTAAGAGGCTGGGGAGATGGCTCAGTGGATAGAGCACTTGATGTGAACTTTGGGCATCTAAGTTCAGATCCCCAGACTCACACACAAGTCAGTAATCCCAGGGCACCCACAGAAAGAAAGGGATGCAGATAATATTGAGAGACCCTGGAAAATGAGAAGCACCCAAGAAAGTTGCCTTCTGACCTCCACATGCACAAAGCAACAGGGGTATGCCTGTGCCCCACATAAGCATGACCCAAATAAATCAAATTTGAAAGGACTGACTGGGAAGAAGGGTACTGATGGGAGGGGCAGGAAGACAAGAGGGTAAGTGGAGGAGAGTAAGATCAACATATATTATACACATGTATAAAAAAAAATTTTTAAAAGGGCATTTTAAAGATTCTAAATTGTCTTCACCTTGTAGAAATTAGTGACAGCAGGTCCAGGTAGGTGGCTCTGCCTAGTGCACTGCCTCAGAAGTTATGTAGCAGACTGCTAGATAACCAACCCCACACTTAGCTCTGCAGGCACTTTGAGGATAAATTATTTTGTTACTTAAAATGCAGGATGAAATCTCAAATCACTTTTTTTTTCCCATGAGAAACCACCATTTGGATCAGTAAGTACTTTCATTAGGACACATCACCTGACCATTGACCATCTTATTATATCTGTAGGAAACACTGATTTTCCTTGAGTTAGTAGCATTATATTCTCAAGTTTGTGCTCATGATGTTTTTTTAAAATTTAATTTAATTTTTTTTTTTCTCTTTTGAGAGAGAGAAAGAATGGGTGTGCCAGGGTTTTTAGTTGCTGCAAACTGACTCCAGATGCATGTGCCACCTTATACATATATCTTATGTGGGTCCTCAGGAATCAAACCTGGGTTCTTTGACTTTTGCAGGCAAGCACCTTAACCACTAAGCAATGTCTCCAGCCCATCATGATCTATTTATCCCATGAAAAGTAAGCAGTTTTATATATGTGAAAATATGTACCCTCAGTTGACTACTGATTGGTATTTTCACTGCAGCAGAATATTCCTGTATAATCTAAATTGTTCTTCCGGTGCTGCCAACTTTCTGCTCAAAAAAAAAAAAAAAGCCAAAAAACATGAAAATAGAACTTTAAGTAACAGTGAAGTCCAGGCCAGAGTTTAGCCATCAGAGGGCTGGGTCTGCTTCTCACCTTCAGATAGTAATGAGGGTTGTGGAGAGCAGCGTGGAGGGCCATGCGTGGGGCAGCATTTAAATGCTCACGAAGCATGCGGGCACCGCAGAAGTACACTACCTCATGCAGGGGCTGCGTCTCAGGAGGCAGGAGATGGTCTCTGGAACGAACAGCCAAAGCCCACTGTCAACTCGCACATGTGTGCAGGCTTATACTCAACACAGAATTTTGTCCATCCTTTATAGACAACTCAACAATGCTTACTTGAAACAACCAATACACTGGTTCTTACAGTTCATTTCATCCATGTAATCTGTTAAATACTTCATCTGTACAAGAAACATTTCAGTTCTCAGTTAACCCTTTAGAAACAAGTGTATGCATATTACATCTATACACAACATCTCTGCAGCAGAACTTGGGAAAGTGCTGCTGGGCGCCTAACTCAGAAAGCAGAGCTCTCTGCATTCCCTACTACAACAAACACTGTGCTCTGAAACAGAGCTTATAAAATTTTTTTGTGGCCGGGCATGGTGCCGCACATCTTTAATCCCAGCACTCTGGAGGCAGAGGTAGAATTGCCATGAGTTCAAGGCCACTCTGAGACTAAATAGTTAATTCCAGGTCAGCCGGGACCAGAGTGAGACCTTACCTTGAAAAAAAGAAAATTTCTGTGGATCACAAAAATGTGTCTTAGTTCGTATCTTTCATGGAAGTTCTTTATACACCAGAATTGTTATTTACTTCAGAGAAAAACACAAGCTAGCCCAATAGATAGGTGCTTAGTAGACACAGTGTTGTGTGCATGCATGAGGACCTGCGTTTGGACCAACAAGGGTGTGGCAAGGCCTACCTGTAATCTGATACTAGGATGGAAGAGACAGGAGGATTCATAGGACTCTTGGCTAATTACTCTAGACAAATTAATGAGCTCTAGGTTCAGTGTGAGAACCTGTCCTCCGCTCCCCCCAAAAAATGGTGTAGGCTGGGTGTGGTGGTGTACACCTTTAATCCCAGCACTCAGGAGGCAGAGGCAGGAGGATTCCTGTGAGTTCGAGGCCAGCCTGGGAGTACAGAATGAATTCTAGGTCAGCCTGGGCTAGAGTGAGACCCTACCTTGGGGGGAAAAAAAAAAAAAGGTGAGGCTAGAGAGATGGCTCAGTGGTTAAGGCGCTTGAAGCCTAAGAACTCGTTTAAATCTCTATGTCTCACATAAGCCAGGCACATAGTGACACAAGTGCACGTTGTCACACATGTGCAAAAGGGGGCGCACACATCTGGAGTTCGAATGCAGTGGTTAGAGGCCCTGGCATGCCAATTCTCTCCCTCTGAACCCCCCAACCTTGCATTAAAAAAAAATAAGGTGGAAGCCAGGCATGATGGCATATGCCTTTAATCCCAGCACTTAGGAGGCAGAGGCAGGAGGATCACTATGAGTTTGAGGCCAGCCTGGGCTACAGTGAGACCCTACTTCAAAAAACAAAAGCCAACTGAGGAAAACCTGATAACACATTTGACAGAGTGTCAATCAAAAAATTCAGATTATTGCCTCACATTTGCAATCCTGTCCTATCCTTTTCTTTAATGTCTTTACATTTAATATTTAGAATTCCAGGCACATCCAAAGGCAAAGACACTTCAGATATCTTCATAGAATATCCCTCAGAGACAAAACACATCCTAATGGAGGCCTGTACTTACATTCCACTGACATATATCAGCTGACCAACAAAAAAGTATCATAAATCACAAATTCTGTCCAAATGCAGGCCTCAACCTCCCAAGTGCCAAAAGTATAGGCATGATCCACCATACTCTTGACTCTTAATTATAAATTATAATTTTCTTTTGCATACTTTCCATTTTTATCTGTAGCACAGGTCCATGTTCCTGAAAGGTAGCTTAGATAGGTGATTTTATATAGTCACATGAAGCTGGCTTTTGGGAAGTCCACAGAATGATCTTAGCTTCCTCAAAATGAGATCATCCAAAACTGCAGGCTGGAGGTTATGCTTATTGAACAGACACCTCACCATGGATTGATGCTGGTAATTAGTTACACTGAAATCTTCAGAAGCTGAGCAGCACAGCTAGAGCACCATGTGCTTCTAGGCTTCCCTCCTCACAAGGCAGGGCAGTCAGAGTGTGACCAAACACCTCGTCATCATGAACGGGAAAAATACTTTCTAACTCCCTACATTTCTTTACCTGGCCAAGTGAACTAAGGTAACATTTGCAAGCAAGTGCCTTTAGCCACTAAACCATCTCTCCAGCCCTGAACCAAGATAAAATTTAAATATGAATTCTTGTGCAAGGGCCATGATTATCTTTTATGTCATTCCAATTTGAGTATATGTGCTGCCCAAGCAAGCACTAAACATGCATTCTTGAACTGACAGTAAAAGAATGAACTAAGTCATTTATTTAGACACCTTAATTAGAACAGAAAATGAATAAAAACTTTAACATGTACAGAAGAATATGAATGGCCCCGTGTGATCTGGCGATGTGGACTAGCTGTGGACAGCAGTTACAGCCATATAATTTGAAAAAACAGAATTACATTGACCTCTTAAAAACAAAAGCCTCAAATATGAAACTGTTCAACCACAAGACTCACCTCACCAGACAGTCAATGAAGTTCACCACCGCTTCTCGAAGTACTTCAAACCTGCTCTGCTTCTTGGTTCTCCTTAACTCCTTTGTTTCCATTAACGACTAGAGATGAAAGAACATGTGTTTTGGTGATTTCAAGTTAGAAAGACTTTCAAAGTGATATGTTATTCAGGTTGAGAGACAGCTGATGTTTTCCGTACACAGAAAACATATATAGAACTATACCAAAATGAGTTTTGTTTTAAACCTAAGTGAATTTTCAGGGAGGACAAGGACAGTTACATTACTGCTCATTCTGTGCAGAACCCACCAATTCATTCATGACAGAGGACACAAAAAGGAAGGAGGAGCAACAATGATGAGAACACCGACATGCTTTGTCACACTGACAGAACATACTTCATGTGCTTCATTCAAACTAAAATCTCAAATCTCAAAAACTAAAATAATTTGCTACTATGAAACAAAGAAGGTTCTTTATTTTGACAAAGGCCTAAAGTAAGAACTGTCTGGAAAAGAACCCTGGATATCCTGTGGCTCAACTCTGCTCTGCTATGCAGAAAAGGTTAGGTAGGGTGCTAAGGTAATGTAGGAGAAACCCCAGGTCTGGTCCTCTGCCCAAGACAAACAAAAATCCAAGAAAGTGTTTAAAAGCAATGATTGAAGCACTTCTGAATCTGAGTCTGACAAACTGAGGAACTAGGACATGACACACATCATCAGACTCTTCTGCAATCACATTTACACTTCCCTCCATGCCAGTTAAATAATAGCATATTTAGGTGTAAGCAGAGAGTGACAGACAGACAGATACTCTTGAGAATGGGCACACCGAGGCCTCCTGCTACAGCAAAAGAACTCCATATGCATGTGCCAATTTGTGCATCTGGCTTTAACTGAACCCAGAGTTGTTAGGCTTTGCAGGCAAACATCTTAACAGTTAAAGCCACCTCTCCTATTCCTTCCATACTAGTTATTTTTGTCTTGCTCTTTGAAGGTATAGAAACAGTTTCTACACAAATATCTAGTAAACTGCACATTGTATGTGTACAACTGAGGATGACAGTGGGATAAACAATTCATAATGTGAAATGTGAGTTAAATCTGCTGCTGTTCTTGGCTGAAAACAGAAACCTCAGGGCAAAGCTCATCTAGAGTACTGACTGAACAAAAGGAAGCACCATTCAAGGCAGTGGGGAGCAAAGGAGACCTGACCTTCTGGAGGTGGTAGAGGTCAGTCCTCGGCAGCACCCTCGGCTGGGATCCAGAGGCATCCTCTTCCTCTTTGGCATCTGCTTTAACACAAACCCAACACACATTGATGGGGTCACGCAGGCCCACAGAACACACAGGAATGGGGTAAATCAGGTCCACAGAACACACAAAACAAATATTTGCATTAGTCCAAAGAAAGTCAGTTTCACTTTTTTTTTTAAAAAAATGTGGCAAGGGATCCAGGGTCCATCAGACAGACGTTGTGTCTTCCAGAAGCTGAGGGTCAGCAGATGTTACAATTTACTGTAGTGGGTCTTTAAAGACCAGCTACTAAACTTGAGTGTTACCACCATAGAAGCAAAACATAATCAAACAAAATTCACTTAAACCAACAGCAAAAAAAAACAGGGCTGGAGAGATGGCTTAGCAGTTAAGGCACATGCCTCTGAAGCCTAAGGACCTCGGTTTCATTCTCCAGGTCCCAAGTAAGACAGATGCACATGGTGGCGCATGCGTCTGGAGTTCATTTGCAGTGGTTGGAGGTCCTGGCATGTCATTCTCACTCTTTCTCTTCCCTCTTCTCTCAGTCTCTAATAAATAAAAATAAAATCTTATAAAAAAAATTAAAACAAAACAAAAATCCTCAAATATCTGTGCTACTATAAGTAGCTAGAAAATAAAAAAATAATCATACTAACTTGAAAGTATTTTCCTTTGACCATGCCAAGACTGTGCAAAGTTTCATGGCAAAAATGGTCTCGGCCTTCTAATTGGCTATTTTTGACACAAAGCATTTTAGTATGAAGAGGGTAGCATGTAACAGCTGTAAAGCAAAACAGGGAAGAGAAAACTGATAAAATAGACAGCTGTGCTTCTGGGCAGCACAGTGCTACAATACATTCTTTGATGTTCAGACTGCAGTTCAGAAACCAGACATTCACTGGCATGTTTGGCCCAAGTCTAAAACAGAAATATGTAGCTGGAGAATATGTATTATTCTCAAATAATATTTTTTTCTTCTTTTAGCTATAGAGAATTAATAGCTCAAGAAAGATATAACCTAAGGTTAGTCTCAGTGCTAGCTAAATGACTTATTCCATTTCATTAACCTGTAGCCAAGCCTTAAAAAAATAATTCTGATACTATTGTACTTAATCCTCCCCAACTAGAACTTTAAGCCCAAACTGTGATATGCAATGTTACTTGATATCTGCTTCCATATGCAATAGTGTAATAGAAAAAAGGTATCAAATAGCAAATATTTCTACAGTGAGAAGTATTAATTATACTTTGATATTAATAATTTTTAAAAACTTGAAAAAATGCAGACATTTTGAGTGTTTTGCTTGAATTCATATACTTCCTTATGCTGCTAATAATTTTCAACTTTAAATTTCCCATGTGAAAAACTGGACTCCTTTATTTAGTGCTAGTATACCAAAAAACTTATTCACTAGCTCACATTATATGATCTCTAATTATTACATCTGTACTTTCTTTTTACAGAAATTCAAAAGATTGAAATTTACCCAATTTACCTTATTTTAAAATTGGACCCTATTTATGTCCTTGAGGGTGGCCCCTCACTGGTCAACTGTAAAGCAAAACCAAAATCAATGAACTGTTAGCCAACAGAGATGGGCTACAGTCTGGGTGCTACCACTAGCTAATAGCATTCCCAAACAAGTTACTCTTACTGGGCTTCAGTTTCTGGTTGTAGCTGGAATGATAGCAACTTCCAGTCCTTTAACAATTCTACTTTTCTGAAAAGTGATTTAGGTCATGCTTTGAAAAACTCCTCCACATACTCCACACTGCACTTCTCCACCTGGCCCATTCATGTCACTCCTGTCAGGCCAATGTTAACTTTCATCTTCCGTAACTGAGCCCTCACATGATAGATATCTTGCACTGACTAACATGAGAAATAAGAAGCAATTTCTACAAAAGCCGTTACCCAAAACCAAAGAAATTTTAAGATAAAGGAACACTTACCAAACACGAAAAGATTCAAATGAACATTCTAAATAAGGTATTTTTACCATGCCATGTCTAATCTGTTTGCTTATGTACCAAGCTTACTTGTTCCCAAACCCAACTCAACGATTCCTTAAATAAGTAGAGGATGAGTCCAGAAGTCACTGTTAGTACCAGTGTGACCTGTGTGCTTACCAAACAGAACTCAACTATCTACAAACAGCTGGGTATCCTAAGCACACTCACAGGGAGTCATGCAACACAAAGGAAATTATAACCTCCCACACTGAGGAATGTCAGGCTCCTTAGTCTGTACACTACTGAAAGATTCAAGCTCTTGTAAATCTGATTAAAGCAAGCGTCTTGCATATTTTGGCAGTCAGTTTACAAGGATCATAGCTACTAATTTTTCATGTTTACAAATGATTTATGCAGTGTTCTTGAAATCTATAAAGAACTTGTTACAATGCTTAAGAAAATATCTAAAGAGGAATCCTTAATTATACTGCCTCCCTGTTTTCCCAAATCTTTGATTTTTATTGCCTGTTTTCTTAGGTAAATCCTCCAAACTGTAAAATTTGGTTTTCATCATTTAAACCAAATCTAGAAGAGAAGATCTGCCAACTGGTAATTAGGATGTAATGTTAGGACATATTAGGATGTTTAGAATGTTAGGATGTGATATAAGAATGTCAGGATATGGCCAGGCATGGTAGCATGCGCCTTTAATCACAGCACTTGGGACTGGGACTGAAGGACTGATGTAAGTTCAAGGCCACCCCTACTTTGAAAAACCAAAAAAAAAAGTTAGGATGTGATTTTTTGAGTCAGCATACCAAGAGTTTTCTATTTTGGTTAACAGAATGTCACAGCCAGTAGAACACTCACCATCAAGGCTCTGAAACTGGGCCAGGAAGTCCTCTATTTTCTTTGCTGAACTGCCAAGCTGCTTTCCAGAAGACGAATTAAAAACCTCAGAACATTTTTGAAGTATAGTCATCAGTTCATCCTTTGCCAACATCCTAAAGAAGAAGCAGTGACAAGAGATGTAATGGAAAGATCAATATACCTAAAAGCAAATTTTTTGTTGTTGTTGGTTTTTGTTTTTGTTTTTTTTTCCCAAGATAGAGTCTCCCTCTAGCCCAGGCTAACCTGAAATCACTATGTAGTCTCAGGGTGGCCTCAAACTCAGTGATCCTCCTACCTCTACTTCCTGAGTGCTGGGATTAAAGGCACACACCACCACACCCGGCCTCACTTTTCTGTTTTTAAAAATTATTTTATGGGGCTGGAGAGATGGCTTAGCGGTTAAGGCACTTGCGTGAAAAGCCAGGTTCAACTCCCCAGGATCCACATAAGCCAGATGCACAAGAGGACACACACGTCTGGAGTTCATTTGCAGTGGCTGGAAGCTCTGGCATGTTCATTCTCTTTCTCCCTCTCAAATAAATAAATGAAAATAAAATAAATTATTTTATTTATTTATTCATTTGAGAGAGAGGCAGATAAAGAGAGAGAAGGGATGCACCAGGGCCTCTAGCCATTGCAAACTCCAGATGCATGTGCCACTTTGTGCATTTGGCTTTATGTAGGTGCTGAGGAGTTGAACCTGGGTCCTTAGGCCTTGGCAGACAAGTTCTTAACCACCAAGCCATTTATTCAGCCCAAGTATCATTTCACTTTTACAATTATTACCACTTAAATTCTACCTCACATCACCCAAGGTCTTTAGAAACACTGCTGAGTAAAGCTGAACTTCAAACAAGGTAAGAAGTTATGCATGCTATTTATAAGTACAGGCAGAGCTTGAGTGACTAATTCAAGGCCACAGAGAAAAATCACTGATAAGAATGTGTCAAGTATAAAAATAGACACATCCTATTCTCAGAATAATTACCTACAAGATCTCTTCACTGAAATCTTATTCAATAACAGCATCAAATGACATCAGAGTCAACTGATATGATTAAGTTTATACAGATGTATACATTATTTAAGACTAATAAGGATATTAGTCATTTGTATATGATGCGACTATAAAATCAGAAAACCAAAGAACTTTAGTAATGTTGAAGAGGTATGGGAATATGATATGTGAGTTGAACACTTCCATATATACGTGCTCAATACCTTATTAAGGTATATAATTAAAAAAAAAAAGGTCTGGAGAGATGGCTCAATGGTTAACGTGCTTGCCTGCAAAGCCTAACAACCTGGGTTCTTATGCATAAAGTGGTGCATGTATCTAGAATTTGTTTGCAATAGCCCTGGTACGTCCATTCTCTCCCTTTGCAAACAAATTAATCAAAATAATTTAAAAATAAGAACATGTTCAAAGCCAGGCATGGTGGTACATGCCTTTAATCCTAACACATGGGAGGCAGAGGTAGGAGAATCACAGTAAGTTCAAGGCCACCCTGAGACTAACAGACTGAATTCCAGGTCAGCCTGAGCTAGAGTGAGACCCTACCCTAAAAAAACAAAACAAACTAAAAAAAAAAAAGAACGTGTTCAAAACCATACCCACAGGCTGGAGAGATGGCTTAGAGGTTAAGCACTTGCCTGTGAAGCCTAAGGATTCCGGTTCGAGGTTCAATTCCCCAGGACCCACGTTAGACAGACACACAGGGGGCGCACGTGTCTGGAGTTCGTTTGCAGTGGCTGGAGGCCCTGGCGCGCCCATTCTCTCTCTCTCTATCTGCCTCTTTGTCTATCTGTCGCTCTCAAATAAATAAATAAATAAATAAATAAATAAATAAATAAATAAAAAGCCATAACCACATAAAACCAGATGCACAAAGTGGTACATGCATCTGTAGCTTGTTTGTAGTGGCAGGACGCCCGGGCATGCCCATTCTCTCTCCCCTCCATCCTCTCAAACACTGATAGCAGATTAAAGGAAATAAAAAGACAGAATTAACCATTAGGTTTAGGTAACTTGATACAACTAGTTTTGATGATTAGGTTAAAAACCTTATTTTTACTAATTTCAGAGCGTGTGAGGAGGGAAACCATAGACAGACATTTTCCAATTCTGGTGTTTTCCAATTAGCATTTTGTTTTCTCCCTTTCTTTCTCTCTCTCTCTCTCTCTCTCTCAAAAAAAAAAAAGGTTCAAAACTGAAGAAGTCCAACGCAGAAATGGATGGTTACCACATTTGTAATGCTTTAATACCATAAACTAGAAGCATAAATTCAGGATGTATTCACGTATTCTCAGACACAACAGGCTACTTTAAGAACCTATTTGGCAGACACAGTTCTGGAAGAAGGTGGTGCTGGCAGACTTGGAGCACACACAGAAGAAAGAACAAAGACTAAACAGTTACCTTAGCAGCTGCAACGCCGACGCATACTCCTCTGAATCCCACACGTTCTTCTCTAAACACATGCAGTATAGCTCCCGGATCTTTACATGAACAATGTAATAAGGAACCAACTCGTTAAGTCACGTATTTGGCAAAATCATACATAGCTAACACACATGAAAAACTGCTGTTATTAAAGAACATTTCTGTTTAGGTAGCAGCAGACATATGTTCTCAGCACGTGTTACATAAGACAGTGATAACAATGAGGAGAAAAGGCTCATGGAAAGTTCAATAGCAGAATCACCTCTCACATAAGTTGTTCTTTAGAAGTCTGAGTTAAAGATATTAAAATCAGGAATTCTTCCATGAACATCTATTCTACAAATGTTTCTTAGATTCAGGGTATGATGAAAAGGATAGGTGAGCATGATCTTAAAAGGAGCAGAAATACTTTCTTTTAATTTTGACACAATATGCATTAACAAGCATTCTCAAGTAGACTTCATTTTCCAGGTCCTTAAAGAGTAGAGAACTAAGCCGGGTGTGGTGGCGCACGCTTTTAATCCCAGCACTTGGGAGGCAGAGGTAGGAGGATTGCTGTGAGTTCAAGGCCACCCTGAGACTACATGGTGAATTCCAGGTCAGCCTGAGCTAGAGTGAGGCCCTACTTCCAAACAAAAAAAAAGTAGGGAACTAGCTTTCTTTGTATAGGTGAAGAAAAAAGTGTTGACCAGGAAGGTTTACATGCTGTAACACAAATATACTGTAGAGGAAATCTCATGGGATTCACTAGTGTTTTAGCTATGTGTCAGTAATGTGAACAGCTGGAACAGACTGTTGTGAAGAATTGTATCCATTTCAAATGCGGATGCCTGAGAAAGCACTAGTATTTCCTACCCTAGTCAATTACAAATGAGGAAGCCCTATTTACCTGTCGCCCGAGTGGGTACTTGGGAAGAGAAGCGGTAAAATGATGAAGACATCTCAAAGCCAGGAAGTAATTCACGTGATAAACATGCAAGCTTTCTAATAACGATTGAGCTTCCTCCTGAAAATCACAGAATACAATCCGTAAGGCAGGAAAATAACACACAGTGTTACTGCGGAGGACCATGGGAAGGTTAGGTTACAGTTCTCACAGCTGCTGTGTCAGGGTGGACACTAAGTGTCTGCTCAGTGCTGATGAGGACCATGGGAAGGTTAGGTTACAGTTCACACAGCTGCTGTGTCAGGGATGGACATTAGGTATCTGCTCAGAGCTGATGAGGACCATGGGAAGGTTAGATAGACTACAGTTCACACTGTGGAGCAGCCTCAGTAGGTCATCTGCAGAGAATACATACAGGTGAATGGAAATAGCAGCCATATTTGCTAGTGCTGGTGAATTCATGGGAAAACTTTTTTTTAAGACACTCAACAGTGAGCCCAAGCTGCCTCACTTGTAGGAGTGACTGAAAATATATTACGTTCCAATATTATATTTTCTAAGTATTATTCGGTCACAAGAGTATACTAGGAATAAAAAAGCTCTACATTATGATGGGAGTATGTACAGACTGAAGATTTTAACTTCAATGATTTATTTCATTTTACTGGTGTGTGCTGTGATGTGTGTAGTGTGTCTGTCTACAGGGTGTGCACTGTATACATGTGTGGGGAAGACAGAGGAAAAGGATGGGTTTCTTCTTTGTGCTCATCTGCCAGTTTCCTTGAGTTGAAGTCTCTCACTCAACTAGAGCTGCCATTTTTGTCTTACTTATTTGGAGATTCTCCAATTTCCACCTCCCATAGGACTACGGTTACACCCAGGTATTTAAGAGGAACTGAACTCCCCAGAAGTCTCAGATACTCCCTAATGAGCCATTTCACCAGCTCAACTACCCTTTTTTTTTTTTTTTTTTTTGAGGTAGGGTCTTGCTGTAACCCAGGCTGATGTGGAATTCACTATGTAGTCTCAGGCAGACCTCAAATTCACAGTAATTCTCCTACCTCTGCCTCCCGAGTTCTAGGATTAAAGGTGTATGCCACTATGCCTGGCTTCCAAAGATTTTTATTAATGAAAAAATGCTTCTGCAAACCAGGTGTGATGGCTCATGCCTATCAATCACAGCACTCAAGACTCTTGAGCTAGATGAATCACCATGAATTCAAGACCAGCCTGCACTACAGAGTGAGTTTCATGCCAGCCTGGGCTAGAGTGAGACCCTGCCTCAAGAAACTGGGGGTAAAAGAGAGAAAAAAAAATTCCCCTGCAGAGATAAAATTTTATTCTTCTTAATCTCAAATTTCTCCTTTGAAGCAGCAATATAATTCCTTTTCATGTAATTGCATTTATTCATTTGCAAGGAGAAAGAGATGGAGAAAAGAGAGAGAATGGGCACATCAGGGCCTCTAACCACTGCAAATGAACTCCAAATGTATGTGCCACCTTGTACATCTGCTTTTTGAGGGTACTGGGGAACTGAACTTGGGTTATTAGATGTTACAGGTTAAGTACCTTACTGCTAAGCCATCTCTCCAGCCCCCTTGCTCCTTATTTATTTATTTATTTTAATGTAATGTCTCACTCTAGCCCAGGCTGACCTGGAATTCACTATGTAGTCTCAGGGTACCTTTGAACTCACAGTGATCCTCTTACCTCTGCCTCCTGAATGCTGGGATTAAAGGTATGCATCACCACACCTGGCTTGGTTACATTTTCATTAAGTTTTTATTTATTTTTGATGGAGGGTCTCACTATAGCCCAGGCTGACCTGCATCTCACTCTGTAATCTAGTCTGGCTTTGAGCTCAGTGACACTCATACCCCAGTATCAACCACTACATCCACTTGTTTTTTTAAATTATTTATTTATTTATTTGAGAGTGACAGACACAAAGAGGAAGACAGATAGAGGCAGAGAGAGAGAATGGGCGCGCCAGGGCTTCCAGCCTCTGCAAACGAACTCCAGACACGTGCGCCCCTTGTGCATCTGGCTAACGTGGGACCTGAGGAACCGAGCCTTGAACCGGGGTCCTTAGGCTTCACAGGCAAGCGCTTAACCGCTACGCCATCTCTCCAGCCCTACATCCACTTCTTTATCATAGGGTTTGAAAGCTATAGTTAATAGCAGTTTGAATTAACAGGAGCTTGTCAAACTAAACAAATATGATTACCCCCGGCAGAGTATATTCTGTTTGACTCTTGAATTCACATACAGTGTGCACCTTTGAGGGGGTAGACTAATCAGAAATGCAAAACTGCACAGAACCTTTAGCATTTCATCATCTATATAGTCCCATGTCCCATTCTCATGTGGAATTTCTAGTGATTACAGATGTGCTTGGATTAGTCAGCATAATCTTTTAATATAAAGATATACTTTAAAAAGTCTTATTTAAACAGTGGCACAGGCCTGCAATCCCAGCATTGAGGAGGCTGAGATAGAAGGATTTAGAGTTCAAAATCAGCCCAGGCTATAAAGTTGGGTGCAAATGAGCCTGTGCTACACTGTCTCAATAACAGATCAGTTCTACACATAAGAATATGTGGCACATACTTGGGCTGCAAGGCCACTGAGAAATCCTGCCGGAACAGGGCTGATAACCTCCTCCATGTAGACCAGCTAATAGAAAGCTGGAAAAAGCTATGCTGCATGCAGTTCAAAGGGAGAGAGAGAAATCACCAGTGAAGATACTAAAAACTGGACACTGTAAGCCTTATAAATTTGGCCAACCAGGCCAAATGAGCCAATGGGTGCAATAGTGGCATGTCTATTATAGGGGAATCAACTGCCCTCTAATTGGACTAGAGGCCCACTCCATGGAAAGGAATACATCCCTGATACTGAAAACTTAAAACAGAAGTAGTCATGAGCCCTAGGGGTGTAACATCTGTGGCTGTCTGGCTAAATGTATATACTATGCTTATCAAATTTCCCAGTAAGCGCTTCTCTTAATGTTCATAGCTTTATATTAACACTACTCTCACTTTTGGTAGATAATCTTCTCTTTTCAGATGGCAGTGAGCTTGGGATGACACAGAAGGCATCATGGTGCTGGAAAAAAGGGACTCAGTACTGCAGTATCTCTATCACACCTTCCAAGGCTTAGGGTCTATTGCAAGAGGTGGCAGAAAGAATGTAAAAGCCAAAGTAAGGGGCTGGAGAGATGGCTTAGCGGTTAAGCGCTTGCCTGTGAAGCCTAAGGACCCCGGTTCAAGGCTCGGTTCCCCAGGTCCCACGTTAGCCAGATGCACAAGGGGGCGCACGCGTCTGGAGTTCGTTTGCAGAGGCTGGAAGCCCTGGCGCGCCCATTCTCTGTCTCTCTCTCTCTCTCTCCCTCTACCTCCTTCTCTGTCTGTCACTCTCAAATAAAGAAAAAAAATTTTTTAAAAAGGCATGAGGAATATGAAAATGAGACATTACATGTTTCTAACTGTCTATGAGCAAGAGACTTAATAAAATGAAGCTATATTCACACACCAGAATACTACGCCACTCTTCTGTATCAATATGGAATGGTTTCCAGAATAGTGTCTTTTATACTTAGCTTTCCCCCCATAATATTTTATTTATTTCCAAGCAGAGGGGGAGAAAATGGGTATGCCAGCGCCTCTTGCCACTGCAAACAAACTACAGATTTATGTGCCACTTTGTGCATCTGGCTTACATGAGTACTAAGGAATCAAACCCAGGCCATCAGGTTTTGCAAACAATTGCCTTTAACCACTGAATCATTTCTCTAGCCCTATACTTAGCTTTTATAACAATTAAAAGTGGCTGGGCGTGGGGGTATACACCTTTAATCCCAGCACATGAGAGGCAGAGGTAGGAGGATCACACTACCTCAAACATACAAACAAAAAAATCTAAGAATTAGAAGTGCCCAGCGTAGCATTACTGTTACGGAGCCTACTGTAGAGTGTGTAGCCAGAAGATAAATGGAGAAGGTTCACCTATCTTTTGGAAGAATGAGTAATGCCCAGCACTCCATTACTGTTATATATGGAGCCTACTCTACGGTGATGGGTAAGCACAAGAAACCAGACTTTTCCCTAAATATTACAGTCTTTTAAATTATGTAATATGTCTAAATATTATTTATTTAAAGGAAATTTCCTTTTGTTAGTTCCTATGTTGTATGGCTAGCAATTAACTTTGTTTCTTTATTAATAAATATTAACTGAAACAAAATCATGGGTTTTATGATATTTTCATACATATGTGTCATGCACTTTAATTGTAGAACTGTCCCTACTCCACCCCTGTCATCTTCCTCATCCTAAACTCTTCAGCATACATGCACATTTTAAAAACAATTTTATTTATTTGAAAGAGAGAGAGAAAGAGAATGGGCACACCAGGGCCTTCGGCCACTGCGAATGAACACCAAATGCATTTGTCCCCTTGTGGTACATGTGTGCCATTGTATGCTTGTGTCTGTGCAACCATGGGATCTGGAGATCTGAACATGAGTTCTTAGGCTTCATAGGCAAGTGCCTTAACTGCTAAGCCATCTCTCCAACCCATGTACTTTTTTTTATTTATTGGGGGGGGGTGGGTGCCAGGGCCTTCAGCTACTGCAAAGAAACTCCACATGTACTCCCTTGTGCACCTGGCTTATGTGGGTTCTGGGGAATCAAACCTGGATCCTTAGGCTTTATAGGCAAGTTCCTTAAACATTAAGCCATCCCTCTAGCCCTGTACATGCACTTTAATCATAGTCCTCACCACCTCCCACCCGGTTCTCTTCCTCTTCCCAAACAGACTCTTCACTCGTGCTTCTTTCAAGTCTTTTTTGTTTTGTTTGTTTTTTTTTGTTTTTCGAGGTAGGGTTTCACTCTAGCCCAAGCTGACCTGGAATTCACTATGGAGTCTCAGGGTGGCCTCAAACTCATAGAAATCCTCTTACCTCTGCCTCCCAAGTGCTGGGATTAAAGGCATGCACTACCACGCCCAGCTTTCATCAAGTCTTGATTCTGCACATGACAAAGATGTCACATACATCTTCCGGTGACTCATAATTTTCTAAGCTCATTATATCTTTACTAGCATTTCATGATCAATATCCATGTAGCAGTAAGTCCTAAGCTGTCTGCGTTTACATGTTTTCATTTACAACAATCTTCAAAATAACATTAGAATAAATGGCCATGAAATATCCTCTAAATATTTATATTATATTTAACTCCATAGGTTAGTGATGACTGCACCTTTGATTAGAGAACCTTCTTTCAGCACCTAGTGGTAACAATTGGGGAACTCAAAACTCATCCACATGCTGCAAGTAAGTGAAGGTGAACTCTTCAGTGCTATATGAGGCATCTCTATCCAGTTCTTCAAGGTTCAGGGAACACTTACAGTACACAGGGAGGACAGAATGTAAGAGCCAGAGACAGAATGAAGGACTTTGGTACACTATCTTCTGGACACAAAGCCATCACTACATCATGACCTTGTTGCGGCTGTCCATACCTACACAAGACCTCCACATAATTGAGTTCATCAACATTTTAAAGTGGATGACAGAGGAGGACCAAAAAAAAGTAGCTGGGTGTGGTGATGCATGCCTTTAATCCCAGCACTCGGGTGGCAGAGGTAGGACTGCCGTGAGTTCAAGGCCACCCTCAAATACATAGTGAATTCCAGGTCAACCTAGGCTAGAGTGAGACCCTTCCTCAAAAAAACAAAAACAAACAAACAAACAAAAAAAAAGTTATCAAACTAGAAGTGTAGGGTTTAGTTGGAAGGGAGAGGTGATGACAAAATTCATTGGGAGGGGATTACAATCAAATTATATGTATATATGTGATTATCAATTAAAAAAAATAGGCCTGCAAGGTGCAATGACGCATGGCTTTAATCCCAGCACTTGGGAGGCAGAGGTAGGAGGAACACCATGAGTCTGAGGTCATCCTGAGATTACATAGTGAATTCCAAGTCTGCCTAGGCTAGAGAGAGACCCTACCTTGAAACACCAAAAACAATAATATAAAATAAAAGTAACAATAATAACAAAGACCAGGCGTGGTTGTGCACACCTTTCTTTAAATCTCAGCACTAGGGAAGCAGAGGTAGAAGGATCACTGTGAGTTTGAGGCCACCCTGAGACTAGAGTGGATTCCAGATCAGCCTGGGCTATAGTGAGGCTCTACCTTAGACAACAAACAACAACAAAAAGTTACAGTAAGATAATCTACAGATTCCAAAACTACTATGTGAAAAAAAAAAAAATCTATGAACAGATTTCTATAGACCTAAAAGTGTTTTCAAATAGACTTTAAGAAAAATGCAGTGTCCTTTCTATTTTTTTCTTGATAAGAAAAGCTTTATCTAGGGCTGGAGAGATGGCTTGGAGGTTAAGCACTTGCCTGTGAAGCCTAAGGACCCCAGTTCGAGGCTCGATTCTCCAGGACACACGTAAGCCAGATGCACAAGGGGGCGCACACATCTGGAGTTTGTTTGCAGTGGCTGGAAGCCCTGGCATTCCCATTCTCTCTCTCTCTCTCTCTATCTTTCTGTCTGTTGCTCGCAAATAAATAAATAAAAATAAAAACAAAAATTTTTTTTTAAAAAAGAAAAGCTTTCTCTTTTTGACTTAAGCTTTTGTTTTATCTTTAAGAGTCACATTCTGGTTGGCTGAGTACTTCACCATGTAAGCATGACAGCACACAAGTACATTTTTTAAGTTCATCAGCGTGTCTGTAGATAACCTTTTTCTTCATGGAGAGCTAGGAAAACAAAACATTAAACATGTATGCTCACAGTCCTACCTTGAGCAATTTCTCACAGGTCAGGAGTGCAACTTGCTTTTCTGAAGCTTGCTTTTCCACATACCTAAAATTTTTACCATTTCATGTAGAAAAAGGAAAAAGTCAATATTTTACAGGCTTGAATTATATGTTGGGAAGAATAACTACCGGAAACCACATCTTTCTCATTTCTATTCAAAATGACAGTTCTTGATTAGTGTAATAATAACTCCTGACTTTAAATGAGCTACCCACAAACAAAGGCCATACACTACAGAAATATGAAATGCCATTTCTAGAAAATAACTGGGGCCAGAGATGGCTCCATGGTTGAAAGCACTTGCTTGGAAAGCCTGTTTGGCCCAGGTTTGATTCCCTAGTATGCATGTAAAGCCAGGTATACAAACTGGTGCATGCATCTGATGTTCATCTGCAGTTATGTGCAAAAGGCCCTGGCATGCCCATTCTCTCTAGTAAATAAAATAAAAAAAATTTAATAACTCTGGAAAACTTGCAAATTATATTCCTTGGCAAAAATATTTTTATGGCAAATTTTCACACAGAACAAAGAAACCCCAATCATTAACACCAATGGCTTCGTGCTACAAAGGGCAAAGTTTTCTCTATTCCCTACTTCACAATTAATACAGTCTGTCTCAGGCTCTGGTCCAAGATGTTTCACACACACACTTCTTTTTACCTCCGAAATGATGGCAGGCGTCGAATGTTTTCACACTGACTAGCTGAGAAACAACTGATTCTTCTCTTGGCTTCGGGGAGACTGCAGCACAGAACACTCAGGGGCTGGGAATGAAAATGCTCCAACAGAGAAAGCTGAAAGAAATGAAGCTATTATGTTTTGGCATCAAATCTTTCACCCTATATTTAAGATGTTTTTTATTTTTTGGTTTTTCAAGGTAGGGTCTCACTCTACCTCAGACTGACCTGGAATTCACTATGTAGTCTGAGGGTAGCCTCGAACTCATGGTGATCCTCCTACCTCTGACTCCCCAGTGCTGGGTTTAACGGCGTGTGCCACCATGTCCGGCTTATATTTAAGATTTTTTTAAGATTGGGCTTCTGCATGAGAATGAAAATACTTAGTAGCAGAGGCCAGTAAGTTAAAAAGGAGACATAAAGAAAAGAGAAAGGAAGGGAGGAAGGTACTGAATAGATTGATATTGTATATATGTAAGTACAATGATTGTGATGGGGAGGTAATATGATGGAGAATGGAATTTCAAAGGGGAAAGTGTGGGGGGGGGAAATTACCATGGGATATTTTTTTATAATCAGTGAAAATGCTAATAAAAATTTTTAAGAGCAAAAGTATTTATATACTTGAATACAGGCTAATATATTTAATAATTCCATGGTAACAGTGTAAACATCTAAGTGGCTATATACTTCTTTTAGTTTTAAGGCTATAATTCTGTGGACAAGATAAAAACTAATATACATGGATAGATTAACAGCTTGCAAAAACAACTTGAGATGAATGTACAAGTAGTATGGATGGACTAAGGTGTGATCTAAAGGACTAACAGACTCCCCATTACTCATAACAAGTTGCCAGTTTATGAGCTGGGTATGCGTGGTGGTGCACACTTTTAATCTCACCACTCAGGAGGCAGAGGTAGGAAGATCACCATGAGTTCAAGGCCACCCTCAGACTACATAGTGAATTCCAGGTCAGCATGGGCAAGAATAAGATTCTACCTTAAAAAGCAATTAACACTCCCCTACAAAAAAAGAAGTTACCACACTATAGTGAGCAGGAACTCCTATTTGTTACAATAAATAAAAACACTGCAATGGTAGGAGCTGTGTATACTGATAAAAAAAGACCCAGCCTCAAACAAGGCAGAGGGCAAGGACTGACACTGGGTAGCCTCCATGTGCGCCATGGTACCATTGTTCCATTGGCATGCACACATCTGCACTCATATATACATATACACATGGCATGTAAAGTTGAAAATGTTTGTTGTTGACTCATTAAAGAAATTTACAGACCCAAATTATGCAACATTTCTTAGGTTAAGTTCTCAAGTCCTAAACAAACAAATCCTTTCTTACCCAACCCTTACTGGTTAAGAGTAAATGGAATAGAGTGAGCTCTTTTTCCATTAGTTAATTATTTGTATTATCAAAAGAATGGTAGGCACGCCCTTAATCCCAGCATTGGGGAGGCAGAGGTAGGAAGATCACCATGAGTTCTAGGCCACCCTGAGACTACATAGTGAATTCCAGGTCAGCCTGAGCTAGAGTGAGACCTTACCTCAAAAATTAAAAAAAAAAAAAAAAAAAAAGAATGTTAGAATATAGGCAAAAAAAATAACTTGAATTTACTTATTTTAGACCTTGTCACTTAAAATGCCTTATATACCATACTAGACACTCTGAAATAACCTGCAAATTATTAGAATCATATTGTGAATTTTCAAACAATTGGGATTTTCTTACCTTAAGTCCTTTTATAAAATTTTGAATTGAGAAATCATGATACAAAAATATGTTGGTCAGAACCTGTAACACTTTTTCACTTATTTTAAAGGGAAACTGAGTTGTAAGAAGCAGCTGAAAAACACAGGTGAGAAAAACTCTTTAGTGTTCGCTCTTCATAAGTAGAATAAACAATGAGACAATGACATTATAAGAGTCAATATGAAAACTATATGCCTTTAGGGTCAAATACCAATGAAACTATAAACTGAATTTATACAAAAGTGATAACAAAAAGAAGCAATTCATACCACACCCTCTATCTCCTGATCTATAAAGAAGTGCCTATAAACTACAATGCTCTTTCTCCCATCAGGAGCCATTGAAGCAATAGCATCAGGCTTCTCATGTTACCTAACATGACTGCTTTTGCCTCCCCACTGGATCAAGTTAGTGAAGAGTAACAAGACTGTACATGACTAAATAAGAAATGCAAAATTAAGTTTTCATTTTGAAATATAGAACTTGTAATTTATTTATTATCACTATTAGTTTTTATATTTACTTATTTAGTTATGAGAGAGAGAATACATGTCAAAAACCACTGCAAATTAAATCCAGACACATGAGTCACTCTGTGCATCTGGCTTTACATGGCAACTGAGGAATTAAAACAAGACTTACAGGCTTTGCAATCAAGTGTGTTTAACCACTGACCCACCACCCCAGGCCAGCGTTTTGATTTTTAGAAGCTGGGTCTTACTCTAGCCCAGACTCACAGTGATTCTCCTATTTCTCTGCCTCCTTGAGAGCAGGGATTAAAGGTATATGCCATAACACCTGGCTATTTTTATAATTTTATGGCCTACAGTAGACATTTAACATGTGAAAATGAAAAGTTACAGTAGGATTTTTTTTTTTTTTTTTTTGAGGTAGGGTCTTGCTCTAGCCCAGGCTGACCTGGAACTCACTATGTAGTCTCAGAGCAGCCTTGAGCTCATGGCAGTCCTCCTGCCTCTGCCTCCCAAGTGCTGGGATTAAAGGCATAAGCTGCCAAGCCCAGCTGTGTATAAAGTAGGATTTCTAGGAGTCCAATACACTATCCACCGTGTCACAAAGCCAGAATCAAATAGGATTCTTAAATAAACAACATCAAAAAAAGCATAGCTAAGCCGGGTGTGGTGGCACATGCCTTTAATCCCAGTGCTGAGGAGGCAGAGGCAGGAGGAGCACTGTGAGTTCAAGGCCACCCTGAGACTACGTAGTAAGTTCCAGGTCAGCCTGGGCTAGAGTGATATCTACCTCGAAAAACCAAATAAATAAATAAATAAAAATTAAAAAGAATAGCTGTACAAGACCAACTGAATTTTGTTACAGCCAATCAATTTCAATTATTTTAGTTGAATAAAAAATGTCCCTACTGTGTTACTAGAGCGGATGGGTATCTGGTGTGGAAAGGAGTCTGGCAGTGGTCAGTAGACAGATGGGCAAACAGGCTGTCACTGTTTACCTTACACAAGAAGTGTGAAACACATTTTTCCTAAGGGGGTGTAGGAAAAACCCAAGGAACGACAGGATTAAAGAATTATTATTCTTTTTTTTTTAAGTATTTTTTTAATTAATTAATTTATTTATTTGAGAGCAACAGACACAGAGAGAATGACAGATAGAGGGAGAGAGAGAGAATGGGCGCGCCAGGGCTTCCAGCCTCTGCAAACGAACTCCAGACGCGTGCGCCCCCTTGTGCATCTGGCTAACGTGGGACCTGGGGAACCAAGCCTCGAACCGGGGTCCTTAGGCTTCACAGGCAAGCGCTTAACCGCTAAGCCATCTCTCCACCCCAAGAATTATTATTCTTATTTACACAGAAACATTATAGCAAAGTCTAAGAACTTTTTAGTATTTGTTATGAAGAACAGCATGATAGCTATCAGAGTCCACTAAAAATTTCACATCACTTTTATATAAAATATGCTAAACACTTTGGTAAAGCTTCTAAGAAGTTTATAAATTCTGTAACCTTTATTTATTTGCTTGCAGTGCTAAGGATTGAGATCAGGGTCTTGTATACATTAAACACATGTTCTAACTACTGAGTTATATCCCCAGACCCAAAAAGTTCATTTTTAAATCTTAGAATTTTCCACTGAGTAGTGATTTATACACAGATACAGAAATATAATCACTCTTTACATAAAGCTTATCTTTTGTCAATTCTATACAAAATTACTATAAACTGTAAGTATCATTAAATAAAACACTAAATGCGTTTTCTCAAGGTGTATGTGTAGTAGTTGTTGCACCTGACAATGTACACATCCTGCGTGGCTCCTGTGAGGCCAGAGGAGGATGTTGGGTGTCCTCCTTTTTTTTTCTTTCTTTTTTTTTTTTTTTTTGGTTTTAGAGATAGGGTCTCACTCTTAGCTCTGGCTGACCTGGAATTCACTGTGTAGTATCTAAGTGGCCTTGATCCTCCTACCTCTGCCTCCTGAGTGCTGGGATTAAAAGCATGTGTCACCACACCTGGCACCTTTTCTTTTTTTTTAAGGCAGGGTATTATTCTAGCCTAGACCTGGAACTCACAGTCCTTCTCCCATCTCAGCCTACAGAGCGCTGGGATTAAGGGCACGTGCCACCACACCCGGCCTCTGGGGGTCCTCCCCTTACTCATCCACTGTATTTTCCTGAGACAGAGTCTCTAACTAAGACTGAGCTGACTTTCTTCTGGTTCGAGTAGCTGCCCCAACGGCCCTCCTGTCCCCGCTCCTCTCAGTGCCAGGTGACAATAACGTGTGTCCACACCTGGCATTCTACGTGTGTGCTGGGGTCAAACTTCAGTCCTCATGTTTCTGCAGCAAGTGCTTTTACCCACTAAGCCATCTTCTTAGCTGAATTTTTTTTAAAGTGGTCTGAGAGGTATAGAGATTTATCAGTAATCTGTGAGGATAATCTATGCCTAACAGTTTTCCTTTCACTCTACCACTGCAAAACATTTTATTTTTACCTTATCAAGTATGGTAGTCAGGTGGTTCTTGCAAGACAAAGATTGGAACAGTTCTATACACAGTAGAGAGGACACTGCATGAGGAAGCAATCGATGGATGATAATAGGAGATGTGGCGATTCCAAAAATGAGAATTAGTGGAAATTCATGCAGATGTTGACTAGTTTTTGAAAGATACAAAAGTGAAGTTTCTTTAGCAAATATATTTCAATACATCACATTTCAAAATGATTAGCTTTGCTTTAATGGCTATAAGATACTGCTGACAGGTATCATTCCATGTATTTTGTAGGTCATTCATTTTCTTGGCAAGGTAATAAAAAGTAGCTATTCCTCTCTTTTAAAAATATCAATTCATTACTGGAGTTTTTCATTTTATAAATAAGAACACAGAAGCCTAGAAAGATCAAGTTCCTTTCCTTTAGGTTGGACAAGCTCAACTGTTCACAAGTTGTTAAGACAGCATTCAGTTCAACATACAGTTTGAGCCTAAGCCAGTCTTCCTTGTGGTTGGTCATCTAGTTCAGTGTTCAAAAAAAAAAAAAGTTACACAGTGTTCATGACTTATCCTTATTACCAGGGCAAAAATAAATGACTTCTTCAGAGAAAACAGCACTATTTTTGAGGGCTTCTATAAGTTAAGAGTCCTCTGTATTTTGGCTAATGATTCTGTCTGCTCTCTCCATCACATTTTCTGTCCTGCCTTCACTGGAATAGTGTTCTACTCATCTCACTACATGTTAAGTTGTACATAAACAGGGGGCAAACATGGGGAAAACCAAAAAGGATAGAAAGGCGACCAACAGAGGATAATAAGAAATGACAGGAAGAGGGGTAGGGAAATGTCAAAGGAACACATGTGACATGTAAACAGAAAGAAGGGGAGACGATTTAAGGGGTGGATAAGGCAACAGAGGAGGGGAGAGGCAAATTACAGCCTAACAAATATATAGCCAGGTTTGGTGGCACATGCCTTTAATTCCAGCACTCAAGACACAGAGGTTGGAGGATCGCCATGAGTTTGAGGCCACCCTGGGATTACACAGTGAATTCCAGCCCAGCCTGAGCTACAGTGAGATCCCATCTCAAAAAAACCATACACATATACACACATGTATATATCACATACACATAATGGGAAGTGCATGCCACGAGATTTCAAAATAGTGTTATTTCCATTCTGACTCTTATAGAATTGCTAAGGAATTCATGACAACCCAAACGTAGTTTCTACCTAGAAATATAAACCAATATAATATCATTTAGAAAATATTATTGGCTAATAAAGCTATATGTAATTCAGAGCCTCTAAAGCATCAGAAAATGAGGCTTCATTCATTTCTCAGAAGCTGCTAGCAGTTACAGGTTGCTGGGGAGGGGAGTACTGTTCTTCAGTGCTATAGCCAATGTTAAGCTGCCCATGCGCCAATCAAAGCAACCCTAATTAAAGTCAGAGGGTCAATCAACAAGACATGAAAACGGGGCTGGAGAGATGGCTTAGTGGTTAAGGCGATTGCCTGCAAGACCAAAGGACTCAGGTTCAATTGCCCAGAACCCACATAGTGAGATGCACAAGGTAGTGCACGCATCTGGAGTTTGTAGTGGTTGCAGGCCCTCGTGCGCCCATTCTTTCTCTCTATCTGTCTCTTTCTGTCTCTCTAATAAATAAATAAATAAAAAATTTTTAAAAGACATGACGCTGGGCATGGGGACACACCTTTAATCCTAGCACTCGGGAGGCAGAGGTAGGAAGACCGACACAGGTTCGAGGCCACCCTGAGACTAAATAGTACATAGTGAAATCCAGGTCAGCTTGAGCTAGAGTGAGACCCTACCTCAAAAAAACCAAAAAAAGAAGAAAAAGACATGAAAATAGAAAGGTGACTAGCTGGAAAGAAGGGTTTACCAGGAGTGGAAAGGCAACAGAGGGTTGTGGGGAGAGATGAATTTGATCAGAACACATTACATACATATATGAAGTTGTCAAAAAATAAAATAAAAAAGTTTGATACAAATATCTCAACCTAGAATAATCTATTTAACTAGTAAGGAAGAGACAGACAATCCCAGTCAGATATGATATTTCATGCTTCCTTACCTAAAAACAGGCTGTATGTCTTGGATTCTCATTCTTAGATTAACAAGCAAGAAAAAAATTTGAGGTCCATAAACATGCAATTATAAAAGACCAGAAATCATTCTGAATTCTATTAAGTTGGTCTTAAAATGAAGATTATGCCTCGTAAGTTAAAAGTAATATTTTGGGTGGCAAGACTGAAGAGATGGCTCAGTAGTTAAAGGTACTTGTTTCACAATCCTGATGACCAAAGTTTGAATCCTAGCAACCATTTGTAAAGCTGGACTGAAGTGGGATATATGGGTAATCCCAACTGTGCCTACGGTAATGGTAGGCAGAATCAAGAGCATCCCAAAGCCTGTGGGCCACCTATTCTGGCCTTCCCAGCAGCAAAACAAGAGACCCTATCTCAATAAAAGGTGGAAGGAAAGCCAGACATGGAGGCACAGCCTTTACTCTCAGCACTCAGGAGGCAGAGGTAGGAGGATCACCATTAGTTCAAAGCCACCCTGATGTTACATAGTGAATTCCAGGTCAGCCTGGGCAAGAGTGAGACAGAACCTTAAAAACCTAAAAACAAAACAAAACAAAAAAGGTGGAAGGAGAAGACCAACACCCTAAGGATGTCCTCTGATCTCCATACACGGGCATCTCTATACATACACACACAGTATTTTCTAGAAGCAATGGTTTTCTCAACAGAGAGAACACCATCTACCTGCTGCTGGTTATGAAGTCTTGTAGGACTTTTGTGTTGAAGCTCTCCATGTCCTTCAGGATGAGCACAACAGCAGGAGGATGCCATCGGCCAGGGGTCCTCTTTTTGCTTGGCATTCTGGGGCCTGTCTTCTTTAAGTCATCGAGGAAAGAAGATTTAAAATGAGCCTTTCCACCAACAATGCTCTAATGCCACACATTACTGTGTTCCTTCACATCTCACAGAGACAATGCTCTTCCACTTTCCCAGGTCATCAACAGAAACTCATCCCAACAGTGACTAGCAGAATCACTTTGTGTCTGACACGGGAATAATAATAACCACTAAGGAGCTTCAGTAAAATCTTCTACTTATACAAAATGTATTTTCTGCTCAAAAATACTAGAAGAAAATTTTTCTATACAATTTATTTTTTTGTTGATACAAAGTTCTAATTTTCTTACCTGTACTATATAAAATATATATATATAATATATAAAAGAGTATTTTAAATGAAAAGTGTAATGAATGCACTATTACTGTTATGCTATGTTAACATTTCAGCCTAAAAAGGGCCTTAAATATTTTCTGGTAGAATCCCAATTTTAAGGATACTAAACATAAATTGCAATAGTGCAGGGCTTCAAAAATAAACCTAAAATTGCAGAACAAATTAAGTATGGTAAGCATTAGATCTAGGTTAGTCAAACCTCCTATAAACCAAAACTGAAACTTCATGTATGGTGACTTCAGCAAAAACTTTGATTGGAAGGCTTAAGAGATGGCTTAGCAGTTAAGTGCTTGCCTGCTAACCCCAAGGGCCCAGGCTCAGTTCCCCAGTACCCACAAGCCCTATGCACACGGTGGCACATGCGCTGGGGGTTGTCTGTGACAGCTGGAGGCCCTCACATGCCCAATGTCTTTCTCTTTGTATCTGCCTTTTTCTCTAACAAATAAATTAAAATAAAATATTTTGAAAAATGTTGGAAAACGTCAGAGTTTTTTTGAGTTTTTCTTTTCTTTTTTTTTTTAACCCATACCATCTGGTTATTTAGCATTATCAACTGGTGTTATGGTTATACCATAGGTATCAAAGAATTACCAGACACTAATAGTAAAACGGAATTTACTTCGAGGTTTTTTTTTTTTTTTTGGTACAAATATGCTTTATAGAGTAATGACTGATTGGCCCCAGAATTCTGAGCATGGGACAAATTAAATTTGTTTGTCTGCCTTTCCATGAGAAAGGGCCTCTCACTGACTTGTGAGCCTTCTTTTTATTGGCTAGATTGGCTTACCAGGGAGTTTGAGCAATTTTATCTCTGCCCATTTCAACAATGGAGTTAAAACCTTTTATTTTTGAGGCAAGCCCAGCAGAATGGACTTTTTCTTTATGCAAGAAAATTAATACACCAGGGTCTCCAGCCACCACAATCAAACTCCAGATTCATGTACCACCTTACATGCGTGCGACCGAACATGCCCTCCTTAGGCTTTGCAGGCAAGTGCCTTAACTGCTAAGCCATCTCTCCAGCCCACACATTGCTTTTTAATTGGGTGCAGGAGATCGAAAGCAAAAACTGAGGACACTAAGATACAAGTTACTGAAGTTACAGCCATTGTTACAGAAATCTGCAACAGAACCAACTTTTTTGTTGTTGTTGTTTTATTTATTTATTTGAGTGCAACAGAGAGAGAGAGGCAGAGAGAGAGAGAGAGAATGGGCACACCAGGGCTTCCAGCTACTGCAAACGAACTCCAGACACGAGCACCCCCTTGTGCATCTGGCTAACATGGGTCCTGGGGAATTGAGCCTTGAACTGGGGTCCTTAGGCTTCACAGGCAAGCACTTAACTGCTAAGCTCTCTCTCCAGCCCAGAATCAACTTCTTATTGATGCTGTCTGATATTAGATGACACTGTCCCCCAAGTACAGTATCTTTGAAAGAACTTATGTATTTACTAGGAGCTAGGTTTCATACTAATAAAATATTTTAACTTTAGACAAAAGAGCTACCACTGAAGTGACACCTAGTACTACATAAAACACATTTATTAGAAAAAGATTAATATGCCTAATATAATTCCAAGTCCCATCAATCTTATAACAATATTCTGGAACAGCCTGTTTATGTTTACCTGTGTTATAGTCATATACCAGCTAGAAAGTGAGTCCACTGAATAATGAGTCTTTTTCTGGGTGACATTAACACTTTCCTCCTTTTGGGGTTTTGTATTTACACAGCAGCTCATCAACTGTGAAATGACCTTCTGCAAAAAATGTTTCATATCTGCAATATGAAAAGAAAATTAATTTCCTCTGAAAACAAAATTAGAGCCTTTGAAACTTATTCATCATAATATTACTTGAGTAAAATGCTTCTATCCTATGCTTACAATCAATATAAATTAAAATACCTTTAATAATCAATTAATACTCGTAAGTACGTTATGCTTAATGTTTAAATTTCATTACCTGCCCGTCCCCCTTTTTTTGTTTCTTCAAGGTAAGGTGTCACTCGAGCTCAGGCTGATCTGAAATTCACTGTGGTCTCAGGGTGGTTTTGAATTCACAGCAATCCTCATTCCTCTGTCTCCTAAGTGCTAGGATTTTTTTTTTTTTTTTTTGTAGATAGGATCTCACTCTAGCGCAGGCTGACCTGGAATTCACTATGTAGTACCAGACTGGCCTCAAACTCATAGCGACCTTCCTATGTCAGCCTCCTCAGTGCTGGGGTTAAAGGCATGCGTCACCACACCCAGGTGATTTTTTAAATTTTACATTTCTCATGAGAATGCGGCCTGCGTGGAAGAGTGCTTAATTAACACACAAGGAGCCCAGAGTTCAATTCCTAGTACCATGTAAAAAAGGGTGTGGTAGCACATACCTAGAATCCCAGGAATCAAATAGGAAAGATAGGAAGATCAGAAATTCAAGGTCATTATTGGCTACATAGTTAATTTTGAGGCCAGCCTGGGCTACAAGAAAACTTCTCTCGGGCTGGAGAGATGGCTTAGCGGTTAAGCGCTTGCTTGTGAAGCCTAAGGACCCCGGTTCGAGGCTCGGTTCACCAGGTCCTACGTTAGCCAGATGCACAAAGGGGCGCACGCGTCTGGAGTTTGTTTGCAGAGGCTGGAAGCCCTGGCGCGCCCATTCTCTCTCTCTCCCTCTATCTGTCTTTCTCTCTGTGTCTGTCACTCTCAAATAAATAAACAAAAAAAAATTTAAAAAAAAAAAAAAGAAAACTTCTCTCAAAAAGTTGATTAACGGGCTGGAGAGATGGCTTAGCGGTTAAGCGCTTGCCTGTGAAGCCTAAGGATCCCGGTTCAAGGCTCGGTTCCCCAGGTCCCACGTTAGCCAGATGCACAAGGGGGCGCACACGTCTGGAGTTCGTTTGCAGAGGCTGGAAGCCCTGGCGCACCCATTCTCTCTCTCTCCCTCTATCTGTCTTTATCTCTGTGTCTGTCGCTCTCAAATTAAAAAAAAAAAAAAAAAAAGTTGATTAACTAATTTCGTTAGTCCATACTAAAACCAGATCAAAATGTATACGTACCACGTATGCTGCCAAAGCAAGTGTATAATTGTATGTATGAACTATAGATGATTTTAGGAATAATATTTATATTATAGCAAACAAGGAAAATATTTTAAGGTTCTTAACAAAATTAAAATCAGAAAGCCAAGCGCCACATGTTTTCTCTCATATGTGGATCCTAGCTACAGATGATTGGGCTTCTGCGTGAGAAGGAAAATACTTAGTAGCAGAGGCCAGTAAGTTAAAAAGGAGACATAAAGGGAAGAGAAAGGAAGGGAGGAGGATACTTAATCGGTTGATATTATATATATGTAAGTATAATGATTGAGATGGGGAGGTAATATGATGGAGAATGGAATTTCAAAGGGGAAAGTGTCGGCGGGGAGGGAGGGAATTTCCGTGGGATTTTTTTTTTTTTTTTTTTTTTTTGGTTTTTCGAGGTAGGGTCTCACCCTGGTCCAGGCTGACCTGGAATTAACTATGTAGTCTCAGGGTGGCCTCGAACTCACGGTGATCCTCCTACCTCTGCCTCCCAAGTGCTGGGATTAAAGACGTGCGCCACCACGCCCGGCTTTTTTTTTTTTTTTTGGGGGGGGGGGATTTTTTTTATAATCATGGAAAATGTTAATAAAAATTAAAAAAAAAAGAAAAAGACGATACACAGAAAATAAAAAATAAAATAAAATAAAATAAAATCACAAGTGTAGCTGGAAGGATGGTTCAACAGTTAAGGTGCTTGCCCGTAATGTCTAACAACCCAGATTCTGTTCCCCAGTGCCCTCCTAAAGGCAGATGCACAAGGTGGCACATGCATATAGACTTCTGAAGTGGCTAGAGGCTCTGGCACACCCATTATCTCTCTCTCTCCTTACAAATAAATAATTTAAAAACCACAAGTATTATTTAAATGAATTATCTTACTGATTAAAAATCTTCCTTTATAATCATTTAAAAATATTTTATTTGTTTGTTTATTTATTTGAGGGGGGAAGAAAAAAGAGGCAGAAGGAGAGAGAATGGGCATGCCAGGACCTCTAGCCACTGCAAACAAATTCCAGATGCATGCCCCACCTTGTGCATTTGGCTTTATGTAGGTACTAAGGAATCAAACCTGTGTCCTTTGGCTTTGCAAGCAAGTACCTTAACCACTAAGCCATCTCGCCAGCCCATATAATCATTAATTTTTTTTTGCCAGGCATGGTGGCACTTGCCTTTAATCCCAGCACCTGGAAGGCAGAGGTAAGAGGATCATCCTGGGTTTGAGGCCAGCCTGAGACTACATATTGAATTCCAGGTCATCCTTGGCTAAGTGAGACTCTCCCTCAAAAACCTAAAAAAAAATAAAATAAAAACAGATTTATTTTATTTTATTTTAAAGGAATCATAGACAGAGAGAGAGAGAGGGAGGGAGGGAGAGAAGGAGGGAGGGCTCTTGCTGCTATAAACAATGTCCAGATGTATGTGTCACTTTCTGCATCTGGCTTTATGTGAGTACTGAGGAACTGAACCCAGGGTATTAGGCAAGCAAGTTTCTTTAACTGCTGAGTCATTTCTCTAGGCCCTTTTATAATCATTTTAAAAGAAATTTCTTACTGGGGTGGTGGTGCATGCCTTTAATCCCAGCCCTTGAGAGGCAGAAGTAGAAAGATCACTGTGAGTTCAAGGCCACCCTGAGACTAGAGTGAATTCCAGGTCAGCCTGAGCTAGAGTGAGACACTACCTCGGAAAACCAAAATAAAATTCTTGAGGCTTTATGATGATACAAGTACTACCAGAACATGAAGTGTTTTATTAGTTCAAATACCAGCAAATTTCAGCATATTTATTGACACACCCTTTATGATTTGATAACTTTAAACACTCTAGTCTAGCCAATGGACTATCATCTACAGTGTTTTAAAATGTGAAAATAAGATGATTTATGATTGTAAATATGTGTGTATGTGTGTGTGTGAAAGAGAAAAACACTAAGAAAAAGAAGCAATAAGCTGGGTGTGGTGGCACACACCTTTAATCCCAGCACCAGGGAGGCAAGGGTAGGAAGATCACAGTGAATTCAAGTCCGCCCTGGGACTACAGAGTGAGTTCCAGGTCAGCATGGGCTACAATGAAACCCCACCTTGAAAACAAACAAACAAAAAACAACACAAGAATGAAGCAAGAAGAACAGAACAGAAAACTTCTGAAATATCTCATTAAGAAGCTATGGTATTTATGTTTTACCTGGACAATCCTTGGCTTGCAATGAAACTACATATGGTGTGACATTATTCTGTATGGCCTCTGTTAGGCTTCTGAATATTAAATCATGATCTGTGACATTTACACCTGTGAGATAATACATCAACATTATATCATTTGTATTAATAATTTAACAAGAGGTATTTTAAAAGCTCAAAGCACCAAGTGAAAACATTTTAAAAACATTATTTGAAGCAGAAATGAAGAAAATTTACCACATGATGAAGAGACATCCATTAATAGGTGGTTTAAAGGAACATGGGATATTGAGGCTACCGTTTTGATTCCTGAATGTACATGAGAGGCTCATGCATTGAAGGCTCAGTTCTCAACCTGTGGTGCTTACTGGGAGGTGGAGCGAAAAGCAAGTTAGATTGTTGTGTGTCCTTGAAAGTGAGATGGAGGTTCCAGCCCTTCCTGTCTATTTTGCTGACTGGCTGCTGCGTCATGCTGTACCATGATGCGCAGCCCTGGCCCAGGCCCAGAAGTAAGGAGCCAGCTGGACATAGACTGAAACCTTTGAAACCATGAGACAAGGTAAACCTTTTTTTCTATAAACTAACTATCTTGAGTATTTTGTCATACTGTCAGAAAGCAAATTAACACAAATGATTTGTCCACAAAGAACCTGAGCACAATTGCCCTCTTGAAAAAAAAAAAAAAATACTGAGCATATATAACTAGTCTTTGAAAATAGCTTAAGAATAAATTCATTACTTTATCAAATTCATAAAGAGCTCATTATCAAATCTCCTGAGACACTAATGGTTTCTTTATCACTGAGTCCAAACTTCATATACCCTAATAAACCTAATACCCTAACAAGGTAGAAAACATGAAACAAATATACGTCCTCTTCTGATAAAAAATTAAGAAGAGTATTAGCTGGGGGCTGGTGAGATGGCTTAGCGGTTAAGGCGCTTGGCTGCAAAGCCAAGGGACCCTCAGTTAGATTCCCCAGGACCCATGTAAAGCCAGATGGACAAGGTGGCACATGTATCTAGAGTTTGTGTGCAGTGGCTGGAAGTCCTGGCACACCCATTCTCTCTCTCTCTCTCTGACTCATTTCCTCTCTCAAATAAATAAATAAAAATAAAATATTAAAAAAAGAGTACTAGCTGCATCAATTTTGTTTAATGTGCATATGTATGAACAGTATGAGGAACAAAGCAAAGCTGGTTTAATTCTGTAAGAGGTTTATCAGAATAAGTTATATGTCACTATTCTCAACGATGCATGAGCCCATTCATAGACATGCACAAACACAAGCAGGACTGAACACAAACACAGACTCACCAAGAACCAGAGCAGCAGTTGGAATTTCTCTGAGTTTTATTTGAAAGCCCCAGTTTCTTGAATTGTTCTGGAATTCAGAATGAGACTTTTGCAAAAATTCAATTAGACTGTCAAACAGATTTTTATTTAATTCTTCCTGGAATCGCTATAAAGAAAACATAAACTTAATTACTACTATTAGTAACAGTAATCGTATGTATAATTCCTAATATACAAAAATTTCAAATTCTCTTTTCCCCTTGAATATTAGTAATTTTAGTCTATAAAACAAATTGACTGTTTATTAATGGAGAAAAGCATACAAACGTATCAACACAAAACTGTAGCACACAAAGCACTGAGACAATACAAGGCACGACGGCTGAAGCGAGAAGCTGCACCGGGAGCTACTGAAAGAAACAAGAGACGACATGGCTAGAGTTCAGAAGGCAGGTTTGAGGTTAGGAGGGATGGAAAGTATGAGAGGAAAATGTACCAAATGAAGGCTGTTTCATTATACAAATGAAGTCTGACAGGTACCAGTCATCAGAAGGCCAACTGTGGGGACACCTGCCTGGTCCAGTGTTAAGACTCTCAACCTCTTCTTCCTAAGAAATGATCTTTCTGCAGATGGGATTATGATCTTAAGAAGCCTCCACCTGCATCTACTGCTTAGTAATGTAGATGAATATCAACAGTTCATTTCACACAATGATAGCCTCTCAAAGCCATTCCTGTGTGTACAACCTCTTGAAACAGCCATCTGGAAATCTTTAAAGAAGTACATTTTGGAGTGTTCCTTTTTTCATTTCCCTCACTGGTTTTAGAAAGAAAAGTCTCATGGATTCAGTACAAAGTTTATATTTAAAGTGACTAAAAGATGGGCTAAATGAAAGGTTTTTTTTAAATATCTACACATAGAGTGCTTTGGATCCCCCAATTTAAAAATCACTCATTTCTGGGGTATGGTGGCACACCCCTTTAAATCCTAACACTTGGAAGGCTGAGGTAGCAGGATCACTGTGATTCTGAGGCCAGCCTGGAACTACATAGTGAGTTGCAGGTTAGCCTGGGCTACAGTGAGATCCTATCTCAAAAATAAATAAATAAATAAATAAAAGGGCTGGAGAAATGGCTTAGCGGTTTAACACTTGCCTATGAAGCCTAAGGACCTCGGTTCAAGGCTTGATTCCCCAGTACCCACAGAAGCCAGATGCACAAGGTGGCACATGCATCTGGAATTTGTCTGCAGTGGCTGGAGGCCCTGGTACACCTGTTCTCCCTCTCCCTCTTTCTGTCTGTCGCTCTCAAATAAATAAATAAATAAAAATAAACAACAAATAAAAAAACAACAAAAAAATAAGAAGTAAAAAGGCTGGAGAGATGGCTTAACGGTTAAGGCACTTGCTTGCAAAGTATGATGGCCTGGGTTTGATTCCCAAGTACCCACATTAAGCCAGATGAACAATGTGGCACATGCTTCTGGACTTTGTCTGCAGTAGCAAGAGGCTCTGGTGTGCCCATTCTCTCTCTTGTACTTTCTCTCTCCTTACAAACAAATAAACAAACAAACAAACAAAGACCCAGGTATTGGAGAATATGCCTTTGATCCCAACACTTGGGAGGCAGAGGTAGGATTGCTGTGAGTACCCAGCCAGCTTGGGACTACAGTCCAGGTCAGCCTGGACTAGAGTAAGAATCTACCAGGGAAAAACAAAAACAAAAAAGATCACTCATTTACTCACTCAAAATCCATTTATTAACCATTTTATGAATGTGAATCATAATCTTTCCCCTAAAAAGTGAAAAAAATCGACCAGAAAACTTATAATTAGGGGTTGGAAAGATGGCCCAGCAATTAAGGTGCTTGCCTGCAAAGCCTAGCAAACTATGTTTAACTCCCCAGTATCCTATAAAGCCAGATACATAAGGAGGCTCATACATCTGGAGTTCATTTGAAGCAGCCAGAGGCCCTGTCACACTCATTCTCTCTCTCCTATCTCTCCCTGTATACTAATAAATAAATACAAATATATTTTAAAAAACTGTAATTAAAATAATAATATAGCCAGCTGTGGTGGCATAGTTGGGAGGCTGAGGTAGGAAGACTGCTGTGAGTTTAAGGCCAAGCTGAAACTAGACAGTGAATTCTAGGTCAGCCTAGGCTAGAGTGAGACACCCCCACCTCAAAAAACAAAAATACATAAAGTTTATATGACATAAGCAGAACAATCTAAGCTAAGGTGATAATATATCTGAACCACAGCATGAGTAGGTCGTGATGGAGGTGAAAGATAGCAAAGGTAAATTAGAAGGAATGACAAGATGCAAAGACACTGAGAAGAAAACATCAAACATTTACAGAACCACTGTTAGAGCAAAACAAGAAAACACGACATGATAGGAAATAAGACTGTCCAAACAGGCAGAAGTCTGGAACATGGTGGGGTTAGGAAATCTACCATGTGAATGGGTTTGGACTTGATACTGTGGGAAGATCCCTAAAGGGATATAAAGGAGACAGGATGAAATCAGGGTCAAGACAAGCTAATCTGGCAGTAGTGGGAAGAACACCAGAGGAAAAGGGAGCTGACACTGGTAAGGAGGTTGGACACCATTACCTCTGCCAGCCTGTGACAGAGCTGATACTGCTAAACTGTACGACCCACCCCTCATCCCGATCGCCAGGGATGGAGCTGACACCGGTAAGGAGGCTATACAGCCCCTACCCTCCTGTCTGGACAGGCTGCATTTGCCAGAAAGGGAGAGTCTTTTCTAATGACTAGGGCACCAGCAGAGCTAGTAGAGATCCAAAGAGTTTGCAGGAACATGGGCTGGGAAGATAATACGATAATCCAAGTTAAGAAATGAAGGCCCACCAGGCATGGTGGCATACACCTTTAATCCTAGCACTTGGGAGTCAGAGGTGGGAAGATCATTATGAGTTTGAGGACACATTGGAACTACAGCATGAGTGCCAGATCAGCATGGCCTGGAGTGACACCCTAACCTTCAAAAACAAAAGAAAACAAAATACCAATGCTATCCAAAAAGAAAAAACGTGGTAACTAGGCATGCAGACATAGGACTTGAAGCTCAGAAACAGCTTGACCTTATACTTCTGTGATTTTTTTTTCTCCTGGTTCTGAGGACCAAACCCAGAGCCCTGTGCTTGCTAGGCAAGCCCTCATCTATTTAGCTAAATCCTCAACCCCAACCTCATACTTTAATAACTTGCTAACTGAATGGATAATTTGAGTGCCACCATGCTTCTTGCCTCAGAAACCATCATGGTTAGTACCTGAAGTTATGCTTAATACTTGGACCATGAGGCTTCCCCTTCAGGACTGTGCTGGTTTCAATGTAAAATGTGCCCTATGGCCCCTGTGTCTAAACCTCCTGCTTAATCCCTGGCTGAGAACTGAAGCCTTGCTGGAGGAAGTGTATTACTGGGGGTGGACTTTCATGGTCTAGCCCCAATGGGTGTTCAGAGCTCACTCTTGCTACATCACCTACAAATGTGATCCCCACCTGTCTGGCTTCCTATGTTTAACCCCACCATGATGAAATTTCCCCTTGAAACTGCAACCAGGAATAAACTCTTGTCTCCCAAAAGCTCTTTCCTGTGGTCAGGTGGTTGTCTCAGCGATGATAAGGTCACTGCTAAAGGGACATACAGATTATGCTTCCTACTTTCCAGGAATATTCTCATTAATTACGGGACAGGAAGCAACAAATATAACAGTTACAGTACTACTATTAGAGAAAGGTTAAAGACAGTATTCACCTCAGTTTCAGACTTCATCTGCTGCCACATCAAGTGATATGTTTCAAATCGAAGCTTACTGTCCTCAGATTCATTTTTCCCATTATTAAAATAGTCCTCTAAAAAAAGAAAGTGAGTCATTTTCCTTTTTGCACACCGAAAGAAACCATGTGCAAAGCTGTGTGGGGGGGTGTCTGACATTTTTTCTATACATTAAAAAAAAAAGCCAAATAACCATGTGGGTATACATACAAATGCTTGGAGATAATATATTATATCCTTTGTACTTACTTTCTCTTATTTTTATACTGTGTCTTTAAGATAAAAGTATTTAAAGTTTAGATTTTTTTCATTTAACTTTTTATCTTGATTGATTTAATATTAATATTTTCATTATTTATTCATAGCCTATGTACTCATCTACTTTATATATTTGCATCTGAATAATTTTTTTTTCCTTTGGTTTTTCGAGGTAGGGTCTTATTCTAGCTCAGGCTGACCTGGAAGTCACTATGTAGTTGCAGGATGGCCTTGAACTTACGGTGATCCTCCTCTCTCTGCTACCCAAGTGCTGGGATTAAAGGTGTGTGCCACCATGCCTGGCTTTGCATTTAAATAATTTTTACTGTATTTCTGTTTGATTGATACAATTTTTTTTAAATGGATGTGCCAGGGCCTCTAACAACTAACCAGCTTCAATTCTATTACCATTCAATCCACCTCCATTTGCATCAGTGTTAACTTTTACAAATAGGCATTTTGGGCTGGAGAGATGGCTTAGCAGTTAAGCACTTGCCTGTGAAGCCTAAGGACCCCAGTACAAGGCTCAATTCCCCAGGACCCACGCAAGCAAGATGCACAGGGGGTGCACGCATCTGGAGTTTGTTTGCAGTCACTGGAGGCCCTGGCACATCCATTCTCTCTCTCGCTCTCTCTGTTGCTCTCAAACAATAAAACTTAAAAAAAAAAAAAAGACTCGAAGCCTAACCAGGCAGCATGGTGGCGCATATCTTTAATCCCAGCATTCAGGAGGCAGAGGTAGGAGGATCACCATGAGTTCAATGCCACCTTGAAACTCTACATAGTGAATTCCAGGTAGGCCTGGGCTAGACTAGAGTAAAACCTTGCCTCATTAAAAAAAAAAAAAAAAAAAAAAAAAAGAATTGATGCCAGTAAAGGCAACTGCTCAAAAGTAGATCTATAGTCCTCAACTTATCAGTCTTATAGTTAAGGTCAATTCCTTGAAAATTTTCCTCTAACCAATGCAAATGAATTCCAGATGCATGTGCCATATGTGCATCTGGCTAACATGGGTTCTGGGAAATTAAACCTGGGTCCTTAGGCTTCACAGGCAAGTGCCTTAACCTTTAAGCCATCTCTCCAGCCCAAATTTTCTTATTTTAACAGTTATAAACAAATACTTGCCTCATATTATAAAATGGTATTAAGCAATAGTTAGACCATGGGCCCTGGAATCAATTAAAATTGGGTTCAAAGTCCAGCTCTACCACTTGTTTTAGCATTGTAACAATGACAAAGTTCTATTTCCTCATATATTTTAATGAAGGTAATTATTTCCCAGAGTTTGCTGAGGAGATTAAACTAAAATGCTTAGAATAGTTCAGCACATAACAAATGTTTAAAAATGCTAGCAAATGTATTTGCTACAGTTACATTATTGGTGAAACCACGTTACTGCAGAGTATGTATCCCTCTTATATCATAAACCATGTTCGTGCATAGCGTATATCCCTCATATATATTAGGGATAACTCTTGAAGCTTCTTGCCACTATTTCTAGTAATTTAGACTCACTATTTCCCACTGAGGAAATAAATTCCAAGTCAATCACATGAAATTAAGTCTGGGAGTTACTCTGCCAGTTATTCTCTGTCCACTATTTCCAAATCGATCACTGTAATCTTACACTTTTTCAGGAAGGACTTAGAATTCAATACCAGGTCGGGCTACATAGGGAGTATAGGCCAAAAGAGCACAGCGTGAGGCTCTAGATCAGGATTACTCTTTCTGAGAAACTCGTAGGCTGGGGTGTAGCTCTCACGTGGCTCATATACAAAAAGCTTTGAGTCTATCCCCAGTGCAGGATAGAGGGGAACGAATTATTCTTACTATGCCCATTCTACCCTCTACTTCCCGAAATTATACTACTGCTTCATCATTTTCTCCTTAAGACAGGCCTTTTGTCTACTAATCACAGAGTAAAGGATTAAAATAACATATGAGGACTTACAATTTCTACTCCTAGTATTTAGTTTATTTTCTCAGTGGTATTTACACCTACATTTTGGGTACGCTTACTTGCATATAATTTTCCACAGGAATTGCCACAGTGATTACTAGTAAGTGTAAACACTAAGTATGCAAGAAGGAACTTTTGAAAAACTCTTAACACCTGGGTCCTACTCCTAGAAATCCTAATTGAGGTGGGCTGGGTTAGGGCCTAGCATTCATATTTGTAAAAATGCCTCAAACTGGAATGTGAATACGGTTGGGGGATCAAATTCATGTCCATTTTCTGGTTGCTGAGGTACACTGATACATGATATTCCCACTAGGGTTAACTGGGAAAAGGGTAGAGAGTTCTCTAAATCACTTCTTACAACTGCATGGGAATCTATAATTATATCAAAGTACCTTCTTTTTTTGCGGGGGGGGGGGGAGTGAGGTAGAGTCTCAGTCTAGCCCCAGTTGACCTAGAATTCACTCTATAGTCCCAAGCTAGCCCTGAACTCACAGCAATATACTACCTTGGCCTCCGGAATGCTAGGATTAAAGGGGTGCACTACCGTGACCAGAAGTGGGGGGAGAGAGAATGGGCATACCAGGGCCTCCAGCTGCTGCAAACAAACTAGACACATCACCGCCTTGTGCAGCTGGCTTTACATGGGTACTGGGCAGTCAAATTCAGGTTGTTAGGCTTTGTAAAGCATGCACCTTAACTCCTGAGCCATCTCTCCAGCACCCAAAGTACTAAAGAAGTTTTAAAAGAACCTTGTTTAATCATGGAAAATGCTAATAAAAATTAAAATTAAAAAAAGAATCTTGTGGATGTGAGGGCGATCTGGCTGTGACAACTGTCCCCATTGAGTGCCAGGGTTGATTCAGCTGATCTGGACGGCTAGGTGGGTGCTCCCTTTCTCCCTCACCGCTCCATGTATGTCCCTCCCAAGCTGCATGCTCAAAGATGACAACCTTCCCCAAAGAGAGAAGGACTAGTCTTCAGTCAAGGGTATACAAGTTGCTGTGCTCCCCTGCTAGAACCTCCAAACAAGTTTGCAACTCTGGTAACTAGAGCTGCAACTGACAAGTGCAATCTACACTTTCTAGTAGTAATACTGTGATTTGTATGAAGAAGAGTCAACTTGCTTGTTAAACAGATGGCTAGAGATAAATAAAAAAGTGAAGGTATCTGCTAATAATTAAATTTTACTGTGGTAAAATTTGCATATAAACTTGCATAAAAGACTCCACTTTAGTAGCTTTAACTGTCCTGACACAATATATACTCATATAACCTCATGTTAGAGATGAGACAAAGGACAAGTCCATCATTTCAAAGTTTCCTTTTGTCTTTGTGCCTCTACTAAGAATTTTAAGAAAATCCAAGATTTTTCTCAAACAGCCAAAGCAATTCTGAGCAACAAAAAACAAGGGTACCAGTATCACCATACCTGATTTTAAGACATATTACAGAGCCTCAGTAACAAAAACAACATGGTACTGGCACAAAGACAGACATGTAGCAGCTAGAAACCCTGGCATACCCATATTCACCCTCTCTCTGACTGCAAATAAATAAAAACATTTTTAAAAACCACTCTACAAAGATGATTTAGAGGAGGAAAGAGTTCATTTCAGTTTCTGAGCTTTCAGACACAGGCCACTGGGCCAGCTACTTTGGGCCTACAATGGGTGCAAAAGCACACCTGAGGAAGCAGACAGTCTCAGTTAAAGTGGCAAAAGCAAGATACAGCCTTCACATCTCCTTTACAGGCACATCAGCAATGCACTTCCTTCAGCTAGGCCCCACTTTCCAGTTTCTACCACTAAATAGTCCATTCAAATTCTGAATGCATCACCTGATTGAATCATTGATTAGACCTGAGTCTGAAACATCTAAAAACCTCTAGAAATGCCCTATGTGCACACTCAGAAATGCGCCTCACTAACTAACTCACTAACATCTTGTCCTGCAATCATGTTTAACCATCAGAGTTGATTCATAAACTGAAATGCCACATGAAGACTTTTAACATGTCCCAACCACCCCATAATTACACCTACTTTACTCAGGAATAATTTTTACTCAATTTTCACTAGAAAATAGAAGCAAATTTGAAAGCTGAATTTTTTTTGTCTGTCTGTTTTTCTTACGGCAGGGTCTCACTCTAGCCTAGGCTAACCTGAAACTCACTGTTGCCCACTGACCTGGAACTCATGGTAATCCTCCTGCCACAGCCTCCCCAGTTTTGGGACTAAAGACATGAGCCATCATATGCAGCTCTAGATGTAAATCTGTGATCTTTTCCTTTGGAGTTTCTCCATGTGTTATGAAATATTGCTAGGTATCTGTTCCTACTCAGTGTTTATAAATTGTTGTGACTATTTGATCAAAGCCATTTCCTAACACAAAATACATTCATTTTCATTTCTAAAGTTGTAAATAATGGCAGGAAAATCAAATAATGTGTTCATAACCTCGCATTTTGAAGAAACATTTATATTTCCCTTTTAGATTACAAGCCTGGGATATACCTTTAGCTCTTTGACTAATGTCTGATACAACCTGTACAGCAACATGAAGAGTAATCCAAGCTTAGAAAAAAAGATTAAATTTAATAAGTGTTGGTCTTAAAGGCTAAGAAGACATGAGGAAAAAGAAACCAAAACATTGGATGTTAAGACAACCTTACCTATTGCCACAGAGATCTTTCTTTTCTTGAAGCTTGGCTTAAATACAAAGCAGCCCTATTTTTAAAAACAGGAAGAAAGAAACAAGCATAAAGTCAAAGTACACACAGACCTGACAAATCTGATTTCCCCAATGTTTCATGGATAAGCAAGTTTTTTTTTTTTGGGGGGGGTTGGTTTTTCAAGGTAGGGTTTCACTCTAGCCCAGGCTGGCCTGGAATTCATTACAGAGTCTCAGGGTGGCCTCGAACTCACTGCAATCCTCCTACCTCTACCACCCGAGTGCTGGGATTAAAGGCGTGTGCCACCACGCCTGGCTATGGATAAGCAAGTTTTTGAAAAAGAAAGTAGAGGGGGAAATGAATAATAGAAGGAAATTTTTTTAAAAGAAAGTATCCATTTCTTTACAGCAAACCACTGAGTTGCTCTCATAGATCTTTTAACTCTTTGTACACTTTTCTAGAAGGAAGACAATAACTTTTTAACGGGTTCTTTTTGCTTTGTTTTTGAGATAGGTTCTCATTCTAGCCCAGGCTGACCTGGAATTCAATCTGTAGGCTAGGCTGGCCTTAACTGTGTAATCCTTCTAGCTCATCCTCTGGAGTGCTGGAATTAAAGGTATGTGCCCCTCAATCTGGTATGATACCATTCCATATTATACAACTTAGAAGGGGTCGAAAGAGATGGCTCAGCAGTTAAAGTGCTTACCTGCAAACTTTCCCAGCCTCAGTTTAATTCCCCAGTACCCACGTAAAGCCAGATACACAAAGTGGAGCATGTGCCTGGAGTGATTTGCAGAGGCAAGAGGTCTCTACCCACCCATACTCTTTTTCTCTCAGCTCACAAATAAATTTAAAAAAAAAATTTAAAAATATAACAACATTTTAACTCAAATTTTAAGGTTCTGTTTTCATTTTTATTTGTTTATGGGTGTGCCAGGAGCCTCTTGCCACTGCTACAAACACCAGACACCTGCTAGCCACTTTCTGCATCCAGCTCATGTGGATGGCTTGAACACAGAACCCCTGCTGACAGACTTCCAAGCTAGCAAAGCCTTTAACCACTGAGCCATCTTAACAGACCCAATAATTCAAATTTAAACACAGAAATAAACACACACCAGCTTGTAGATACTACAATAAGTAACTCAACTCTGTGATTTCATTTCTTACCAACTATATTCTGATTTCCAATCCATTGCCATCGAGGCAGCCCCAATTAAGATGTGATTACCAGGCTGAGGAGATGGCTCAGCAGAACAAGGGGCCTGCTTGCAAAGCCTGATGGTCTGGGTTCGATTCCCTAGTACACATGTAAAGCCAGATGCCAAAAGTGGTGCTTGTTTCTGATGTTCGTTTGTAGTGGCTAGAGGACCTGGGGCACCCATTCTATGTCTGTCTCTCTCTCTGCTTGCAAATATATAATTTTTTTTTAAAACATGTGATTCCCCAGTGCAAACATGGCTGCATTATTTTTTCATTCTTTTTCTTAATGCTCCTAAGCCTCCAATCTCTGCTATTGATTTTTCTATTTATTATGCAACTGCATTTACTTATTTATTTATTTAGTATTATGCCACTTTACTTCTATAGTGTAAGACAGAGAACCTGTTATTTTCTTGCCCATCCCCAAATGCTAAGACGCCCTCTACCCCAAGCGTCTCATTTTTCCGGTCTCAGCCCGTCTGTCTGTCTCTCCAAAAACTCTTCGCCGAACCCCTCGCTATCTATCTCTGGTCCTTATCTTTTTTCTCACTCAGAACTTTCTCCCTTGCAAACAGTCTCCACAAGGTATGATCACTGGCCTACGAATGATACCCTTGAAGGCCAGAAGGATGTTTACCGTCACATCTCGGCGTCTAGCGGAGTGCCCGGCACCCGCCAGTGTATCCGAGAGGAACGGCAGGAGAAGGCGGGACGCCCCGGGCGGCCAGCCTCCTACCGAGGCATCCTCTCCCCCGGCGGGCCCACAGCGCCGCCCCCACCTACCTTGGATACCGAAGAGGTGGCCATGGTGCAGCGCTCCGCCGCGCCACGGGCCGGGAGGGCTTCCCGAGTAACCTCGCGGTCGCGGGGCAAAGGTCAGCGGCGGGCCCAAGGAAGCTCTGATTGGCTGACAACCCGAAGCGGCTTCCGGCGCGCGGGGGCGGGGCTTGGCGCAGGGGCGGGGCTTGGCGCGGACGCTCGCCCCGGAGCGCCGCCGTAAGCAGACATGGCTTGCGCCTTCCGCCGCTCCATCGCCTGTCAGGTACTAATCCCCGCGCGGCGGCGAAGCCCCGCGGCCCGACCCCGGGTCCTCTGCGGGCAGTCCTCGGTCGGCTGGCGGAGGGCCTGCGGGCTGGTCCCGGGTGGCGGGAGCTGCGCGGGCGAACGTCGGGGAGAACTTCCCGTCAACCTGCGAGAGCGTCTGCGGCTTCCTTTGCTTCTCTGCCTTGGTTCGCTTGCTCTCACTCCACTTGAAGGTCCTCGGACCATGATTAGACCTCTTAGAGGTCAGGAATCCTCACTCTTGTACTCCTTTAAAAATGTTTTTATTATTTATTTGCAAGCAAAGAGAGAGCATGGATACGCCAAGCACCTCTTGCCATTGCAAATGAACTCCAGGTGCATATGCCACTTTGTGAATGTGGCATTACGTGGGTACTGGGCAATCAAACCGGCTGTCAGGCTTTGCAAGCAAGCTCCTTTAGCCGCTAAGCCGTCTCTCCGCCCTCCCTAACCCCGTAGTCCTTTTAAATTTAATTTCACTAAATAACTTCTGAGCCTAGTAATCAGGTTTTCTCTAGTAATTTTTTGTCTACTATTAAATGTCATTAGACTTTTTTTTTCTGGTTTTTCTACGTAGGATCTCACTCTAGCTCAGGCTGACCCGGAACTCACTATGTAGTCCCAGGGTGGCCTTGAACTCAACCGTGATCCTCCCCTCCGCTTCCCCCCGAGTGCTGGGATTAAAGGCGTGGTGGTTTAGATGCCCTAAGGCTTTTGTCTGCTGTGTTTTGTGGTACATCCTCAACACAGAGAATAGCACCTAGAATATAGTAGCCACTCAAAATTTTTTTCATCTTTCCATCCATTTTTAAGAAATTCGTTTACAAGTTTATAGAGATAAGATTCATTCTTTTTCTGTTGTGGTTTTTCCCAGATTCATTCTTAAAGGCAGGTAGTCCTGTTTCCTGCTTCATAGGCAAACCTTCCCCTCACCCTCAACCCCTGGCAACCAGAGATGTTTTCTTCATTCTTACAGCTTTGGCTTTTCCCAGATGTCAATCAAGCTGAATCGTATACCTTAATGTTCTTTTCCGTCTGGCTTCTTTGTCTTAACATGCTGGGCTTCTTTGTCTTAACATGCTGGAGGTTCATGTATATTCAGTATTCATTCTTGCAGTGGTCTGTGGAACAGTCAACAGCTTTAGCCTGTTTTGTTCTTTTTGACTTAGCTTTCCAAAGTTTTGGACCTTCCACCAGAAAGCTTGATCAAGTCCATATCTGCAGTTCCAGTTTCCAAAAAACAGTTAAGTAAATTTGTAACAACTTGTAATGTTGTGGAATTTGATGATAGTTAAAAAGAAATTGTGGCCGGGCATGGTGTGCATGCCTTTAATCCCAGCACTTAGAAGGCAGAGGTAGGAGGATGGCTGTGAGTTTGAGGCTACCCTGAGAGTACAGAGTGAATTCCAGGTCAGCCTGTGCTAGAATGAAACCTTACCTGGGGGGGTGGCATTGTGTAACCATTAGAGAATACTCTTAGACAATAACTTCCTTTTTCTTTCTTTTTTTTTTTTTTTTTTTTTTTGTGCTGTAGGGTCTTGCTGTAGCCCATGCTGACCTGGAATTCACTATGTAGTCTCAGGCAGGCCTCGAACTCACAGCTATCCTCAGCTATCCTCTTATCTCTGCTGGGATTAAAGGCATGTGCCACCACACCCTGCTAGAAAACAGTATTCTTTCTTTTCTTTTTTTTTTTATTTATTTGACAGAGAAAGAGGGGGAGAGAGAGAGAATGGGTGCACCAGGGCCTCCAGCCACTGCAAATGAACTCCAGACACATGCGCCCCCTTGTGCATCTGGCTTACATGGGTCCCAGGGAATCAAACTTGGGTCCTTTGGCTTTGCAGGCAGATGCCTTAACCACTTAACTATCCCTCCAACCCTAGAAAACAGTATTCTTAGTGGTCATTGTAGACTTAATTTTTTTTTTTAACGTGATGTTAGCTAGAAGTGACACAAGGATGTTTAAGCCTCTGAATTTTACAAATGTTATGAAAGATGTGCCACTGCAGAATGTGTCCTTCTCTGAGACATACAGGTTAGATAGAAGATGTACAACCCAGTGCTGTTTTCTTTTTTATGTCTTTTGTTTTTGTTTGTTTGTTTTGAGGTAGGGTCTCTCTCTAGCCCAAGCTAACCTGGAATTCACTATGTATTCTTAGGGTGGCCTCGATCCTACTTCTACTGTCTAAGTGCTGGGATTAAAGGCATGAGCCGCCACACCCAACTTTGTTTTCTTCCTTGTTGATCATCTGGAGTTAGTGTGGATAGCTCTGTCAATATTTGTATGTTGATTGGACATATTTAGTACATCTTGAGTTACCTTACACCTAGAGAAAAACATAGCGACAATATAGTGAACACTCAAAGTGGTTACCTTCTAAATTGTCAAATGTTTTTTCCAAATTTGTGGGTTTTTTTTTAAATTTGTGCAAGTGAATAACTTGATTTGTTAATTTTAGTAATCAAATAGTGCAAATACTATTGTAGTAGCTGGTATATACTTTGATTCCATTTCCTACCTTTTCCTTATAGATAACTTCTCTCATAAGGAAAATGATTATTTTGGGGTTGGGGAAATGACTTAGTGGTTAAGGTGTTTGCCTGTGAAGCCTAAGGACCATGGTTTGATTCCCCAGGACCCACATAAGCCAGATATACAAGGGAGTGCATGCATATGGAGTTCATTTGCAATGGCTGGATGCTCTGGCATGCCTATGCTCTATTTCTCTCTATCTATCTCTCTCTCTCTCTCTCTCTCAAATAAATAAATAATACATTTTAAAAAAGAAAATGATTATTTTCACTCGTCAATGACATTTTGTTTTTACATTGTTTCATCATTGGCTCAATGAATGTAAAAATAGCAATGTTTCTGTAATGAACAATTGAGTTTTATGAATAACCCTGTTATTCTCTCATGTTGACACTCAATTTGTAGCATTCAAAAATATTTTTGCTTCTGTTATTTGGACAGTTAAAAGCAGTCATTTAGAGTAGGAGAAGAAAAACTGTAGAAGAGGTCAAGAGACCTTGATGCTTCTTAATCTGTGTATCAGTTGCATTGGAATTGAAGGGGAAGTATTTAACTCATCCAAAATCTCTGCCTACTTCAGAGATACCATAGAGCTGCTCTCAGAGAATAGACAAAGAAGAACATTACAAAATGACAAAAGAAAAGAGTCCCAAGTGAATATAGGGTGATCTCTCAATGCCTGTAATTTTGAAGGCATGGCACTTTGATGAAGCAAAGTTGATGTGGAGAACGCACAGTGATTGGTCTTTGTCACAGGTGTCATTTTTGTAACAACTGCTCTTCCATTTCAATGCCTATCTTCAGAGAAGGAGCAGATTTTCAGCTTTCTGTGGATTCTTTACTGGAAGATAACAGTGGCCGCTCAAGACCGGATAGCCAAGCTAAAGCCGATAGACTAGCAGAGAAGGTATTCTATCTCTGATGTTACTACTATAAAGTTAGTATCTTATTTTTGTTTTTTTAAGGGAGGGAACTACCTGAAACTAGCCTTGGCTGGCCTTGAACTCATGGCAGTCCTACCTCAGTCTCCCAAGTGCTTGGGTTAATGGTGTGAGTCACTGTGCCCAGCTTTATTGTCTTGTTTTACTTATTTTAATTTTATGCATGTGTGTTTCTATGTGTGTGTGCATATATATACATGTGGATGTTGTGGAGGCCAAAGGACAACCTTGGGTGGTATTCCATAAAGGCATCATCAGTTTACTTTTTTTTTTTTTTTTTTTTTGAGGCAGGGTCTCTCATTGGCATGGAGTTCATCAATTTGTCTAGACTGGCTGGCCAGCAAGATCTAGGGATCTGCCTGCCTCCAACTCCCCAGTGCTGGGATTACAAGTATACTTTACCATGCTAGAATTTTTACATGAGTTCTAGGGATCTTATTTAGGTCCTCATGCTTGTGAGGCAAGCATTTTACTGACTTGAGTTTTCTCCTCAGACCTCAACTTTACTTTGTTAAAGGGCAAAAAGCTCTGCCAGATAGCTTAGTTGTAATAATGAGCTGAGCAGTGTTACTTTGTTCAAGGCATCTTGGAAAATACTTAATTCATTTTAGCTGCATGCTATAAAGCACTGTGGAATACTTAATTCACTTTAACTGCATACTGTAAAGCATCATGGTTATTCACATTTGTTCTACAGCATTCCTCTTGAGCAGATATTAGTTCAGTTTGTTGATCAAATACAGAAGAACTGAAGGATTATTTAAATTTATATGGAAGCTAAGTCAACTTTTGAACCTCATAGAACAGACAAGCTTGATGAGTTAAATTTATTTATTTGAAAGAGAGAGAGAGAGAGAGAGGCAGATAGAGAAAATGAGTGTGCCAGGGCCTCCAGCCACTGCAAACGAACTCCAGATACATGTGCCACTTTGTGCATTTGTCTTACGTGGGTCCTGGGGAATCAATCCTGAGTCCTTTGGCTTTGCAGGCAGTTGCCTTAACCGCTAAGCCATCTCTTTTAAGAAAGAGTTTCTAAAGCCAGGTATGGTGGTGCATGCCTTTAACTCCAGCACTCAGGTAGGAGGATTGCCATGAGTTCAATGCCACCCTGAGACTACATAGTAAATTCCAGGTCAGTCTAGGCTAGGGCAAGACCCTACCTCAAAAAAAAAAAAAAAAAAAAAAAGTTTCTGAGAAGAACATTAAAATATAAGAACTAATTAGATATGAGTGGAATGATTATATAGAAGTATTGGTTAGATGATTTATTAAGCCTTCTACATTCTAAGTTCTCTTACAAGTTTGGTATCAAAAACAGCAATTAAAAGGATTTTAATTAGTGTAAAAGTTAGAAAAAAGTAGGTGTTAAACAAGATTTTTTAATCAATAGGGTTATTATATATGGCACAAAGGAAGTATCCATGAACTCTGGAAAATTAACACAGTGAAAGTCACTATCATAGAAAAAGGTGTGTAATTAAAGGATGACTGTGGTAAGCCTAGCGTTGTGGCACATACCTTTAATCTTGACACTCAGGAGGAGGTTGATGTAGAAAGAGTTCAAGGTCAGCCTGGGCTATTGTGAGACCCTGTCTTGGAAAAAAAATCAAAATAATGACTGATAAAGTTTACAAGATTTTGTCAGGAAGTATACCAGAAGTAGAATCAGTCTAACTATAGTATTTATCTCTCCATTTCCTTCAAGTTCCCAAAATTCAAGACTAGTGGCTCATCATTGAAGGCCGTATTTCTAGTTCCATAAGCCTATGAGAGAGGGGAGCTGGAAGTGACAAGCGGGATACAGACTGGAAATTATTTCATCTTATTTTTGATGCAGATGCTTTAGCAAAGGTCATGTCCTGTGTTTCTTATTGTAGTGGGTTAGATCACGGACTCATTGCATAATAGCTAGGGAATTTGATGAAGAAAAGAAGGACGGTAGAGACCTACTATAAAATAGCATTCTAGTTTGGAAAAGAAGAAAATGTGTTTTCCTAAATAGAATGACTGAACTGCATGAAGACACTGGCTGAGCTCCAGCTAATGACCAAGAGGCGACTCACTTGCTATCTCTGAGCCAATTTCATGGTATGAAAACTGCTTCTTTAGGCCCATTCTCTCTGTCTGCCCTGTTTTACATGATTTGTTGTCTTTTCAGCTTAAATGTGGTTCAGTGGTGAGTGAAATCAGCACCGGTCCAGGGACTGTATGTTTCAAAATAAACCGAGAGCTGTTGACAAAGGTAAGAATGGGTCGTTGTCTAGAATTCATGCTTTCATGCTGTTTTAGCCATACTGATCTTCCTCCAGCTTGACAACTCAGTGACTTCTCTTGGCTCAAAGTCTTTGTATGTATCGATCCCTCTGTCTGGATTTAAAAGAGCTTACTCCTCCTTCTCCTTCCTTTCTTTTCCTTTTTCTCAGTAGTATTAGGACTCAAAGCTAGAGCCCTGCATGCATTTAGGCAAACATTCTATCTTTAAACCACATCCCAAGCCCTTGACAGTTTTCTGACCACCTGGCATCTCTATAGAACCCAGTTTTCTGTTTCATATTCCTTTTATTTACTTGAAGCCACTTTTCACTTAACATTAAAATCATGTTGGGGTTTATAGCATCTGCCTTTCTCACTGTTGAGTCTTCAGGTTTTAGTGCAGTACCTGGTACTTAGCATATGCTAGATAATTGTTGTTGAATAAATAAATTGGCTGTGTATTGAAGATGAGAAGGGTGTGTTAGTTTTACTCCCTAGTTACCTATAATCTGTTGGAAGCATAAACCTTAAAGAGACTATGAAATAGCTGGCTCTTTCATTAAAACAATAACTATTAAAACAAGAGATAGTTCATAAATAAGCATAAAAACATTCAGAGGGGCTAGAGAGATTGCTTAGTTGTTAAGGCACTTGCCTACAAAACCAAAGAACTCAGGTTTGATTCCCCAGGACCCATGTAAGCCAGATGTAAAGGTGACACATGCGTCTGGAGTTCATTTGCAGTGGCCAGAGGCCCTGGTGCACCCATTCTCCATCTGCCTCTTTTTCTTTCCCTTTCTTTCAAATTAATTAATTAATTAATTAAATTCGCAGAGATATAGAAATCAGGATGGCCTGGAAGGTTTAGAAAAATCTTACAAAAGAATTGAGTCTTACACAGCTAAGACCTTCCAGAATAGGTAAACTTGTGTAAACATACTGATAAACAGACGAGCTTGTAGCTTATTTAACTGTTGAATTCTGAGGGAATTTTAGTAGCTCACTGATACTCTGTAATTAAAAGCTTTCATCTGTGTGCCCACTAATTTAGTGAATGTTTTATTTTCCAGGGACTGTTACTGAGGTTTAAAGATAAAATGTCTTAGATCCTAACCTCAAGAAATTTCTTACAGAAAGTGTAAAAGTAAAGGAATAGCATGTGATGGGTACACTGACATGATATAGTGGAGGTGTGTGTAAGATTCAGTCATATGTAAAGATGTCACATATAAATCTGTGTTGAAAGCAGGCACAACCTTGGATTGGGATACCTGAGAGTCATGAGGTCAGGTATTATAGCCAGAGGCTCAGGTGAAGAACTTGCCACCCTCAGGTGGTAAGCACACACGTGTATGTTTTCTGTGTAAGAGCTTTTGCTTTTTCTAGTGTCATTATCTCTGTGTTACGTACATCACAGTAGCACATGTTATTATATTTATTGTTTGTTTGGTTTTTTCAAGGTAGGGTCTCGTACTAGCCCAAACTGACTTGGAATTCACTATGTAATCTCAGGGTGGCCTCAAACTCACAGCAGTCCTCCCTCTGCCTCCCAAGTGCTGGGATTAAAGGGGTGCACTACCACGCCTAGCTCTAACAATATTTAAGTATATTTCATTTGAATAGATATTTACTTTAAATAAATAAAATAAATAAATAAAAAAGCAATGCCAGAGACATTTCTTAAAGGTTTTTTTAAGAGGTGGTTTGCATATGAAGCAAAAATCAGGCCACAAATTGGTAAAATCTTTTTTTCATTTAGTATTTATTTATTTGAGAGAGAGAGAGGTTGAGAGAGAGAATGAATGCACCAGAGCATCTAGCAACTGCAAACAAACTAGAGACATGTACCACCTTGTGGATCTGGCTTTACTTGGGTACTGGGGAATTGAACCCAGATCCTTAGGCTTTGTAGGCAAGCACCTTAACTGCTGAGTGATCTCTCCATCCCAGTAAAATATTATATTATTTTATTTGCATGCAGAGAGAGAGGGAAAGAAGAGAGAGAGAGAATGACTGAATGAATGGGCATGCCAGGGCTCCTAGCCACTGCAAACGGACAAATTAATAACATTTAGATTCCAGTAGCAAAGCACTTAACTATTGAAATTTTTTTCAATCACTAAACCAGCCATTTTTCAGGCAGTACTGCACCAAGTAATGGAAGATGGCTCAGAATACGGACTGAAAAGTGAACTATTCTCTGGTCTTCCTCAGAGGAGGATTGTGGTTGACTTCAGGTGAGTGCCTGCTCATCTTATGTGCTCATTTATCCAGCTGATTAGGCAGGGAGTGTTTATTAGGTTTCATTAAATTACATGAGGAAAGTTGAAAACCAGTGACATACTGTTTTAAGATCACAGTGCATTCATCATTAAAGTAGAAGTAAAATGAATAAAAATATTTGGATCTCTAGTCCAAAAGAATGCATAGGTCATTATGGTTTTTGTTGTTATTGTTTTGTTTTAAATTTCAAACAAGGGGGGTGGGAGGGAATTACCATGGGATTTTTTTTTATAGTCATATAATAAGAAATTTTTGTAATTGAGGCTTCAATCAGGACCAATTTATGGTACAAATACTGATATTTAATATTTTATTTATTTATTTTTTTATTTGTCAGAGAAAGAAGGAGAGAGAGAGAAAGGGCGTGCCAGGGCTTCCAGCCCCCTTGTGCATCTGGCTAACATGGCTCCTGGGGAGTAGAACCTGCGTCCTTTGGCTTTGCAGGCAAATGCCCTAACCACGAAGCCATCCCTCCAGCCCCAAATACTAATATTTAGAAGATAGTTTAACATGCTGTCTGTTTACCACAGTAGTAGGTTTCACCTCCCATTCTCCCACACCAGGGCCTATGTCCCTAGCCGTAGGCTTTGAGCCAGGTTTACAGTGGCAGACATGAAACCCCTCCAGTAGAGGGACCTCAAATCCAATCAGAAAGCAGTGGGTTACTGCATAACATTCATGGCAGTATTGGGACAGTTTGCCTATCTTGCCTAGCAGGTCAGTATGGAATACACAAGGAACACAGCTGATTGCCTAGAACCTTCTGGTTACAAAGAAACCTAGCCAGCAAGGAAGAAGCTTCCAGCTCCATTCCAGCTTAGTTTCTGTGTCCTGTAACCAACATGTATTGTGTCTTGAGCAATAGGAATATGCCATGTAGGTGGCTGGTTTGTTTCTTTGTTTGTTTTTTGCAACTAAAAGCAATGGAAATGGCTTATATTGTTTTAGGGGTCTCTGTAGCCTCACTAACAGCTCATTAGGAGATACCTCATTTCTGGTGCTGGAATTGGCCATATCTTCTGAGAAAGCTTCATACATTCACATAGGAAATCTTAATTCATACCCTTTAGTAATATGTTTAAATTGTCTTAACAAGTAGGAAGTTTTCGTATGACACACACACACACACACACACACACACACACACACACACACACACACACGGTCTTGATTCATCTTTCCACCACCCCTCTCTCATCTTCAGTCTTGATGCCTCTTCCCACCACATCTTCCTCATCTTTAGTCTTGATTCATCTTCCCACCATTTTGTCTCTCATCCCCATTCTCTTCCCTCCCCTACTATTCTCCCCCTTGTTTGCATGTCCCATATATTCTACTTCTGTACCCCCCCCAATAAAAGATCCCACCATAGCCTCTTTCTAGTTTCTGTACACTATGATTTTTAGCCAATAATCTCAAAATTTGAAAATAGGATCCATATAGGAGAAAGACCATGTGGTGTTTGTTTCTGAACCTGGGGTACTTCACTCAGTCCAACTTTTTCCACTTTTATCCATTTTCCTGCAAATTGCGCAATTTCATTTTTACTTTACAGTTGAAAAGACCTGCATCATGTATATATACCACATCTTTATAATCCATCAGTTGATGGGCATCTGGACTGATTCCATTTGCTACCTGTTGTGAATAGAACTGCAGTAACATGGCTGAGCAAGCATCTCTAAAATAGAGTGTAGTGCCTTTAGGGTCTATGCCTGTAGTAGTATAGCTGGATCATAACATATCTCTGTGTTTAGTGTTTTGAGAAACCTCCACACTAATTTCCATAATGGCTGCACCAGCTTGCATTCCCACCAACAGGGAATAAAAGTCCTTCTTTTCTCTTGTCCTTACTGCACTTACTGTCATCTGTTTACTTAATGCAGCGCCATTCTGACCAGAGTTGCATTCCGTTGAATTTGTAGATGGCTTCTGTTAAGGTAGATATAACACAGTTCATTGTATTGAACAGTGTAAGTTGATGAATTCTGGTAAAATTAAGTTATGTAACCACCACATTTATAATATAGAAATATTTCTGTCAGCTTTTTTTTCCTTATACAGACTTTTGTTTTTATCTATATTCCTTTTATTCTGCTTTGGATTCGGTTCTGCTTTTTCTAGTTCATTAATGAAGCCTTTTCTTTTTTCTAATAAAAACATTTTATGATGATCTAGTGGCTCACCAAGTTTTCTCTCTGCCTCCCACATACTGCCACCCTTCACTGCCTGCTGTCCAGTTTCTTGTACTTCTCTAGGTTTCTGGCTGTAGCGGCAGAAGTGTTTTTGTCACTGTCTTTGAGTGGAAATGGAAAGTCCTTGTTTTTTGTCCTATATAAGGATGTTTACTTTCTTTCTAAATAACACTTGAACAAATGTGTGTGGTTTTGTGATTCCATAATCATGTACATATATCCGTAGGAGCAAGTTCTTAAACTGTGATGCTCTTACAAAGGGTAATAATGCTTTTGAGGCAAGGTAGATTTTAAGCTCTAATTTTCCACTTTTAACTTACCATTTATTTTTAAAACTTAATAAAATTTCCAACATATGCAAAATAGAATGGAATATTAAATGACTCATTGCAAGAAAAGTACATATGAATGTATGATGAAAAGCACTCTAGGCCCATCTGATAGACTGTAACTGCTCACGCAAGCATAGGAGGGATCAAAATGTTGATGAAAAAGAAAGCTTTATACATAAGAATTATTACTAAATTTTAATTCTTTAAATTTCAGATGCAGCATTTGCATATGTTACTCAGAACAAAAATTCTTGGTGTTACTCAATTTTTTTAAATTGATCATTTATTTATGTGTATGCATGAACACACTCCAGGGCTTCTTGTTGCTACAAGTCAACACCAGACACTTACTTGCACCATGTTTTATGCTTTTATGCCTATCTTACGTGGGTGAAAGTTGAACATGGGCTGGAAGATTTTGCAAAGAAGTACCTCTAACTGTTGGCATCTTAAGAACCCTATGCTCATTGCCTTTAAGAAGATAGTTTAAGAACGAATACACTGTTTCATTGCCAGTAACCTTGTGTGATTTGTATCAAAATCCTATTTGTGAACTTATTCATCTTTTTAAACCTTCAAAATATTTGCTTCATAAGTATGCCACATTTGTGATTCTTTTTTTGTTTGTTTGTTTTCTTTTAAAAATTTTTTTTTTGGTTTATTTTATTTATTTGAGAGTGACAGAGAGAGAGAAAAAGAGGCAGAGAGAGAGAGAGAGAGAGAGAGAGAGGGAGGGAGGGGGAGGGAGAGAATGGGCGCGCCAGAACCTCCAGCCACTGCAAACGAACTCCAGATGCATGTGCCCCTTTGTGCATCTGGCTAACATGGGTCCTGGGGAGTTGAGCCTCGAACCAAGGTCCTTAGGCCTCACAGCCAAGCGCTTAACCACTAAGCCATCTCTCCAGCCCACATTTGTGATTCTTTTTTTTTTTTTTAATATATTTTTTATTTATTTGAGAACGATAGACACAGAGAGAAAGACAGATAGAGGGAGAGAGAGAGAGAATGGGCAAGCCAGGGTTTCCAGCCACTGCAAATGAACTCCAGACACGTGCGTCCCCTTGTGCATCTGGCTAACGTGGGACCTGGGGAACCGAGCCTCGAACTGGGGTCCATAGGCTTCACAGGCAAGTGCTTAACCACTAAGCCATCTCTCCAGCCCACATTTGTGATTCTTGATCAGTGATGAAATGATTCTTTCAACTTACATTTGCCTTGAATTGCCAAAGACCCCACACCCTAATTATGTCAACCTATGTAGGCATGACCTATTTATCCTCAGATCTCTTTGTTAAAACAAGAAAATACTCTCAATTTCTTGCAGTTCACCTAATGTTGCCAAGAAATTTCATGTTGGACATTTGCGTTCCACTCTCATAGGTAAGAGTTTACTTTCTTATAAAGTATGAAACATACCTTTGGGAAGCATATGATAATGGAGTGTCATGGCTCATTGTTTAAATGAAAAGGACAGAAAAAGCTGGGTGTGGTGGCACATGCCTTTAATCCCAACACTTGGGAGGCAGAAGTAGAACCGCCATGAGTTCGAGGCCACCCTGAGACTACATAGTGAATTCCAGGTCAGCCTGAGCTAGAGTGAGACCCTACCTCAAAAAACCAAAAAAAAAAAAAAATAAGCCACAAAAGTTATAAATTGATATATGTGTCTAATCTAACTCATAAAAATGTTAAAATTGATTTATAATTAAAAAATGAAATTCATTTCAAAAGCAAAAGATTAACTAGACATCAGCTTTAGGTGGTATATGTGTTATAATTTTAACTTCTAAAAGTACATGTGAATATGCAGAACTGGAAGGAAAAAATAAAATCATTGCAAAAAAACAAGCATGGTAGCACATGACTTTGATCCCAGCACTGAGAAAGAGAATCATCATGCGTTCAAGGCCAGCCTGGGGCTACAGAGTGTGTTCTAGATCAGCCTGTGCTAGACTGAGAACATCCCTCTAAGAAAAAAAAAGCCAGGCATTGTGGTAGAAGCCTTTGATACCAGCACTCAAGAGGCAAGAGGAAGGGGGATCTCTGAGTTTGAGGCCAGCCTGGAACTACAGAATGAGTTCTACACCAGCCTAGGCTAGAGTGAGGCCTTACCTCAAAAAAAAAAAAAGTGTTTCCTATAACACTTTATAGCTGTAATACTTCCATGTATAATATAGTAGTAATTTCCACTGATTTAAAGCAATACATTTTATAGTACTCCAACTCAAAATTCAACTTAGAATTGTACAATGTCACAGTTGGAAGGAATTTTGGAATTTGTCTCAATATGCCTTCCAATGTAGAAATGTGTGCTCAAGAGGAAGTCATTAAACCTTTATTTGAATATGTGGAAAAATGACTGACAAATTATCATTGAAACAGGGTCAGTTTTTATTGTTACCAAGTTCTTGAGCTGTATATGAGGAAGTGACAAGACTTGACAAAAAAAAGAAATAGATAACAAAAGCAACATTGTGTAAGTCAAAAATATAGAAATAAATGAATCATAGGGCATGATAAAGTGATTCTGAGCCTTATTAAGAAAAATATTTTAGCCGGGCGTGGTGGCACACACCTTTAATCCCAGCACTTGGGAGGCAGAGGTAGGAGGATCGATGTGAGTTCAAGGCCACCCTGGGACTGCATAGTGAATTCCAAGTCAGCCTGGGCATAGGATGAGATCCTGTCTGGGAGTGAGGGGGGACAGGAAGAGAAAGTATTGAGAACAGCATGCTAAGTGTTTTGTATGTTGCTTCACTTAATGTCCCAAAAGCCCTATTTGGTAAGTACTGTTAAAGCTGATTTTTGGATAAAAACATTTAGGTATTAGAAGTAATTTTTCCAAGAGCACATGGATTATAAGTACTGTGATCAGGATTTGAACGTAGCCTGTTTCTTCAAGCTGAGGATAAATGTTCAGCTGCATTTGTGAAATAACTAAGAAGGTTTACAGTTCAAGTCGTATTTGGGGGAGGTAGTTCCTGTTGCTGGGACTGGATTAGAGAGGCTCATAAGTCAGCAAGCTGGTGAAGAAGACTGCAGTAAGTCAAAGGAGGGCTCACATGCTAAAGATTAAAGTGACATCTTACGTGTTTGTCATTGTTGTTTTGAAATAGGGTTTCATTCTGTTGGTCTAAAATTACTGTGCAACCCAAGTTAGACTTAAACTTGCAGAAATCATTTTCCTTAGTGTGTCAAGTGGTAGGGTTACATGTGTGAACCGCCTCAACCCAGCAAGCCCTGCCTAAAATCAGAAAAGACTCTTATTACAGGATATTGAGTAGTTTAAAAGGCTTTTGGGAGAGGTGAGGATATTTGGACTAACCTGACATTATGACTCCTGAAAGTGCTTGTTATCAAGGGAACCTCTGCTCATCTGCCATCCTTGCCTCTGCTTGGGCTGGATGTAATGTATGTATGTATGCATGCATGCCCATTGCCATGTCTAGAAACTGTTCCTACTCATGGCATGCTCCACACAGACCAAATAGGTCACCCCACAGCCTGCCTTCCAGTTCCTGTGGAGGTCTGTTAGTGGTAGGTACCACCAGAGAGGGAAGGAAAAGCAAAACAACCCAAAGCGTCATAACTGAGAAGTAGCTCTGTTATGATATGTAATGACTGTCAACTTGAGGGAACCTAGAACGTCTGGCATGCCTATGAGGAATTACCTTTATTAGGTCAGTTGAGGTGGGTGGGGAGCACCATTCCAGGGGTTGGGCCCTGGACACTGTCCAAAGGAGAGCTGGCTAAGCGCCAGCTTTTGTAGCACTCTGCTTCCTCCCTGTGGCCTGAATGTGACATGTTACCTCAAGTTCCTGCTGCCATGATGGGTGGTGACCTAAAACTATAAGCCTGATGTTTCTCAGGTATTTTGTCCAGAAAACTATTACAAGCTCCCTTTGTAAATCTTATATAATGAATTCCTGTTTATCCAAATCTGTAGGATTTCTGGAACCCTAACTGTAAGACACTGGTGAGCAGGGAAGTAGACTTTTAAGGTTTCCAGTCTTGACAGTGTATGAAAGCCAACTAGAAGGCAGATGGAACAGGCATTGGCCGTTACACTTGCATCAGCAGGTCAGGAAGGAGGCAGTAGGTAAATGAGCGACACAGGCTTGCACAGGATGCACTTGGTGTGAGCCAGTGAGAAAAGTAGAACACAGTGGCTTGGGCTCTTTGTGCACAGTGAGTTGTGTATTTCTTAATTATCAAGATTCTGTTGTTTTCTCTGCTAAGAATGGTAATTAACATATATCTCCAACTCTCATTTGTAATGCTGATGAAAATTCTGCACTTGTGCAAACTGTGGAAGCCTTTGGAATAATGTCTCCTCCATAAGTAATTCCGTATTCATTTTCCATAGCACATATAAACACAAAAATGTTCTGGTAGAAAAGATTGAGTTGGTAACTTATTGCAGATAATTTTATGTTATTCCCTGGTAATAGAGAAGCACAGTGTTCTTAATTCAAAGTAGACAATAAAAATAAGAAACTATATTTTGTTTATTACTAGGGAATTTTATAGCAAATCTCAAAGAAGCTTTAGGACATAAAGTAACAAGAATAAATTACCTTGGAGATTGGGGCCTGCAGTTTGGTAAGTATGTTTGGGGTGCCTTTTTTATTTTATTATTTTTCAGCTTTAGTTTTTTAGTACTGTGTCACTTGGTCATCTGAAGGGAATGTAGACGAGATCCTAGCTGATGAAGCAGTATGCCCTGCCTATTTTATTTGTGTTGCTAGGGCTAGAACCCTGGGCCTCAGGTGTACTTGGCACACACTCTACTTTGAGCTGTATCCCTGGCCTGTAGATGCAGTCATTGTGTCATTCTCACCACACAATTCAGCTCACATGCTCAGAGACGTAACAGCAGAATATGTATTTGCAGTAACATATATCCACAAATAGACTTTTATGTTTTTAATACAGGATAGTAGCTTACCTTTACTGGTTAAATGCAATAGTAGTACATGGACAAGAGTCTAATACCCTTCTCTTCCATAGCCCTGTCATTTAAATATAGTGATGTCTAGCCTTGCTGGGCCACCTAACATGAAATGACATCTGCTACTTTGCCTTCCCATTAGCTGTTCTGTGGCAGTAAATGGTGGTTAGAGGGAAAGAGAGGAAGAGAAGAGTAGGATGCAAGCCATGTTCCCAGATTATAATTTTCACGAGTTTATTCAGAATCATTCTAGTTCATGTACCCAGTAATGTGGCGTGGGAAGGCCAAGGTAGGGTTAAAGTTAGTGTTTTTATTTTGCATGTGTGTAGTGTGTGTACATGCACGTGCCCTTGCAGCACCCTGGGCACTCTCTGCAGCTGAACATTGTGTCGGGCTCCATGGCTCCTCCCTCTGTTGCTATTTGAGCAGTCGATTACTGATGCTAGGGCTTGCCATGTTTTCATGACTTTCAGCAATTCTCATGTGTCTGCTCCCCTGCAGGACTGGAGTTACAGACACACAAGCACCTGTAGCCATGCTCAGCTATTATGTGGGTTCTGGAGATAGAATTTGAGGGATCTTTCATGCTTCCTGAGGCCCTCATGCTTACAAAGGAAGTACATTTAACCATTGAGCCATCTCTCTCACCCCTTTATTTAATTTTGTTTGTTGGTTTTTGAGGTAGGGTCTCACTCTAGCACAGGCGAACCTGGAATTCACTCTGTATTCTCAGGGTTGTCTCAAACTCACAGTGATCCTTCTACCTCTGCCTCCCGAGTACTAGGATTAAAGGCATGTGCCACCACACCTAGCTATTATTTTATTTTTATTATTATTATTATTATTACTGGTTTTTTGAGGTAGAGTCTCACTCTAGTGCAGGCTGACTTAGAATTCACTATGTAGTCTCGGGGTGGCCTCAAGTTTATGGCAATCCTCCTACCTCTGCTCCCAAGTGCTGGGATTAAAAGCATGCGCCTCCATGCCCAGCTATTTTATTATTTTTTTTAAGACAGGTTCTCACCATAACCCTGGGTAAGCTGGAGCTCACTATAACCCTGGATGGCCTTGACCTCAGGGTGGTCTCCTATCTCAGTCTCCCAAGTGCTGGGATTACTTGAGTGAGTCACCATATCTGACTTTGAAGAATTAAAATTTTACTGTTTAGTATCCCCATTTGATAGTTGACAGATGACCCCTAAGCACAGCATTAGTCTTGGGCATGTATGGAGTGAATATACTAGCACCCCAAAATCCTTGAGGTATTGTTGAGGAAGGGGTTAAGGCCACCACCACTCCCTTCTGTTTTAAGTATGTTCCATGCCCTGCTCCCAAGACGGAATCCTTACCACTTGTTTTAGCTTTAAAGTGAACAGAACTCTTATTCACCTTTCTCACTGCTGCCTAAGCTCCAGAGCACTGCATGTCCTCCTTTGGCAAAATTCTACTTTCTGCTGAGCCCTGTGTAAGAAAATGAGCATCAGCAAGTCCTTTTAGAGCCAAAGCATGGGAGTGGACATAGCTGCATAAACACTAATTTTCAAAACAACAAAACTACTCACTCTTGGCCCAGGTTACATATATCCTTTCAAACTAAAATTATGATCATCTTAGCAATGTCTCTTAATACAAATCTTTGTAGTCCTTTTTCCATTGTTGATTTATAAGCTTCACTTAGTATTTATTGAAATTTCATACTAACTCTGCCCTTGAACCTTAGTCATTTAGCTACTATATTAGTTGTTTTTTTTTTTTTCATTGCTGTGACCTCTGACAAAAGCAATGTAAAAAGTGACGGGAGTGTGTGAGGCACTGGTCACATTGCTTCTGCCATTAAGTTACAGAAAGCCAGTAGGAAGAGGAGTCAGGCTGTAAAGCCTCTAGCCTGCCCATAGTGACCTGCTTCTTGTAGTGAGACACGCACCTCCCATGGTTCCACACTGCTGCTTCTAGCGAAGCTCTCACCTCCTACAATTCCATAGTGACCTGCTTCTTCTTGTGAGGCTTCTCACCTCTAATGCTTCCATAGCCTTTTAAGACATCACACCAGAGGGGGGCCAAGGGTTCAGATGTATACCCCTAAGGAAGTCATTCCTCATTTAAACCACAACAGCTACCTTGATCTGTTTATAGAACTATACCTGTTCCCTGCCATGACTATTCTTTACTATTGCACTTGACAACTTTCCATTATTCATTATCGTGATAGGTCTTCTGGGAGCTGGTTTCCAACTGTTTGGCTATGAAGAAAAACTCCAGTCTAATCCTTTACAGCATCTCTTTGAAGTAAGCTGATAAGAAAGAGCATTAGAAAATGCTTCAACACTTTTTTTCAGAATACTATACAATTTGGTAATGATTTTTAATTGTCATTTAAAAATATGTTCCTTAAAACGAGCAAACAAAACTTGTTTGAAACTTCTGCTTATATATAGAAAGTTCTTTTTATAGGATTTGGGTTCAAGAATACAGACATACTCTTTCCTGGGGTCCCAAGATTTGTCGAATGCCAGGAGAGAGAGTGGTGTGATCTGAAATTAAAGGGTAGAGTCTTTGAAACCACCAGTAAGGAAAAGGTGGTGGTGGGGCTGGGTTGATGGCTCAGTGGTTAAAGGGAAGGGTTTTCAGGCAGGGGCGGGGAATCTTGATGTGTTAGGTGGGGGCCTTGCAAGGGTTGAAGTCCTGGTATTGCAAAGGCCTTTTTTTCTTCCCACTCATTAGTTTCCATTGGGTGTAAATATTACAGTCAGAATTTCCTGCACTTCATCCTCCAGTGCTCTCTTGGGGTACCAGTGATGGTTAAGTCTTGGTAGTTTCAACCTGTGGCACATTTATTTGACTCTGGGATGCTTCTAAATTGCATCATGATCTGACTCCCAGTTTCAGTTTCTTACCTAGGTTAGACATAATATAATAGAGTTTTAACATTTTTTTTTCAGTGAAAATATTTTAATAACTCAGTCACTTTGCTACTGCCTTTCCATTTTTGTAACAGTGCTGTACTTATGAGGCTTGTTGCTTTTGTGTGTTTCTCCTATACCCACGGCCTCATAACATCAGGCTGTAAAATACAGGGAATTGGGATTTCGTGGTGTTTTTGTTTGTTTGTTTGTTTGTTTGTTTGTTTGTTTGTTTGTTTTTTGAGGTAGGGTCTCACGCTAGCTCCATCTGAACTGTAATTCAATATGTAGTCTCAGAGTGGTCTCGAACTCATGGTGATCCTCCTACCTCTGCCTCCCCAGTGCTGGGATTAAAGGCATGTGCCAGCATGCCCATCCGGGAGTTGGGATTTTTTTAAGCCAGAATTTGAAATCTTTCCTTTAATTGTTCTAATTTGTTTCTCTCATGCTTGGGGAAAATGGCTTTATAACATTTCCTCCATTTCCCTTGAATCAACTGACATTGTGAGTAACTAGCAAAAAGCCTTTTTACATGTATTGAAAAGTAATTTCTTGGGATAAAAAGTTAACAAGGGTCAAATCTAAATCATAATATTTGGGTATCTTTATTATCTGCTTTAATAATACTTCTTATAATTCAAGTTCCTCTAGATTTAAACTTTTACAGTAGAAATTGGTAACATTCTGCCAGGGTACCTTTCAAGATAGGCAGTTGCTTTTAATAACTTTTTTGTTGCATATTTTATGACTTGATTCATTGAATGTTGCTTAATAAAATAGATTTGCTAACTATAGAAAATTCCACTGAAAAACCTCTTACAGATGCTATCCTATTATTCTAATGCTGGCATTTGTAGAACTAATAAATGTTCAAAATGACCCATGTAGAGTATTTCATTATATGAACCCAAAACATTCTGAAAATATCTAAGGTTATTGCAATGGATAGTTAAGTAAAGAGAAATAGGACGTTGAGATATAATGCATTCATCATTGGGTAATAGTAAACAACAGATTGGACTCAGTCCCCTATATCGGTAGTAAAGAAAAAGTAGTAAGTAGAACAATAGGGCAAGATCAAAACACTAATTTGATGAGTGCTAATGTTTACTTATTTCTCAATAGTGTTTTTCCTACTGTTAAGATTTTCAAAATAATTTCTCACACTTAAAATAGTCCTAGTCAAATGTAATGATATAAATACAGCTATAAAGTCATACTGTTTTGAAAATGAGCTTAACAGTTATCAGGCCAGGGCTGGAGAGATGGCTCAGTGGTTAAGGTGCTTGTCTGCAAAGCCTAACAACCTGAGTTCAAATCTCCAGTACCCAGGTTTACAGTGGCTGGAAGTCCTGATGCACCCAATTCTCAATCTCTTTCCCTTTCTCAAAAATAAACTTTTAAAAAGTTACCAGGTCATAATTCTTTTTTTAGGGAGCATTGTTACAGTTAGAATGAATTTTGCTCTCATAGATCTGAGCTTTGACATCACTATTGAGTGGCGAGAGGAGTCATTGTCAAGGATTTCCAACCTCCCAAATCATGCAGAATTCTCCAAACTCTTGTGCATCACCCAGCAGTCTTAGAGGATAGCTCTCTGATGTGCCTTGGAGGCAGGCAGCACTGCATCTCATCCAGAAGCTTCCTGAGCAGGATACTAGAGACTGTTTCCCACCAAGGGCTTCGCTCACCCTTCACAATGAGGCTGGGCAGCTGCTACTGCTGTTCCCACTCCTGAGTGCTCTCATCCCTCCCCAGTCAACTTTTCCTTTCCTTTAGCTTGACTTGCTTTCAGAAGTAGCTTGCTTTTCTGCCTTACTTAAGCTTTCTGGTAGTGCATCGTCTAGAGTGAGAGTAGAAATTTTCCTGTCTGTGCCTCCTGTTTCACTAGTAGCACACTGACATTACAGAAGCCGGTCATGTCTTCCAGCTTTTTCTTCATGAGTTCTGGAGATAGAATCTGGGAACTAAGGCTTTAGTGGCAAGTGTATCCATTGTGCCATCTCCTTAGGTAATAATTTTTTTAATTTTTTAATTAGCATACAAAACAGTAGATTTCATTGGCATTTTATGCATATATTACTGAACTTTGTTCATACTCGCTCTATTATACTTTTTTGTTTGAACCCCTCCTGCTGTGTTCCTTCCTTTCTCTAAATGGTCCCCTTTATGGTTTGAGATATACTTTTTTTTTGTTGTTTTTTTGAGGTAGGGTCTTATTCTAGCCCTTCACTATGTAGTCTCAGGGTGGCCTCACACTCATGGCAATCCTCCAACATCTGCCTCCCAAGTGCTGGGATTAAAAGTGTGTGCCACCACACTTAGCTATATGTTGTTGTTGTTATTGGTGGTAGTCTTTTAAATCCATACTTTGCATGAGAGAAACCATGCAATATTTGTCTTTTTGTTCTCCTTCTTTTTTTTTTTTTTTTTTTTGAGGTAGGGTCTTGCTCTAGCCTGGGCTGACCTGGAATTCACAAGTCTTAGGGTGGCCTTGAACTCACAATGATCCTCCTACCTCTGCCTTCTGAATACTGGTACTAAAGGTATGTACCACTAGCTGGCTACCCTTGCCTTTTTTGGTGGGGGGGGGGGGGTCTCCCTGCTACCCTTTCTTGTCCTTCCATTAGTCTCATTTCTTTCATGGAATCAGATTTAAAATATATGTGGAGGACTGGAGAGATGGCTTTGTGGTCAAGGCACTTGCCTACAAAGCCTAAAAGGACACATGTTTGACTCTGCAGATCCCATGTAAGCCAGATGCACAAAGGTGAGACAACTGCAAGGTTGCACATGCCCACTAGGTGGCACAAGTGCCTAGAGTTTAACTTCAGTGGCTGAGACCCTGGCACACCAGTTCTGTCTCTCTTGCATTCTTTCAAATAAAAAAATAAATTAAAAGTAAAATATATGTGGAATCAAGCTAAAGAAATGGCTCAGCAGTTAAGTACACTTTCTGTGAATTTACTGAGAAGAAAACACTGGACTTTATATTCAATAACCTGTATCATAAAATTGCATTTTCTTCTTCATAGGTTAATTTTATTTTGTGCATGTAGAAATATTTTCAGACAAGTCTATAGGCTTGACTAAAGACCCATGGGGAAGGTGGGGCGATAGGTGGATAGGTGGGTGAATGGATCCTCTGTGGTGAGAACATCTGACTAACTTGCAACTGAGCATCTTACAGCTGTGCTTCGTCTAGTTGGGAGGTGACAGTGTGACCGCGTGCATCACTTCATGTCCTGCGGTGCTTGCAGGTTTACGTACAAGTCAATAAAGAAGCAGAAGAGGACAAGAACATAGCACAGCTGGCGCATGACTTCTTCCGGCAGCTGGAGCTGGGAGACGTGCAAGCACTCTCGCTGTGGCAGAGGTTCCGGGACCTAAGTGTTACCGAGTATGTTCGGATTTACAAGGTGACTGAGGAATCATTCCCTGTGGGGCTTTGTAGCTCTTGGCTGACACCACTTCGTATGTAGTAAAGCTGCTGCTTAGGTTCATGTTCAAGAATAGATTTCTGGTTGAGTTGAAAATTGGGAGTCAAATATTGTTTGGACTGTCACTTAATCTTGAAGCAATGTCAGATGATAATCTAATGTTTCCTGTACTTCCATTTTCCTTTACTCTTACTCCTTTGATTTTTTTTCTTTTTTGTATTTTCCTTCCCACTTCTTAAGCCCATAAACAAGGAATATATGTTTGTTTGTTTGTTTTTAATAAATATTTGTGAGAGAAGGATCACAACAATGAATAAAAGAAAAATCCTGTGTTGTCCTAGGCCTTGAGTGCTAGCCTGGGGAAAGAAAGCAAATGAGACAAGTTTAAGAGTTCAGAGGGTGCTCCATAGTGAGACCGGCCAGATGTGTTCTGAGTGCACAAGAGAGTTTGCTAAGAAGCTGTCACAGTCAGCTTCATGCTGCTGGGATGAACTTCTAGACCAGACACAGTGGATGAGAGGAAGGGATTTATTGAAGATTACAGATAGAAGGGAAGCTCCATAATGGCAGAACAAGCTGGCCCACTTCTATAGGTTCATGCAACAGAAGAACCACCACCATTACCATAAGCAAGAACACTCTAGGAACTCCAGGCAGAACTCACATCCTGTACATATCTTTAGCTGGAAACATCAGGTTCACCCCAGTAATAAACATCTTAGGGCTGGACACCAGGATCTGCCCAGTGACACCTCCTCCAGGCAGGTAGCTAGAAATCCAACAAACTTTACTAAAACTCTTGAATCTGTGGGGTACATTGATTCAAATTACCACAGAAGCCATGCCATGGCAGTAAGGAAACAAGATGAAGAGCAGCAGGTCTTAGATTGGGCATGAAGTATATCATTTTCCAGGGCTGACCACTGATCAGTGTACCCTGCGTCTCTGCTGTCCTCTCACTACATGTGCCTGTTGAGCACTTGACCTATGAGTAGTGAGACTGAGGAACCAAATTCCATTTATTTCATTCTGACTTAAGTAGCCACAAATTCCTCTGACTGCCATATTGAACAACAGGTGCCATTGTGAAAACTGGTGTTGTGTGAGCCATTAGGTTTAAGCAAAGAGATAGCTCCCCGCCCACCCCATGTGTGACAGATGGTAAGACATCCTGTATTTTGTCCTGTTGAAAAATAATTAAGAATTTTACTAACATACATTCCTTTGTTTCTGAACCCTTTTAGCGTCTGGGAATATACTTTGATGAATATTCAGGAGAATCATTTTACCGTGAAAAAGCTCAAGCTATCTTACAGTTGCTGGAGAGAAGAGGACTTCTACAGAAAACCGCGTATGACTACTACTGTTCTTTAACAAGGTGACATGTTCTGGTGTTAGTGTCCTCTAGGAAGGCAACAGTGCTCTCCTGAGCCTCTCCACCATTTTTTTTATTTTATTTTTATTTATTTATTTATTTATTTTGGTAGCACTGTTGCATTGTTTTGGAGTTCTTTCCCAAGCCAAGTGTGTTGGCTGTGCTCATGATCTCTATATACAGGAGGCTGAGGTAGGAAATTCATGAGTTCAAGGTCAGCCTGAGAATATAGCTAATTTTAAGCTGTCTCAAACAAAACAGAAATAAAACTCAAAAGCAGAAGGGGTTTTCCCACATGTTCTCTATTATTTCTAGAGTCAAAGCCTCCTAAGAGTAAAAAAAGAATAGTGTGGGGTGGAGAGATGACTCAGCTGTTAAAGGTGCTTGCTGGCAAAGCCTACTGGCTCGGGTTCAATTCCCCAGCACTCATGTAAGCTGTACATAGAAAGTGTCACAAACATCTGATGTTGGTTTGGAGCACCAAGAAGTCCTGGTGTCCAACTTCCCACACAGAAATAAATAATTAAAATCATTTCTGGAGCTGCACATGGTAGCATATGCCTTTAATTCCAATACTTGGGAATCTAAAGTGGGAGTATCATCATGAGCTTAAGGCCTGCCTGGAACTACAGAGTGAGTTCCAGATCAGCCTGGGCTAGAGTGAAACCCTGCCTCAAAAAAGCCCCCCCCCAAAAAATAATACTGTCTTTTCTTAAATGACAGTGAACGTGCATTGTTATTAATGTCACCATCCTGTCCAGCAGATCTAGAACCTACTCTTTCTATCTAACTGCAACTTTTTGCCCTTTAGCTCACATCTCCCCCCGCCCCGCCCCTGGAAACTACCATTTATCTTGCTTATGAGTTCAGTAAATGTAGCCATGCAGTGGTTGTTGTGTCTAGCTTCTTTCTCTGAGCACAGTTCTTTTTCTCTGCATCCTTGTTAATACTTGGTGCATGCATGTATTTAACTGTTATTGTGGTATTAATTTGCAAAGTCTTCTAATAGTTTTTTTTAAATAATTTTGTGTCTTTAGGTTTTTATTCCATTTTGAGTTGAGATATAGATACATATTATTTTCAAGGTAGGGTCTCATTTAGCTCAGGCTGATCTGGAATTCACTATATATGCAGTCTCAGGGTGGCCTCAAACTCTTTGCAGTCCTCCTACCTCTGCCTCCCAAGTGCTGGGATTAAAGGCCTGTGCCACCACGCCTGGCTTTTTTGTGCTTGTTTGTTTGGGTTTTTTTGTTTGTTTGTTTGTTTGTTTTTGTTATGGTAGGGTTTCAGTCTAGCCCAGGCTGATCTGGAATTCACTATTCAGTCTCAGGGTGGCCTTGAGCTCATGGTGATCCTCCTACCTCTGCCTTCCAAGTGCTGGGATTAAAGGTGTGCGCCAGCATGCCCAGCTAAGGCTATCATTTTTAAAAGTTGTTAAATGCAGCTTTTTTTTTTTTAAAGATTTTATTTTTATTTCTTTATTTATAGAGACAGAGAGGGGGACAGAGAGAAAGAGCGCCAGGGCCTCTAGCAACTGCAAACGAACTCCAGATGCATGAACCACCACATGCATCTGGCTTATGTAGGACCTGGAGAATTGAACCGGGGTCCTTACACTTAGCAGGCATGCACCTTAACCACTAAGCCATCTCTCCAGCCCTTGAGTTGATTTTTTAAAATACATGTATTTATTTATTTATTTATTTATTTATTTATTTGCAAGCAGAGAGAGAAGAGAGACAGAGAGAATGGCACACCAGAGCCTACAGCCACTGCAAACAGACTCCAGGTGCATGTGCCACTTGTACATTTGGCTTTATGTGGGTCCTGGGAATCTAATTCGGCTCCTTAGGCTTTGCAGGCTGTAACCACTAGGCCATCTCTCCAGCTCTGTATTGATTTTTGTATGTAGGGTAAAGGTCCAATTTCTTTTTTCCTTTTTTTCATCATTTTTTTTTACTTTATTATTTATTTATTTATTTATTTGAGAGAGAAAGAGGGAGAGAGAATGGGCATGCCAGGGCCTCCAGCCACTGCAAACAAATTCTAGATGTGTGTGCCCCCTTATGCATGTGGCTTGTGTGGGTCTTGGGGAATTGAACCAAGGTCCCTTGGCTTTGCAGGCAAATGCCTTAACAGCTAAGCCATCTCTCCCGCTCCCCCCCACCACCCACTTTCTTTTTTCTGCAGTTAGATACTCAGTTTTCCAGATTGCATTTCTTTTTTTTGTTTTTGTTTGTTTGTTTGTTTTTGAGGTAGGGTCTCATTCTAGCCCAGGCTGACCTGGAATTCACTATGTAGCTCTATGCTACCCTTGATCTCACAATGGTCTGCTTTCCTACCTCTGCCTCCTGAGTGCTGGGATTAAAAGCATGTGCCCCCACACCTGGCCAAGGTTACATTTCTGGAGTGTCCTCTTACTATGTAATGCTGGCACCTTGCATGAAGGTCAGCTGACATTGTGCAGGTTTTGATCTTGGCTCTGTTGTCTCGGACTGGTCTATGTCTGTTCTTCTGTACATTACTGTTCTGGTTACCATGGCTTCATAGTAGATTTGAAGAAGGCAGTGTGATGTCTCTAGCTTTGTTCTCTCTGCTCAAGATTGCTTTGGCTAGCCAGGTACAGGGCCACACACCTTTAATCCCAGCACTCGGGAGGCAGAGGTAGGAGGATTGCCGTGAGTTCTTGACTTTTCACAGGGACTGTATTGAATCTGTATATTTGATGGTATACCCATTTAAAATTTTTTTCTTCCAGTCCATGAACACAGGAGTAATCTTTCTAATTACTTGTGTCTCCATTTCTTTCATCAATGCTTTATAGTGTTCAGTGTACAGATGGTTCATCTCCATGGCTAAATGATTCCTAAGTATTTTTAAAAATTGATATTAGTAAAATAGAGGTTGTTGTCTTGATTTTACTCACATTATTAATGTGTTAATGTGTACTGCTATTTGATGACTTTGTATCCTGCAAGGTTATAAAGTTTATTCTGACAGTTTTGTTTATTTTCCTTTGGTGAGGTATTCAATGTCTCCATATATAATATTGTGTTGCTTGGAAACAATCACAATTTAACTTCTTTTCCAGTTTGGATATGTTACTTTTTGGGTTTTTTTGTTTTGTTTTGTTTTTTTGGGGGGGGGGTTGTAGTAGGGCTTCACTCTAACCCAGGCTGACCTAGAATTCACTATGTAGTCTCAGAGTGACCTTGAACTCACAGTGATTCTCTTACCTCTGCCTCCCAAGTGCTGGGATTAACTGCGTGCACCTCCATGTCCTAGCCTAACTTGACGCTGCTGATTACAACTCCGGGGCAGTAGAGTACCTCTGGCCCTGTGAGGACGTCAGAAATACTGTATCTCCCAAAGCCTTGTTTATGATGCTGCTTCACAGTTTCCTTTCTGTGTTTCTAGAAAAGGAAGTGCTGTTGTAGATCTTTCTGGGAACGGTGACCCCTCTGCTGCGTGCACTGTGATGCGAGCTGATGGGACTTCTCTCTATGTGACCAGGTTCGTCTGAGGGCAGACACCTCGTGTATATTGACTCCATGGTCTGTGTCCCAAAATTAACATAAAATAGTCATTTTATCCTCCAAACTGATACCCTATCCTATGGCAGGTTATAAATAACTTCTATATTTTAAAAATATTAGGTTTCTATTTACTGTCAGTTACAATTTAAGTATAAGAAAATAGTATACATGGTAACTTGGATTGGTTTTTCTTATCACTCTGGAAATGTAAATTAGGCATCCAGTTGGAATGAGCTTTTTTTAAAATTTTATTTATTTATTTACTTGAAAGAGAGAAGCATATAGAAAGAATGGATGTGCACAGGATGTCTGTCCACTGTAAACAAAATCCAGACACATGCACAACATTGTGCATCTGGCTTACATGGGTCCTGGGGAATCAATCCTGGGTCCTTAAGGCATCATAGGCAAGCATCTTAACTGCTAAGCCATCTCTCCAGCCTGGAATGGGCTTTTTAATTAAGCCTAGATATATATGGAGGACCTTGATTGGTTGATATGTCAGGAATTGTGTTACTGGTAACCATTTGGTGGGCAGAAGGGGAGGGGAGATGTAGTGGTGTCTTCCTCCAGTTTTTTATCTGATCTTGGTGTTGGAGACCCTTTTGTATTGGCATATGGTTTAGGGAAGGTTTATAGATTATTTAGAATAAAGTGCATTAGCATTTAAGTAGTGAAATGAAGAAGCAGTTGGGATGTCAGTAAAGTATGGTTAGGACATTAGATAGGTTGGAGTTATGATGGGCTGTAGGGAAACTATTGCGCATGCTGAAATGCAGAAGATTTTTGTAGGTGAAGGAAAGTGACGGACAATCTAAAGGTCTTTTCTAGTGAGGTACATGTTGAAACACAGTGGCTTGACAATTAATATACAAAATTACAACTTGATATATAAAAAAAATTGATTTAGGTAAACTAAACTACAAAACAAGTCAAAAACAAAGACAAAATTGGTCAAAATTAAAAACTCACATAGTGGGCTGGAGAGGTGGCTTTGTGGTTAAGGCATTTGCCTGCAAAGCCAAAGGACCCAGGTTCAGCTCCCCAGGACCCACATAAGCCAGAAGCACAAGAGGCACATGCATCTGGAGTTCATTTGCAGTGGCTATAGGCCCTGGCATGCCCATTCTCTCTCTGTCTATCTCTCTTCTTTCTCTCTCTGCTTGCAAATAAATCAAAATAAAAATTATTTTTTAAAAAAAAAGTCTCACATAGGGCTGGGGAGATGGCTCCTTGTACTAAGTTCCTGCTGTAACCCATGATACTTGAATTCAGATCCTGAGATTCCATGTAAAAATCCAGAAACTTAGCCAGGCATGGTGGCACATATCCCAGCACTCAGAGGCAGAGGTAGGAGGATCACCGTGAGTTCAATGCCACCTTGAGACTACATAATGAAATCCAGGTCAGCCTGAGCTAGAGTGAGACCTTTTTCTGATAAACCAAAAAAAAAGCCAGAAACTTTGGTGGGCTATATAATCCCATGCCTGTGTTGAAATGGGAGGTAGAGACAGGAGAATTTCCCAGCAGCTTGGGCCAAAACCAAATGGAGTGAAGACTGAAAGTTGTTTTGTTAACCTGCACATTTGCAGTGGCATATGCACGCCCACACTTACACACACATATGCAATAAACATTAAACCAAATATCCAAAATATGCATACAAACCAACACCTGTAATAATGAAATAGAAGCTAGTGGTCCAAGTTTTTCTCTCAGTGGGAAGCTGTGATTTCTCCTTCCCTAGGAGTCTGATCTGTGTCCGAGTTCACAGGTAGAGAGAAGACTGGTAAGCGAACACTCCAAGCAACCCTCTGTGACCTTTCAGATGAGCAGCTTCTGAAGGTTTAGACTTCACCTGCTAGTTTCCTAGTCTAGGTCCCCTTGCCTCCTAGCAGGTTGAAACCAGCCCCTCTGTAAGGGAGTGAACTTTCCACAAGAGGGCTGAGAAGGGATGTGGTAGACCTGCTCACTTATTATTGTGGTGGCAGAGAGCCAGGTTTCATGGCACTGCATGTCCTTGTACCTTGACTTAGCAGGTATAGGGAGAGTAGCTTGCTCTGGCTGGCAGGTTCGCTGTCAGTTTTGTAGTTCCACGCTCGCGCTTTCCTGTCCAGTGTGCACTCATGTCTGTTTTGCAGCAGTCAGTCAGGATTCTTTCCAGTACTCACAGCCACATCTGAGTGACACTGGTTGGGAGGTTAAGGTGACCCTAGTTGGGCTCAGGTGATGGCTTCTGCAATAAGGAGGTATACAGAAGGCAAAGCACCAGCTTTAGTGGCTGCATTACGCAGTCTTCAACTCAGTGTTCACAAAGAGCATCCCTTAAAGGTAGAGACCCACTCGTGAGGCAGCATGTGCCTTGCTGTTAGATAGAGGAGGCCAGAGAGCTGTCCTACTAGTGACCTCCCAGGCATTTCCCAGTCAGCTATGGCAGGTGCTGCATTAGTCTGGGGAAAGCTCCCTGGCTTGAAGGAAAGTGTTTGTCTGTGGTAGGATCAGTCTGGCTGGGCAGTACAGAAACCATGCCCCTCTGCCTCAGTAACTCTAGTCCTCTCATCTTCTGTTCTGCTCTGTTACCCCAAGTTCCCATAGTTGGTATGACACAAGACCTCCTAGTGTCGTGTTATCAACCAAAATACTTTCAACTTTCAGTCTCAATATTGTGATAATCTTTGACTTAAAATTTAATAACTTATCAGTTTTCATTATTTCATACATGTACAAACTAAGAATTTTTTCTTCAATCAGAATTTAAAAGCCAAGTAGAATTTTTATCTAAGATCATACGGGTTTTCAGTGCACCGAGTAACACAGTTTTAAAGATGCCTTTTGTAGCTGCTTCATTGCCTGCATTGTAATGATGCAGGAACGTGATCAGATATCTGCAGAGGCTTAGATATTGTAAACCATTCATCCATGCGGAATTTGCCCAAAGCTATTTTACTGTTTTGATACTTGTTCTAGAGCTTTTGCTTATTTATTTTTGGTGTTTTTTTTAACTACACTTCATAGATGATTTGTTAACTGCCTTTTCTAAAACTAGTGTTGCTGATACTGTCTGTGCTGGTGTACTAGAACAATACAGGCATGGTTCATACATTCCAGGCTGTGTGGGAAGACAGGAATTCTTAGAAAAGTCTCACCACTGCTAAGAAGATAAAAGTAATTACAACCCATTTTTTCAGAGATATTGCAGCTGCTCTAGATCGAATGGACAAGTATAATTTTGATGCGATGATTTATGTGGTAAGTAATCATCACCCCTACCTCATGAAAACTACAGAGACATTCATTGGAAACCACATTAAAAGAGTATGAAAAAAATTTTTTTTCAAAATACAGAGAAAATTCTTAAGTGTCCTTAGGTGCAACATCTGTTTAAAATTTTTGAGAAGACTAAAAAATGAAAAGTTCATATAAGTAATACTTGGTCAAAATCAGGAAAATGACATTTATAGAAACCTTACTCAAATCTCACCATTTTCTTATATGCACTCATGTGTGTTTGAGGCCAGTCTGGGGTACAGAGTGAGTAACAGGTCAGTCTGAGCTTGAGTGAGACCCTGTCTCAAAAACAAACCAAAACAAAATAAAACTAAATACATAAGGGCAGGAAAGATGGCTCAACAGTTAAGGTGCTTGCCTGCAAAGCCAAAGGACCCAGGCTCAATTCCCCAGGACCCACATAAGCCAGTTATACATGGTGGTGCATGTACCTGGAGTTCATTTGCAGTGGCTAGAAGTCCTGGCTTGCCCATATTTTCTCTCTCTTTTTCTCTGCCTCTTTCTCTCAAATAAATAAAAATATTTTTAAAGATTTTTGAGAGCGACAGACATAGAGAGAAAGACAGATAGAGGGAGAGAGAGAGAATGGGTGCGCCAGGGCCTCCAGCCTCTGCAAATGAACTCCAGACGCGTGCGCCCCCTTGTGCATCTGGCTAACGTGGGACCTGGGAAACCGAGCCTCGAACCGGGGTCCTTAGGCTTCACAGGCAAGCGCTTAACCGCTAAGCCATCTCTCCAGCCCTTTTTAAAGATTTTTAAATGAATATATATCAGTGACTTTAGTCTGTCAAAACTCTAATATGTTGATTTAATTATATGTTGATTTAAGTCTAGCTTATTTTTATTAATTTGTCAGTTTTAAGTTTTAAATGTTTTCTTCCAAGACAGATAAAGGACAACAAAAGCATTTCCAGCAAGTGTTCCAGATACTGAAGATCATGGGCTGTGACTGGGCAGAAAGGTAACATCCATGTGGTTCCTGGCCACTCCTCAGTCAGGTACTTCAAGTAAGCCTCACCTCAAATTGTAACCAAAGAGGCTGCATTCAGGTCTTTGAGGTCTGACCACCAAGTAGCAGACTTGATTTTGTATTAATGCATGTCCTGATAAGCATGCTTCAGTTTTCAAGGTTATCTCCATATCCTCTTCCTTAATTACATTCTAGTAGTAATCTCAGTAAAATGAAACTGCCTGATATGTGTAGTGGACTGCAACAAATCACATCTCATTTTTTGTTTTTCTGGGTTTCTGTTATTTGTTGTGTTGTTATTCTTGTTTTTGAGATAGGTTGCCATAGCCCAGGGTGGCCTGAAATTTTCTTTTTTTTTTTTTAACATTTTTTTGTGAGAGAGAGAATTGGTATACCAGGGCCTCCAGCCACTGCAGTCGAACTCTAGGTGCCTGTACCATTTTGTGCACATGTGCAGCCTTCCACTTGCATCACCTTGTGCATCTAGTCTATCTGGAGAGTCAAACCCTTAGGCTTTACTGGCAAGTGCCTTAACCACTAAGCCATCTCTCTGGCCCTGCCTGGAATTTTCTACAGAGTTGAGGATGACCTTGACCTCCTGATCTTCCTCTGACTCCCAGGTGCTGAGATTATGGCCATGTGCCACCATACCTGACTTACTGATTTCTTAAAACTTTATCACAAGGTTTAAAGTCCAAACTAATCTCTGAAAGGGTATTAGGATATACTCCTATCACTACCTCCTTAACTGTTGGTTGACAAATACCTCTGCTTCAGGTGCCAGCATGTACCGTTTGGAATAGTGCAGGGAATGAGAACACGGAGAGGAGACGTCACTTTTCTGGAAGATGTTTTAAATGAGATTCAAACGAGGATGCTTCAGAACATGGCTTCCATCAAGAGTAAATCTATTTTCTTACTGAGAAAGTGTCTTAAATGATGTCACTGAGCTTTCACAGTGTGCCTTACTACTGATGTGAGGGCTAGAGTCTCTGGACTTGCTCCTCAGTTTTTGATTTAACAGTCTGAACGATGTGAACTTAGTCCTTCTCTGTGCCAGTCTCTGTCCCTATCACCCTGTGAACTCCTTATAAGTCATATGATTATTTAACCTTCATCCTTGGAAAAATAAGTATCAACTATATCTAACATCTTACCAAGGGTATTTGCAAAAATAAATTCATACTTCTTCCCTTACAGGTGGGCAGGGGAAATGTAACTGTCGTATAAAGTCCCCACTGTGAGTGTAGGTGTTTGGCAGGTTGTCCTCCCCTGTGACCCACAACGGGGCTGAAGGTAGCCACCTTCCTTGGTTTCTTTCAGCAACTAAAGCTCTGGAGTGTCCAGAGGAGACTGCAGAGAAGCTCGGGCTTGCAGCGCTCATCATTCAGGTCTGTTACAACTGCTTCCTCTGAGACCTTTGTGTCTGGTGCTGGAGCCAATCGCAGGGCTAACAGTTTGCTCCCATTTTAGGACTTCAGAGGCTTACTCTTATCTGACTATCAGTTCTGCTGGGATCGTGTTTTCCAAAGTCGTGGGGACACAGGAGTCTTCCTTCAGTACACACATGCACGTCTCCATAGGTGAGAAGAGGCTGCCGGGAAGCTTGCCACTGTCCCATCATGCTGGGACATGCGTTGCATTTTGAGAGCAGTAGTAGACCCTCTTTTCTGGGTATTTGTAACATGTACCAAACACTAGTTAAAAATAAAGTACAGCAGACCTCCAGTTGTTCTTTTTTTATCCCCCCAGTTGATCTTAAACACTTATTAAGCATCCATGTAAGGAGTGCTTTTATGTAAGTTGCGTTATACCCTCAGAGAATTTTCTGAGACAAAGGAAAAACTTATGGGAAATTGAGGATGAGAGTCAGTTTTGGCATCAAAATCTGGGAGCTGTATTAAAGAGACCAAGTATTTATAATCTGAGATAATGTCCATCACATGTAGCTGTTTCCCTTTGAAGCACTGATACTTTGATGTTTTTAACTTTAACTTTTGGTAACAGTTTGGAAGAGACTTTTGGATGTGGCTACCTGAATGACTTCAATACTACTTGTTTACAAGAGCCACAGTCTGTTTCCATTCTTCAGCATCTGCTCAGGTAGGAGTTCTGGTATCCACGTCTGGTTCTGCAGTACAAGTTAGGAGTTGGTGTTTATGTTGACCGACCTCTAGTCAGTAGGCCAGTGGTTGCCTTCTGCCTCTGTATCTTCCCCCCAGTTATGCCCAGAAAGTGGCTGCTTTTTGAGATTAAGTCTGTGGGTCTGTGGTGGTTTCAATGTAAAAGGACCCTCACCGATTCATGTGCCAGTTAGTCAACCTTTGCGTCTTAAAAATGACTGCTAAAATAGCAGACATACCTAGCATCTCTAGTCTATTGTCTCAGACTTTGAGGCCTGATAAGAGCATGATCCTGTGGTTCTGAAAAGCACATTGTTTCTTTCTCTGTAATAAAGAAATAAAGATCCCTACCTTTATGCGGTGCCTCATAGTGGGTGTATGCACTCTCACAGACACCTTACAGACTTGTCAGCAGAAACTGGTCTCTAGTTGTTCTTAAACATTTATTAAACATCCGTGTAAGGGATACTTTTATGTGTGTTGTTTTACTTCACCCTCAGAACAGCCCTGCCAGAGATCCTGAGACAAAGTAAAAACTTTGGGGAAAGTGAGGACTTGAGTCAGTTTACGCATCCAAAGCTGGGGCTGTATTGGACTTTAGCAGGGTTGGTGGACAAGGAAGCAGCTGTAAAGAAGACAGTCTTCCTTAACTGCCACACAGTGGTTAGTGCATTCCTGTGATGATAAAATTTACTCGCATTGCTAATTTGTGAGAGAAAAGAAACCATCCTGATTTCCTTAGCCTTGAGAGTGCATTTAACTAGTTTAGATTATGTTCTTCAACATGGCTGAAGGCTGACTGTAGTCATTTTAACAGCCAAGATTTAAAACTTTGCTCTTGATGAGGCCTGAGAGATCAGGACGGCTTAGACAATTCATGCTATCAAGGAGTTTGTATGGAAGAATGGGCATTTGCTGTGTGTTTCCACATCTGCTGCTCCTCTCAGTGCCTCCCCGGTGTTCAGCATCTTAACATTATTAGCTCTGCCACCTATTCATCCTCCCTTTAGGTTTGACGAGGTGCTTTACAGATCATCTCAGGACCTTCAGCCCAAGCATATCGTTCGTTACCTTTTAACTCTAAGGTAACTAAGTAATCTAGCTGCTTTCTTTCATTGAAGTTTCTTGTCCTAAAAATTAATGTGCTTTTGCTGTAAGTTCTAGCTGTTCTTCATTTTTGCCACTTAACAAGCCATGTTCATCCACTTATTGACTCAGTGACACAAGGTACATTCGCTTTAGTCAAATGAATAGATAACCAACATAGGTAGTTAGTTACAGCACCGTCCCATTTGTGTTGTGAAAGATGTCAGTGCAGCCAGCTTTAAGAGATCAGAGTGGGCTTCTCAGGGGAAAGCAATAGATACTAAGCAGAGAAGCAGGTAGCTGGGAGAGAGGAAAAAGTATGAGAACATTATAGATGGAGGGATGAGAAATGATACGTGTTTAGGCCTTTTGGCCATCAAGACTTAGGACAGTAAGGTTCATAAAATAGTTCTAGGCAGGAAAAAAAATCACTCAGCTCTTAGCTCTGGGCTAATGAATGGTCAATGACCCTTTGATAGAAGGTTATTTTTAAAGCTTTCACTAGACATTGATTGAATCTACTCTTGTATAGCACCAGCTGTATCATCTTAAGTTTTATTATTTTGATTCAAGCTTTACTACAGCCAGGCTTACTGAGATGTTGTGATTATATTTTTTACCTTGTCTCCCATTTTTTGTTGTTGTTGAGGAGACAGGATTTGCTAGCGTAGAACTCACAGTCCTGCACATTCTCATTATACAAAGAGAAGTGAAGCAGCAGTCTAGTGAAATATCACTTAATTCAACAAATGTCCTGAGCATTTTTGTGGCACTTGCTGCCACATCACAGGAAAGTTGATTTCAAGAAGCAGCAGTGTGTACATGTCTGTTTAAACCCAGAAATCATACATTGAAATCATAATCTTAGGAATTTACCACTTAGTAGAACCAAGTCTAAACTCTTAAAATTCATGTTTACTGTGTTTTACTTTACACAATAAATTTATCTCAGCTTTATAACTTTAGATTCCTCCTTTGATTCTAGTCATTATTGAAGCTAAGTTAGTAGAATTAGGTATCAAACTCATGGTCTTTACCATGATTTCTTTTCCGGTTTCAGTCATCTTGCAGCTGCAGCACACAGAAAACTCCAGATAAAAGACAGTCCTCCTGATGTGGCTGGGGTATGGCATGGTGAATGTCCTTTATCCCATAGTCTCAGATAAAAGACAGTCCTCCTAATGTGCCTGGGGTATGGCATGGTGAATGTCTGTTATCCTGTAGTCTCAGGTAAAAGACAGGCCTCCTGACGTGGCTGGGGTATGGCATGGTGAACATCTGTTGTCCTTTTAGCTCAGACCAATAGTACAGAATATTCATAGTAACACTCTTGTAAGGCTTTCTGAAATAGCATTCTGTTAACCACAGCAATACACATTCTAACTCTAATAATAAATAGTACCAGGCTAGAAAAATCAATGTTTATATGCTTTCAAATGTAGGGAAATACATTTTCCTAGAGTGGGTGTTAAAACAATTTCTTTCACTTATAGTCCACAACTTTTCAGAACCACTCTTTTTGTAAGGTATACTAGAGTGGATTTCCTCTTGCCTAGAGTTTCCAGGTATATTTAGACCATGTTTTAAAAACCATTCTTTTCTGATTAGTGTGTGTTATTGAACATTCAGTAATTCTGGTTTTTTATTTTTTAGGCCAGACTTCATCTGTTCAAAGCTGTACGTTCTGTCCTAGCCAATGGAATGAAACTTCTTGGAATAACACCTGTATGTAAGATGTAATTTTTAATTAAAGTGTTTTTTAACAATACTAAATGAATTCTGGGTGTTTTCAGATGCCTGTTAGAGTTTAAACATTATTCTTTACTGAAATACGTAACATCAAACGTAACTGTTATCCTTTCAAAAAAGGAATTTAAGTATTTGAAAACCTAAGTTGAGTCTTCTAAAATTAAAATAATAATAAGCCTAAGAGAGCCAATGCACTAGAGTTTTGTTGCTATTGTTCTGCAATGTAGGGTCTCACTTTAACCCAGGCTGACCTGGAATTCACAATGTAGTCTCAGGGTGGCCTTGAACTCGTGGTGATTTGCCTGCCTCTACCTCCCGAGTGCTGGGATTAAAGGCATGCGCCAAAGGACTAGAATTTAAACAGGTTTTTGTTGTTTGTGGGCTGAACTTAGGGTCTTATGCATCCTAGTCAAGGACTCTACCTCGAAGCCACATCCCTACCCAGCATTTTACTTTTTATTTACGTAAGAATTATACAGGCTGACCTTGAACTTGTGATCCTCATAGCTCAACTGGGATTATATAGTCATGTAGGCCTAGCTAAAAACTAATCTTATAACTGGGGTTATCCAATATTTTTATCATATAACTGGTCATGGGGAAGAAGGAATTCTGATTTACTTACAGCTAGTTCTGAACAAAGGTAAGATCAAAAATATGCATCATTTTGGCAACACAGTTGACTACTGCTCCCAAAAAGTACCTACCTCACACTCCCTTCCAGTTGATATACTTCTGTTTGAACATGGGAATTAAATACATTTGAATAGTGAAGGAATTACTTGTACAGAAGGTATATTGGGATGTTTTTGTCTAATGTAGGCCAGTAGTTGAACCATAATTGGAGATGGTATTTTAAGCTTCCATGTGTCTGCATTTTGGCAAGGTATATTTTGTCATAGTTGATGTGACAGGCTTGATTCAGGTCCCATGAATGGCCATCTTCTGCCAGGATTTCAACTTGGGAACTTGGGTCTACCACCTTCATTCTTTTTTTTTTTTTTTTTTTTGGGGGGGGGTGTTTTGAGGTAGGGTCTCACTCTAGCTCAGGCTGACCTGGAATTCACTATGGAGTCTCAGGGTGCCCTTGAACTCATGGCAATCCTCCTACCTCTGCCTCCCGAGTGCTGGGATCAAAGGCGTGCGCCACCACGCTCGGCTTGCTACCTTCATTCTAACAGTTGGTGATACAAATCTTCTGAGAACCAGTGACCATTGATGTTTACAAAGAAAAGTAAAGTAACCCAAACCAAAGCTTCTCCATTGTCTTACACTGGAAAGTGTGTTCTACCTTCTCAATCCTAGAAAATACTCATCCACAATTTCAAGTGCTTTGTTAATTTTCTACTTAAAGTAGCATTAAACTCCCCTTAGCATAGAACAGCCATAGAATGAAAGTTTTACATGTCCACTATCCCTCTCCACTTTGGAAAGATTTTATCCTTCCAAGATTAGATTTGCAGTTTTTTGAGAAAATGATACAAGGACAGTGGTGTGTTGAGCCAAGACTTCACGGAAGCGGCTCTCTAAAAAAGACTTAAGTAATTCCTACAGCCCTAGTGCCCTACATCCTGATTGTAGTCCTTGTAGATTCCTTTTTTTTTTTTTTTTAATTCATGTCTTGGGCTGGAGAGATGGCTTAGTGGTTAAGCGCTTGCCTGTGAGGCCTAAGGATGCCAGTTCGAGGCTCAAATCCCCAGGACCCACATTAGCCAGATGCACAAAGGGGCGTACACGTCTGAAGTTCATTTGCAGTGGCTGGAGGCCCTGGCGTGCCCATTCCCCCCCCCCCCCCGCCTCTTTCTCTCTCTGTTGCTCCCAAGTAAATAAATAAACAATATATACATATATATTTTTAAATTCGTGTCTTGCCCAAATAAGATCATTCCTATTATTTGCAAAGAGAAGGTCTTTTGACAAAAATCCAAACACAGGAAAACAAGAATTTGAGCTTTTAATATTTCTGCATTAGCTTTAGTGTATGTGGGGAGTGCGGTGTATGCATATGGGTATGCCTGCATGTAGGTGCATTTGGCAGCCAGAGGACAGCCTCAGGTGTTAATCCTCTAGCACCTCCTCACTGGTCTGGAGCTTGTCAGATAGGATAGACTGACCATCCAGCAAACCCTGGGTATCTACCTTTCTCTGCCTCTCTCCCCACTGTTGGGATTAAAGTGCACACCACCATGCCTGGTTTTTATTGTGTGGGTTCTGGGAATCAAACTCAGGTCTTCATGCTTACAAAGCAACCACTTTACTGAGCTATCTCCCCAGCCCCATTTTTGTATTATCTTTTTTTCTTTTCGAATTTTTTTTAACATATTTTTGTTTATTATTTTTATTTATTTATTTGAGAGTGACAGACAGAGAAACAGGCAGATAGAGAGAGAATGGGCACGCCAGGGCCTCCAGCCACTGCGACGAACTCCAGATGCGTGAGCCCCCTTGTGCATCTGGCTAACGTGGGTCCTGGGGAATTGAGCCTCGAACCAGGGTCCTTAGGCTTCACAGGCAAGTGCTTAACCGCTAAGCCATCTCTCCAGCCCTCTTTTCAAATTTTTATTAACAACTTCCATGATCATAAAAAATATCCCATGTTAATACCCTCCTTCCCTCCACTTTCCCCTTTGAAACTCCATTCTCCCTTATATCTCCTCCCCACCTCAATCAGTCTTTTTTGTTTTGCATTATCTTAATAGTCATATTCATAAAACAAAGTGATTAAACAAAATTCATATAAATAAGTTTATTGCTTGATTTCCCCATTAGGATTATAGAAATTTTATTTAAAAGACACACTGAAATTCACAAATAGAGAGCCCAACAGTTAATCATACTTTATAAAAAAAAGTATAAAAGTGATTTGGAAATTTTTTTGATGTGTATCAGCTAACAGCAAGGAAATATGAACCAAACAATAAATGGCACAAACACAGCACTGAGTTCTTAGTCATCACCCAGAAGTTGCTAAGTTATGAAATAGGTTCTGTTTAAGAAGTTACACATTCAGTTTGTTTTTTAACTAGTCTTGTATCTGCCTTGCTTTTATAAAAAAAAAAAAAAAAAAAAGGGAGCTAGGTCTGTACTACTCCTGGGACAAAATACTGTACATGAACTGGAGAACAAAGAAGGACCATCCTTCTCCCCTGGTACTTACACAAGAGAACAGTTAATACAGAAATGGCTTTGGCACTTTAATCCTCAAACACTGCCCTCAGCCTTGTTTCTTGAATATTGTTGCTTCACATGATTGTTCTACTATCATATCACTCTCATTACTTTCATTGTACATTGTGTGTGTGTGTGTGTGTGCACAACAGTAAAATTCCTTCATTCTGAAATAATCGAGCTTGGCCTCAAACAGGTCCACACTGAATCTCTGTATTCGCATTGCACCACATGCTTCCTCCTTAATTCTTTGGCCACAGTTAGCTTGTTGATGTTCAGCTACCTCCTAGGATTGACTTAAGGCTCCAGTTCAAGGTCTGCAGTTTAGTCACATAGGAATCCCTAGGACTCAAATCACACACCAATGAGTCTCTCTTTTGAAGTTGTTTCTCCTTGTTGGATAGATGTAGTTTCCTGTCTGGGTAGTCCATAGAGGTAAATGGACACACATACAAGAAGGGCTCCCAGTGCAAACGTAGATGCTAAACAGGAAAAAGAAAATTTAAAGTCACTCTGTATTTGTGCCCTTAAATAAAAATGATCAGTTTAACAACATTTTAATTATAGGGTAGTTGTATGTTTGCAATTCTAGGTCATATGAGAAATAAAGCTGGTGACAGTAGGCTTAGAAAAGTCATTCTTTTTAAGAAAGAAAAAAACGGCAAGCTCAAGGGAGTGACAATAGCAATTGCTGACTTCACACTTTCCAGGAACAAACAACATAATGGCCTCTCTATAAAATATGTAATGAAAGGAAATATCTAAGTATAATAAATATGAATGAAAAAGAAAGTACCCTGGGATATGGCTTTTCCATGACCCTACAAGCCTGTAAAACTTTAGAGTGAAAACTAAATGTGAACGTGTTAGGCACTAGTGATTCAGACCACTAAAAATTCTAGCTAAGGAGACAGGATGACTGAATAGATCACTTTCCCTACTTCACGTCCCCTTTTCTTTTAACTCCTGAAATTAGTATGTAATCAGCTTGTCATGAAGGCATATAAATAAATGCTAATATCAAAGCCACACCGTACTAAAAATGGGACTATTTAGTTCAGTACAATGGCAGTCTTTAATTTTTTATGTTATTTTGTTATTTATTTGAAAGAGGCAGACAGAGAGAATGGGTGTGCCATGGCCTCTCGCCACTGTAGACGAACTCTAGATGCATGCACCACCTTGTGTATTTTGCTTATGTGGGTCCTGGGGAATTGGACCTAGGTCCTTTGGCTTTGCAGGCAAGTGCCTTAACTACTAAGCCATCTCTCCAGACCTAATGACAGTTTGAATATCTTTGAAAATGACATATTGAAAGCCACGTGTGGTGGTGTATACATGTGATTCCAGCATTTGGGAGATAGAGAAAGGGGGATCAAGAGTTCAAAGTCTGCTTAGACTACATGACATCCTGTTCCACATCCAAAAAGGCAGAGAGAAATTGCACCAAACTATAATTGTAATTAACCTACTTACTACTAGGAAAAAAATCAGTTTTGAATTCAGGGGTAGGGACAGTTACATCTAGTAGTTAACTGAAAGGCTGCTAACACAACGTTGAACAAAAACATTTTACAGTGAACAGGTTTTTCTTAGGAGCAAAGACAAAACATATAAATGGATGGAAACCGCAATGAAAAGTTCCCCATGTCATAGGCTGGAGAGATGGCACAGTGCTTGAGGTGCTTGCCCTTGAAGGCTGACAACCTAGGCTCAGTTTCCCAGTACCCACATAAAGCCAGACGAACAGAGTGGCCCATGCATCTGACGTTTGCTTGCAGTGGCTGGAGGCCCTGACATGCCCATACTTTCTTTTTCTTCATCTGTCTGTCTCTATATATCTATCTGCTTGCAAATAATATATATATATTTTGTTAAAGGTCCCTAAATTAGCTAAGAAACCGTCTAGGGGAAGGCCAGAAGTTACCATATCCAACAATGCCATGTCACGAGGTTGGCCTTGTAAAGCCTCCTTAGTTACTACATGCTGTTCTAAGGAAGTCACCCTGACAGTCTCAGGAGACAGGTGACATTATTCAGTTTACAAGTGAGGACTGAGATATACATTACATAACTTCCCCAAGGCTGCATAGGGAACTAAACAAATAGGACAACCAGGAATTGAACCATACTATATAGTGGTTCTCTAAGTTTTCTGTGTCTATAGCTAGATTCCATTCTAAAAGTCAGTGTTACACAGGCCAGGCTCCTTGTAGCCACTTAAGACATTTAACAACTGGATTCCATTCTAAAAGTCAGTGTTAAACAGGCCAGGCTCCTTTCAGTCACTGTGAACACTTAACAGTTTTTCCTTGGTATGATAACTGGTTAGCAAAGAAATTAATTATCTTAAAAGCACCCTGAAACATAAAGACATTACTGCTTTACAAGTAATTCAAAGCCAACTGAATCCTGGGCATCAGAGCAGGGGAAAAGCACCAGAAGAACCAGCACAGCAGAGGTGTTCCAACCAGCAGTGACTAGCTTGGGCCCAACCACATCTAAAGAAAGATACAAACCTCAAGGGGACAGAGGTCATCATTTCTTCAGGTCCATGTTTCTCCTTCCTTAAGTACCTAATCAGACTATAGTTGTCCCTAAGTAGCCATGAGAAATTGGTTCCAACACTCAGATACCAAACTGTAGATACTAAGGTCCCATATATAAAAAGGGCGTAGCATTTGTATGACATTCACACATCTTCTTTACTAATTATTCACAGGTTACTTATACTGTCTAATAAAATATATCTCATAATTACTACTTTAAGAAATAATGGCAAGAAAAATCTGCACATTCCAACAAACGCATTTTTTCCTGGTATTTGTAGTCCTGACTGAGTCCACAGATGGAGAACCTGTAGTTTCCGAGGGCTGCCGCTCACCTCACTCACCCGGGCCACCCTGTATCTAATCTTTCAGGCTGTGCCCAAACCCTTTCACCTAGAGCCACCACTCAGCTCTGGGACATCTTAGGCACTGCCTGTTCACATCCACACACCTGCAAACTGTTGCACTTACAGAAAAAGCTGTAACACAGTTAGGAATTTCTATCACTACTTGGGCTAACTGCCCCTTTGATGAGAGATTCAGTTAATATGAAGGGATAACTTTCCATACTGACATGTCAGTCACACAGGACGTACTTATCTGTAATCCAAACAGCACCACGGAGGCGATGGTAGAGAGTACAATGGCTGCCGCTGCAGAAAAGCCCTTCATAATGTTGTCTGTGTACTTCACCACGATGGAGGTATACAGACCACCAACACTTGCAAGAACTTGGGGCACAGAAAAATAAAAATAAGTGAAACATTCCATATTGGCAAGGTAATTTTCATCCCCAAAAGTGCCACACTAATTTGCCTGAAAAAGGAAAATACTACTTTCTTGGGAAGTGGTCAAGTGACAGTTTGCACTAACAAGCTCATTCCTACACAGCACTGTTTCTCAGAGCAGCTATGTGGTTGCTACTAAATTGAACACATATATTGCTACATATTAGATTCTTTTGATGATGATGGCAAAGTTGCTTTGGGAAAACTATGCCACAAAATCAAGTCAATAAGACCAAAATTAATTTTTCAAACTAGTGTTCACAGAATCAAAAGAATAATTTCAAAATGCTGTAAAAGCTTAAACAGACATTTAACTTTAAAAGTAAAAAGGAGCTACTTAGAAACTTTAATTCCTCGATACTTACAGATGACAAACCAGACATAATATGTGTAACCATAGAAAAATCCTTTTTCTTTAATTTCAGCTCCATCTGATAAGTAGGCGCCAACTAATGTCACAACAATCCCTGACAGATACATCTGAATGTTTCTCACCCAAAGGGAAGTGTCTGAACTCTTTAAAACTTTTTCAAAGTAAACTCCTAGAAGAAACAGATTAGACATGGAGATAGTAAAGACTGTAATTTAGAATGCCTTTCATTTAGAACATACCCTAGATTATATTATTTGGGAAACAAGCATACATCACATTAGCCAAACATGCATGTCTTGTGTAGGTTATGACACAGGAACATTACCAATCTACATTTTCACAAAGCATATAGATTAACAACTAAGAGGGAACATCACAAGCTACACTGGACAGTATGTCATTCAGAAAAGTCTCTTCCTTAGATCACCAAAGCTTTATACTTCTTAATGCCAGTAGAAAGAGTCTTGTTGGCCATCTGAAAAGCTATACTACTATATGAGTTATTCTAATCATATCCCTGTAATATATGCCTAGCACTGAATGTGCTTAACTTTAGAAAATAACTATGTAATTATCAGTTGGACTCTTTCAGTGATACAACCAAAATAAAATTGGAATAGAATTTGCTGAGTAAGGCCATTTTTCTTTGGAGGAAGTCTATATACAATGTCAAAAGGACCATGAAGTCACTAGATAACAACTCTTGTGTGTCTCTGTGTGTTTTTATAGAGGATCCAAAGAAGTAAATGTCTGTCATTCCTGAAAGCCACATACTACAAGTTTTATATGTAAATGATTGTATGATTAACAAGGATATTAAGATTTTAGTTATAAAACATGTTACTAGAGACTTAGTAATTGGTACTTGTCAACTAAAAACAACTAATTAAAAATAATATTGAGGGCTGGAGAGATGGCTTAGCGGTTAAGCGCTTGCCTGTGAAGCCTAAGGACCCCGGTTCGAGGCTCGGTTCCCCAAGTCCCACGTTAGCCAGATGCACAAGAGGGCGCACGCGTCTGGAGTTCGTTTGCAGAGGCTGGAAGCCCTGGCGCGCCCATTCTCTCTCTCTTCCTCTATCTGTCTTTCTCTCTGTGTCTGTCGCTCTCAAATAAATAAATAATAATATTGGGAGCTTGTGGTGGTTTGATTCAGAGGTTCCCCCATAAACTTAGGTGTTCTGAATGCTATCCCAGTTGATGGAAATTTGTGAATTAACACCTCCAGGAGGCAGTGTTATTTTGGGGGACAGTCTAATGGGTGTAAGAGCCAGTGTCCCCTTGCCAGTTTTTGGCACACTCTCCTGTTGCTATTGTCTACCTGATGTTGGCCGAGGATGATGTCCACCCTCTGCTCATGCCATCATTTTCCCCTGCCATTGTGGAGCTTCCCCTTGAGCCTGTAAGCCAAAATAAACCTCTTTTTCCCAAAGCTGCTCTTGGTTGGGTGATTTCTACCAGCAATGTGAACCTAACTGCAACAGTAAAGTGGTACTGAGGAGTGGGGTTGCTGCTAGACACCTGACTGTGTGGTTTTGGCCTTTTGGAGCTGATTTTCAAGAGAAATGTGGGAGGATTTGAAACCTTTGCCTAAGAGATGCCTTGCAGTGCTGTAAGTACAGCTTGATGGACTATTTTGGTCTGAGCTGCAAGACCTGAATGCAGTAAGAACCGTGGACTGTGAGGTTTGGCTTATGAAGGTGAAAGAGAGCTTTGCTTGGACTTGGCTAGCAGTTTGCTTGAGAAGCTTGCTGTTATGCCCATGTCCTGAGAAGTTGTGCAGGGTTGCTTTGCATAGAAATGAACTGGTATGAGCAGAAGGATATGACACAAAAAGAAAAATCTTTGGGTGAACTGTTGCCCGTTCAGCTGCTATTGAGAGATGACAACCTGTGAGAATGGGCTAGCTGACCTGCATTGGGGCAACAGGAAGAATGTAGACTCCTTTGAAGGGGCCTGAGTGCTCAAGGAGTATCTTGTTCTTCAAAGTCTGCTTTATTCCCCCCTGGATTAACAAATTGGCACCCTACCTGGTATTGTGGAGTATAAGAAATGCAGGAAAGAGTGGGTCATTGAGTTTGCAACACGGTCTTGTGTTTTGGAAATTGCCATGGGCAGTGTGAAGCAGGTTTTCTGGATGCCTGCATGGAGACCCCATGGAGCCATGAGGATGAACCATGGGTTGCAGTGGAGACCCAGTGGAGATGCCAGGACCATGAGATGGCTGCTAAGGAGAGCTGCTGTCCCATGATGAAGTTTTCCAGGACAGTGAGTAGCCTAGCTGGAGGGTCAGAATTGGAACTCCAGAGACTTGTTGCTGTTTAGAATTAGAGACTTGTCACTGGCTAGAGTTGTTGGACTTGGAGCTGCAGAATTTGGTGTTTGCCTTCTTTAAATCATGTATTTCTTGAGTATTTCTTAATTATGCGCAATGCCATCTTTTGCAGTATGAATGTTTATTCTGTGCTGTTATGGGATTTTTGAGGTTATTTTTTGGTATTATAGCTCAGTTAAAAGATCTTAGACTATGGGGATGTTTGAACATCATTAGAATTGATAAAAACTATGGGGCTTTTCAAGTTGGACTGAATGCATTGTATTTTACATCATGTATGATTATCAGTTTATGGGAGCTAGGGGTGGAATGTAGTGGTTTGATTCAGAGGTTCCCCCATAAACTTAGGTGTTCTGAATGCTATCCCAGATGATGGAGATTTGGGAATTAACACCTCCAGGAGACAGTGTTATTGTTGGCGGTGGGCTTATGGGTGTTATAGCCAGTGTCCCCTTGCCAGTGTGTGACACGCTCTCCTGTTCCTATTGTCCACCTGATGTTGGCCAGGGGGTGATGTCCACCCTCTGCTCATGCCGTTTGCCCCTACCATCATGGAGCTTCCCCTCAAGCCTGTAAGCCAAAATAAACCTCTTTTTCCCACAAGCTGCTCTTCGTTAGGTGATTTCTACCACAATGAGAACCTGACTGCAACAGGGCTGGAGAGATGGCTTAGCAGTTAAGGCACTTGCCTGCAAAGCCAAAGGACCCAGGTTTGATTCCTCAGGACCCACATAATCCAGATGCAAAAGGTGCCACATGTGTCTGAAGTTCATTTGCAGTTACTCGAGACCCCTGGCACAGCCCTCCCAAATAAATAAATGAATAAAAATAAAATATTTTTTTAAAAGCCAGACAGTGGGAAACAAAAACAAAAATCAAACAACAACAAAAAAAAACCTGCTGTTCTTTCTACCCCAGAGTTCATGCTGTAAAAACATGTAACTATTCAGCATAGAGAACCACCCCCATTAGATCACCCTCTTTTCCTCTATTGTGTGAGGCTGAATTCAACACAATATTAGCTTCAAAAGCATTATTAAAAAGAGCACATTATTTTGGGGTAATTCCATTTTTGTTCCTAATATGTAGGCTCCTGAAAATAAAAGTTTAGCAAATGCTGAACATGGTTGTGCATGCCTTTAATCCCAGCACTCAGGAGGCAGAGGTAAGAGGATCACCATAAGTTGGAGGCCACCCTGAGACTACATAGTGAACTCCAGGTTAGCCTGGGCTAGAACGAGACCCTACCTTTTAAAACCAAAAAAATAGTTTATCATAGTGCTATGGATATTCATAAATTTTTCAATTCATAGACTTAACTTTCTCCTCTCATAAAACAACTTTTACATGCAACATTTTATTCTCATATCCTATATACTTTCCTAGTAAAAAAATAAGAACAGCTGTGAGTCTTGAAATAGGTACAAAGGAAGGTAAATAATAAAAATATATGATTAGTACAGTCTCTACTAAAAAGAGCTACAAGTTTCTTACCTCTTGGAACAAGCTCGTTTCATTTCTTACGATACTTAACATTCATTCTTCCTTTTCCCAATGCATTGGAGGAGTGATGTCCCTATACATGTAACCTATGATAGCAGAAGTGACGTCCTACACGTGTAACCCACAGTGCCAGAAGCAGGCTTGAAGACAGTGCCACTGCCTGGGAAGTGGGGAAAGGCACTTGTGACCTTCCTAAAGGCTATTTCCTCCATTTTTAGAGTTCTTCCTGTTGTTATTCTTGGATGGACTGAAGTAGTCTAGAATAACAGAAATTGATTCCCCCCTCCTCTTTTTTTTTTTGAGGTAGGGTCTCACTCTTGTCCAGGCTGACCTGAGATTCACTATGTAGTCTCAGGGTGGCTTCAAACTCACAGCGATCCTCCTACTTCTGCCTCCCAAGTGCTGGGATTAAAGGCATGTGCCACCATGCCATCCCCTTTTTGTGGTTTTTTGAAGTAGGGTCTCACTCTCGCCCAGGCTGACCTGAAACTCACCATGTAATCTCAGGGTGGCCTCAAACTCATGGTAGTCCTCCTACTTCTGTGTCCTGAGTGCTGAGATTAAAGGTGTGCACCACCATACCCAGCTCCTTTCTGTTGTTGTCGGTTCTGGTTTTGGTTTTGGGGTTTTCTTTTTTGATATGTGTATGTATAGGGGTAATGGGCCAGAGGTTGACACTGGATATTTTCCTCAATTGCTTTTTTTTTGACATGTATATGTGTAGGGGTGATGGGCTGGAGGTTGATACTGAGTGTCTTCCTCAATTGCTGTCCTTTATTTATTTTTATTTTACTATTATTATTATTTTGGTTTTTTGAGGTAGGGTCTCATTCTCGCTCAGGCTGACCTAGAATTCACTATGGAGTCTCAGGGTGGCCTTGAACTCACAGCAATCCTCCTACCTCTGCCTCCTGAGTGCTGGGATTAAGGGCGTGCGCCTATTTATTTTGACATGTGTATGTGTAGGGGTGATGGGCTAGAGGTTGACACTGAGTGTCTTCCTCAACTGCTGTCCTTTATTTATTTATTTTTGACATGTGTATGTGTAAGGTAATGGGCTGGAGGTTGACACTGGGTGTCTTCCTCAATTGCTGTCCCTTATTTATTTTTCAACATGTATATGTGTAGGGGTGATGACCTAGAGGTTGACACTGGGTGTCTTCCTCAACTGCTGTCCTTTATTTATTTATTTTTGACATGTATATATGTAAGGGTGATGAGCTAGAGGTTGACACTGGGTGTCTTCCTCAATTGCTGTCATTTTTTTTTTTTTTTTTTGACATGTATATGTGTAGGGGTGTTGGGCTGGAGGTTGACACTGGGTGTCTTCCTCAAGTGCTGTCCTTTATTTTTATGGAGGCAGTCTCTCACTTGAGTCCAGAACTCGCTGATTCAGCTAGTTTAGCTAGCCAGTTTGCCCTGGGGATCCCACCTCCCCCTCCCATGAACTGAGATTACAGGTAGCCACCACACTCACCTGGCATTTACATGTGTACTGAGGAGCTAAACTGCAGTCCTCACACTTGTCCACTGAGCCATCTGCCCAGCCAGCCCCCCAAAATATATTCTTAAATAAGTGCACTTCTGAATAAGGATGCGTTCTTAACTGAGTAAACTAAATAAAGCCATATATTTACTTAACAAAAAAAAAATGACACAAGGGCTGGAGAGATGGCTTAGTCAATAAGCCTCTCGCCTACAAAGCCAAAGGACCCAGGTTTGACTCCCCAGGACCCACATAAGCCAGATGCACAAGGGAGTGCACACATCTGGAGTTCGTTTGCAGTGGCTGGAGGCCCTGGTATGCCCATTTCTTTCTTTCTCCCTCTCTCCCTGCCTGCCTATTTCTGTATCTCTTGCTCTGAAATTAAGTGTGTGTGTGTGTGTGTGTGTGTGTGTGTGTGTGTGTGTATTTTCTAAAAGACACAAAACAAATAAGACAAATCCTTAATGGGAGTAAAATTGTTGGGATTGGGTTAGGGAGGTGACTTCGTGGTTAAAGGTGCTTGCTTGCAAGCCTGATGGCCTAGGTTCAGTTTCCTAGAGCCCAAACAAAGCCACATATGCAGAGTGAGTGGTTCATGCATTTGGAGTTGTAGTGGCAGGATGCCCTGGCACATCTGTACTCATTCTCTCTAATTAAATAAATTTTAAAAAGAAATTGTTGGGATAGACTTAAGACAAACTAGATCTACTGACAACTGGATAAAATAGTGCTTTCAGGCTGGAAAGATGGCTTAGTGGTCAAGTGCTTGCCTGTGAAGCCTAAGAACCCTGGTTCGAGGCTCAATTCCCCAGGACCCACATAAGCCAAATGCACAAGGTGGCGCATGCATCTGGAGTTCGTTTGCAGTGGCTAGAGACCCTGGAGCGGCCATTCTGTCTCTCTCCCCCTCTCCCTCTCTCTCTCTGTCACTCTCAAATAAATAAGTAAAAATAAACAAATATATATATATATAGTACTTTCATGACTTACCTGCAAATCCTGAGCACAGCACAGCAACAGCAATGGCACCAAAGCCTAACAATGGATTCTGTTCCACCTGCCAAGTGTAAGTTTTTTAAAGCTGCTTTTAGAGACCCAACAAATAGAATTTATTCAATAGTCTAAATGAGTACCAAAAATGTAGTTCTACTGAAAGCGTATTCCTATAGCTATTCTATAGATAGAACAAAACAAAATAAAAAGACCAAATTACAAGTTACCCAAAGCACTTTCATTGAAAATTTGTCACTAAAGTCAGACCTAGGATATGTCTAACATAACATACCTGCCTCCTTTTTCTGAGTACTAGAAAGGACTCTGGCATATACTTTTTCATGATTGGCGTGATTCTTAATTTTAATTGAATTTCTGCCTTCACTCTAACCCAAGACCCCACAACATCACTTCCGGTAATACAACATTGGAGTTTATGCCCCATCTCTGTTAAATAAAGTGCTGACTTGAGACTCCCCACCTGATTGGAGTTTTTATCCAATACTTATATACCTCCTATATGCCAGAATCCCTGCTGTGTCCTCAGCTGGAAAAGTGAAGACTGGCTCCACGCCGCAGAAAAAAACAAAGTGGTTGAACCAGGGATGGGGTACCTAGAGAGCAGCAGCTGACATTACTCTGTCCTAAGTCTTCACCAGCTCATTCTACCTGAGGAGGGGCTTGAATTGTTCTCTCCAGGACTAAATGCAACTGAGAGGTCATTAGAGGAATTCTGTTCAGAGGACCAAGCTTTCTAGAGGTTCACAGTGGGGCAGGCTGTTCTGTGTTCTTGTGTAGCTGGCAGCTTTTCACATACATACTTTTGTATGATGGTATGTGGTGTGAGGTGTTGCTTAAAACTCGGTTTTAAAAACCTCAGTGCATGGCTTATAAAGAAATTGTTTCTCTGAAGTTCTACAACTGAGTTAAATGTACAAAACGCATTATTTGATAAATACCTGGAAATATTACCAAAAATATGAACATACGTCCACATAGTCTGAAAGCAATAGTCTAAATACACTCATTTCTCCAAAGAAACCTTTTTCTAACAAGCTCAATAGGAACTGCTAAAACATACTTCCTAGGGCTGGAGAGATAGCTTAGTGGTTAAGGTACTAGCCTATGAAGCCAAGGGACCCATGCTTGACTCTCCAGGCCCCAGGTAAGCCATAAGCACAGTGACACAAGCACACAATGTCACACTTGTGCAGAGGGGGGCACACATGGCTAGTGTTTGACTGCAATGGCTAGAGGCCCTAGCATGCCAATTGTCTGTCTCTCTCCCTCTCTCTCTCCCTCTCGCATTAAAAAAAGACTTCATTCTTTTACAAACGCTTAATTATCAGCTCTTTTATTCCCAGGGGTTACCCACCCCTAGTCTGTTTGTACTTCAGTTGTGTCACCACAAAACAAAGGAGATGAAGTGCACCAAGTGTAGGTTATCATCACTGCTAATATATTTTAGCTTTCCTCTAGCAACGGTAATGCTATGAGGAAAGGCAAAGTCTATTGAGTCCAAAGCAATGCTGCGTCCATCCACATCCTGGCACGACAAGATGAGATGTGCTAAGACACCAGTTTCCTACTGGGGTCATGCTAGGCATTGTTTCTTACCACAACTTTTGTCGCTTGGGCTGGTTTCCACTGTACAAGTGTGACCCCACCACACAGCATGAAAACTGAAAACCACTGTAATTTGCTGAGTGTCCGATTTAACATTAAAACAGTACATAAGGCAGTACAAGGAATCTTGAGTTGGTAAGTCACCTAGAAACAAAACAAATTAATGAACTGAGCTAATGCCCACCTCTGATACAAAATAATTAAGAAATTATTGAGAAAGTATTTGACAGTGTCATTAAGAATTATTCTTTCCATCGTAAGAACATCTTTTTGTAATCCCAAACTCCACCGTCCTGAGCTTCACTTACCTGGTACACTGCTGCGTCCAGGTTACTGAGCGCCAGGAAAGCCATGTTGTTCTGAACAGCATAGACCAACGACGGCACACTTAGCTTCACCAGGTCCTTGGGGCTCCCCAAGACGTTCTCACTTACAGATGCCTTGAATCTACCCACACTACCAGTTTCCCTTGGAAAACACAAGGGGAAGATGAAAGGGTGGTGAGGCAGGACAGTAACCCCCCTTCCGCTAGACCCCACACTAGGGGTTAAAACCAGGGCCTTGCACATGCTAGGCAAGTGCTCTGCCACTGTGCATTCCTACCTAGCCCCTGTTTTTTTGATACAGGGTCTTCCTTTGTGGCTCAGGATGGCCTAGAACTCATAATCCTCCTGTATCTGCCTCCCAAATGCTGGAATTATAGGCATGTGCCACCACGCCCAGCTTCAAGTGCATCCTTCTAGATTCTTTCATGTACATGGTGCCTATATTAAGTCCAGTAATGTGGGGTTTTTTTCTTTTTTCTTTTTTTTTTTTTTTTTTTTTTTGAGATAGGGTCTTACTGTAGCCCAGGGTGACCTGGCACTCATTCTATGGTCCCAGGCTGGTCTCAAAACTCAGAGGGATCCTCCTACCTCTGCCTTCCAAGTGCTGGGATTAAAGACTTACACAACCAAGCCCAGCCCACTGGTATAATTTTTTATTTTGACATTATTTGTGATAAGTAGAAACATAACAATGAAGTAGTCATTTTTTCATTTTTTGTTTGTTTTGTTTCTTGAAGCAGGGCCTCACTCCAGCCCACACTGACCTGGAACTCATTTTGTTGCCAGGCTGGCCTTGGACTCATAGCAATCCTACTTCAGCCTCCTCAGTACTAGAATTAAAGGCAATGTGCTATCATGCCTGACTTGTATTACCATGTTAAAAATTAAAGATTTCTAGCCAGGCGTGGTGGTGCATGCCTTTAATCCCAGTACTCGGGAGGCAGAGGTAGGAGGATTGCTGTGAGTTCGAGGCCACCCTGAGACTCCATAGTGAATTCCAGGTCAGCCTGGGCTAGAGTGATACCCTACCTCGAAAAAACAAAAAAAATTAAAGATTTCTAGGGGCTGGGGAGATGGCTCAGTAGTTAAAGGTGCCTGTTGCAAAGCCTGCCTGTCTGGGTTCGATTCACCAGTCCCCACATATAGCCAGATGCACAAAGTGGCACATGCATCTGGAATTCATTTTCAGTGGTAAAAGGTCCTAGCATGCCCATTTTCATTCTCTTCCTACCTTCTTCCCTCCTCTGCCTAGCTTCTTGCAAATAAATATTTTAAAAAGAATTTTTAAGATTTAAGATTTCTACTTACAAAAAATACAAATAAATTTATCACCATCAAACTCAGGTCAAGAAGTTTTTGAGTATATTAAGTAATAAGTATCAGGAGAAAGAATTTCTACAAAAATTACCTTAAAAATATGAATCTTGAGCAGGGCATGGTAGTGCACATCTTTAATCCCAGCACTCGGGAGGCAGAGGTAGGAGGATCACCATGAGTTTGAGGCCACCCTGGGACTACATAGTGAATTCCAGGTCAGCCTGAGCTAGTGAGACCCTACCTTGAAATTATACACACACATACATATACATACATATATATGAATCTTCTACCACTTTATCTACATTGTATCAAGTTTAAGCTAATTATACTAACTGATCAGGCTGCATAGCTGTATTTTTAAGACTGTTTTCAAATTATAATACACTTAAGTTCAAACAAAAGGTTATGAAAGTTATTTGGATTAGAAATCAAATAATTCTTATTTGAAGTATTTTATAAATGTATCCAGTGCTAATGAAATATTATAAATCTTTACATAAAACTTAAGTCAGATATCTGTAATTCCCTAAAAGTAAATTATATCTGTAGTGTACAGTTTGCTATTTAGCCACATACTAGTTATGCATGTTCTTGACTTACTTTTGCTAAGGAGGACTGACTAATCTCTCATTTTTCCTACTGAAAACCACCTTACTTGTTTTCTGAAAATAAAAATAAGACAATTTTTAAGAATAAGTTTCAATATCTTATTGAAACGATCCTAAAGACACAAACAGTAACCTTATAAGGACTAAGATTTTGTTAAGACAGCTCAGAGTTACGGTAATCATGACTATGTGTCTTTTTTATTAACATTAAGATCAATAGTTCTAATTGAGTTTTTCATATTTAAATGATGTAAGAATAATAAACAAGGTTCTGAGGGGGGTCAAAAGTCCACTGTATGAAATGGAAAGATTTGCAGACCATGTGAACTACAGGCTAAGGCTTTCATGATGCCATTACCTTTCGTGCCCTTCTAAAACACTTATGTTACATGTGGACTCAGAGCCTCACTGACAAAACTGCTGAGCAGTGCCATCTGTACAGCCTATCCCACCCCCACTGTATGATGTACTCACTGCAGAACACTCGACCCCCAAGAAAAAGCTAAAGAGCAGAAATGTAGCTGGGGCCACACAAAAACAAGAGCCTTCTCAGTTACAGATCTTTCTCTTTTGCCAAGTTCATTACTCGTCACACTATGGTGCTAAGTCTATATGCCAAAAAGTAATGTACAGAGCCTGGTGGTGTGCTACTAACTCTGTAAGAGATGGTCAGTAACCAAAAAGGTCATTTTGCTGAAAAATACATGTAAGAGTTTTCCAGGTGTCTGAAGACTAGCCTTTTCCTTTTTGTGGGGAGGAGGTACAAGATTGTTTTCTGCTGCTAGAGACAGAACCTAGAGCCTTCCCTGGGCTACAAAGCAAAACTGTCTCAAAAACCCAAGGGATTAGGGGAAAACTCTAAGGTGAAACTAATTCTTTAACCAGCAGCAGGCCTGATCAGACAAGCATGCTTAGAAGGCATAAAATCCTTGGCTAGGTTATAAAGCACCGTGCAGAATGCAACACAGAAGTTACCTGTGAACTTAAGAAATCTAAACCATATTTTACAGACTCCTTATCTACAAAATTTAGTATAATTAGGCCACATAAAGCACTTTGAAGAACTGGGTGTGATGTCAATTTGAGGACAAACATACCATTATATGAGGCACATGACTGTTAACTTCCTTCTTCATAAATAAAGTGTAGAAAGAACCCAGCAGAAAAAAGACATAGGGTTGGAAACACCTACAGTCTAAGTTACTTACCAGATACATTATTCTAGATAATACATAGCAAAGGACGTCTGTGATCTTAATATGGGTTAGTAATTCAAAGATTCAGAGGATTATTATTAAACATATCCAAAGTATATGCCCATCATGCTAGGATTAGTCAGTCTTTCCGGACTGTTCAGACAAGCAAATAATGAAAACCTGACTTTGTTCTAGGATGGTGTAAAAGCATCTTTACTTCCTTCTCTGTGTCCTACCTGTGGCAGGCAAAGCCTGCACCAGTCTGCACTGTGAGTCTTGGGTCACAGGGCTGAGTGTAGCATACAGCTAATGAGCAGTTTTCCTATGAAAATACTAAGTGTTATGAGAAATATCCAAGTAGTTCATTTTAAATGTGTATTTTTAACTTTATTTTTATTTATTTATTTGAGAGAAAGAGGCAGAGAGAGGGAGAGAGAATGGGTACATTTGGGTCCCCTGCCACTGCAAACGAACTCCAGAGGCATGCATCCCCTTGTGCATCTGGCTCACGTGAGTCCTAGGGAATAGAACAGAGGTCCTTTGGCTTTGCAGGCAAACACCTTAACCGCTAAGCCATCTCTCCAGCCCTTAAATGTGTTTTACATTTTAAAAGATAACTTAGAAATTGGGAACTTAAAATCCAGTTGCCAAAAAATAGTCACCTTATTTAGATAGACCTTTTGCAACATCACTGCTAATCTGCCCCCTCTCTCCACTAAACAGAATTGACCAATTTCCTTTTCAGTTTAGAAGTGATCTGTGCTAGGGCATTTGCCTAGCATGTGTGAGGCTCTCAGTTGAAAGAAAGTGAGGAAGGAAGGGTGATTTGATACAATCAGTGCATGTACAAAGATAATTACTACATCTTTGTAGTAGTAAGCACTGGAAATAAACATCTGTGAACAGAGACTGGCATATGGTACATTCAGACAGAATATCATGCAGCTTGGAGGAAGCAGACTTCTATGTACTAACATGAAACATTGAAGTGGGAAAAATGATAATATAACCAGATGCATAAGATAGCGCATGCATCTGGAGTTCATTTGCAGGGGCTAGAGGCCCTGGCATGCCCATTCTCTCCCTCCCTCCCTCTCTCTCTCTGTGTGTCTTTCTCTGTCAAATAAATAAATAAAAATAAAATATTTTTTAAAGTGGAATATAGTGTATTCAAAGGTACTGTTTCATACACAGTGCCCAATAATCTTACACATAACTAAAATGAGGCCATATAACGCTTAGTGATTAAAGTACAAATCCATTAAAACCTCTACCTCTGCACAACCTTCCTTTCTTCTTGAAGTTCTAATTTCTGATTGGGGTAAGTATAAATTGCATATTCAAAACATCATGGGGGCTGGAGACGGCTTAGCAGTTAAGGCACTTGCCTACAAAGCCTGAGGACAAGCTGACTGTGGTGGCACATGCCTTTAATCCCAGCACTCAGGAGGCAGAGGTAGGAGGATCACCATGAGTTAGAGGCCATCCTGAGACACATAGTGAATTCCAGGTCAGCCTCAGCTACAGTGAGACCCTACTTTGGGAGTGGGGGAGCCTGAGGACTGAGGTTCCATTCCCCAGCACCCACATAAGCCAGATGTATAAGGTGGTGCATGCATCTGGAGTTTGCAGTGCTAGAGGCTGTGGCACACCCATTATCTGTCTCTCTCTCTCTCTCTCAAATATTTAAAAAAAAGAACCTTTAAAAAATCATGGAAAATTATAGGGCTGGAGAGATGGCTTAGCGGTTAAACGCTTGCCTGTGAAGCCTAAGGACCCCAGTTCGAGCCTCAATTCCCCAGGACCCACGTTAGCCAGATGCACAAGGGGCGCATGCGTCTGGAGTTCGTTTGCAGTGGCTGAAGGCCCTGGTGTACCCATTCTCTCCCTCCCTCTCTCCCTCTCTCTGTCACTCTCAAATAAATAAATAAAAATAAAAAAAATTTAAACCATGGAAAATTATAAGCAAAACCCATTGGAATAGGTGAATCATAAACACAGAAATCACTACTTCAAAACAAAAACCAAACTTAATCCAGGAGTGGTGGTACACACCTTTAATCCCAGCACTAGGGAGGCCAAGGTTTTAGAAGAATCACGAAGAGTTCAAGGTCAGCCTGAGACTACATAGTGAATTCCATGTCAATGAGACCCTACCTGGGAAAAACAAAAAGGAGAAATAGTTCTATGTTCTTACCTAATTTCTACTCAAAACTTTGGGTCCAGGTTTAAATGTTACCTTCCTTAGAGAGAAACTCCCCAGTCCAAATGGAACATACTCTACTTTTTTGACTAGTTTTAATTTTAAGTCTGCTTTTTGTTTTCTGAGGTAAGGTTGCATTCTAGCCCAGGCTAACCTGGAGTTCACTATGTAGTCTCAGGGTGCTTTGAACTCACAGCAATCCTCCTACTTCTGCCTCCCTAGTGCTGGGATTATTAAAGGCATGTGCCACCATGCCCACATGGCGGATTCATTCATATTTTAATTTTATTGATGCCTGGGACAGGGGCCTTGGAAGTGGCTGTAAAATTTTTTCTCTTGATTTCATTTGCTTGAAATACCTTTTTTCTACCAATTCTCCCTGAGATATATATATTTTTTGCAACCAGGTACAGAGAGAAGAAACAGGACCTCCAGCCACTGCCAGACACATGTACCACTTTGTGCATTTGGCTTTACATGGGTACTAACAAATAGAACTTGCATCATTAGGTTTTGTAGACAAGTGCCTTAACCTCTGAGTCATCTCTTCAGCTCTAGTGTTTATTTTTGATGATAAGGTGAGTTTCTTGACAACAGCAAAGAGCTGGATCCTGTTTTCTGATCCAGTCTGCTATTCTATGGTTTTTGATTGGTGAATTGAGACCATTAATATTCAGTTATTACTAAAGGTCAGTGTGAGTTAATTCCTGGCATATTAATGCTTTGGTGGTGTTTAGTATTTTCTTGGTCTCCATTTGCTTATCTACTTATCTAGCACTGATTACTATTTTCCAACCTCTTGCACATACTTGTCCTACTCTTCAGTCATTTGAACTCAAAGAGAGACAGACAGACCAAGAGAATGGGCACACTAGGGCTTCCAACCCCTGCCATCAAACTCCAGATACATGAACCACATTGTACATCCTTTAGCAAGCTTTTAACACAGAAAGTTTCTTTCTCCAGCAGAGATAACTTTGCTGGGTATAGTAGTCTGAGTTGGCACCTGTGTTTTTTCAGTAGTTCAAGTACATTGTTCCAAGCCCATCTGACTGTTTCAAATGAAAAATCCTGTTACCTGATGGTCCTGCCTTTATATGTGACTTGCTGTTTTTCTCTTTTAGTGCTCACTATACTTTCTTTGTTCTTTGTTTATTTGATATTTTGACTGTGATATGATGTGGAGAATTCCTTTTCTGGTTCTGTTTGTTGCTGTGTGCCTCTTTTACCTGGATAGCACCTGGTTTTTGTTTGTTTTTCTCTTGGAAAATTTTCTGTTTCTTTAACCTGAAGCTGTTCTCTGCTTTCTGTGTCCAGTATTCATAGATTTGTTTTTTATGGCATCCCAAATTATCTGTCATGTTCCACTTATACTTTACTTGAACTTGTCACTGATATGACTTTGTGAACTACTACCCTGTCCTTGGGCCCTGACACTCTGTTCTCCCCACAGTCTCTGATGCTGGTGAGGCTTCCCATGGAGCTTTTTATTTGACTTGTTGTGGTTTTCATTGAGTGTGGTTTTCTTCACTGAATTCCTCTTTCTTACCTTGGTTTGACTTCATTCCATTCACCTGCTTGTGTTCTTGTGGAGTTCCTTCAGGCATCACTGTGGGCTCTTTGAATTCATTCTGGTATTTGTGCTTTGTTGGGTATTATTCAGACGTTTATATATGTCCTCTTTAAGTTCTTTGTACATACTTAACATAATTGTGCTTTTGAACTGTGTCTAGAATTTCCTGTAATTTGTTCTCATGGGAAGCCTCTACTATGGGAATGGGTATTCTTGGAGGAGACATATTGCCTTGATTTCTCAGTGTATTCTTTTTGCAGTGGGGTTGGCCCATCTGCAGATAGTGTGATCAAATGTTCCTGGACTCACAAGGTCCTGGAAGAGAGGGGCAAGATTAGTGTAAGGGTACACATGGAGTCACAAGGTCCTGGAAACAGAGAGGTAAGTGTAGTGTGAGGGTGCACATGGAGTCACAAGGTCCTGGAACAGAAAGGCAAGTGTAGTGTGAGGGTGCACATGGGAGTCACAAGGTCCTGGAACAGAAAGGCAAGTGTAGTGTGAGGGTGCACATGGAGTCACATGGTCCTGGAACAGAGAGGTAAGTGTATTGTGAGGGTGCACATGGAGTCACAAGGTCCTGGAACAGAGTGGTAAGTGTATTGTGAGGGTGCACATGGAGTCACAAGGTCCTGGAACAGAGAGGCAAGTTTAGTGTGAGGGTGCACATGGAGTCAAATGGTCCTGGAACAGAGAGACAAGTGTAGTGTGAGGGTGCATATTGAGTCACATGGTCCTGGAACAGAGAGGCAAGTTTAGTGTGAGGGTGCACATGGAGTCCCATGGTCCTGGAACAGAGAGGTAAGTGTAGTGTGAGGGTGCACATGGAGTCACATGGTCCTGGAACAGAGAGGCAAGTGTAGTGTGAGGGTGCACATGGAGTCACATGGTCCTGCAACAGAGAGGTAAGTGTATTGTGAGGGTGCACATGGAGTCCCATGGTCCTGGAACAGAGAGGCAAGTGTAATGTGAGGGTGCACATGGAGTCACATGGTCCTGGAACAGAGAGGCAAGTGTAGTGTGAGGGTGCACATGGAGTCCCATGGTCCTGGAACAGAGAGGCAAGTGTAATGTGAGGGTGCACATGGAGTCACATGGTCCTGGAACAGAGAGGCAAGTGTAATGTGAGGGTACACATGGAGTCACAAGGTCCTGGAACAGAGAGGCAAGTTTAGTGTGAGGGTGCACATGGAGTCCCATGGTCCTGGAACAGAGAGGTAAGTGTATTGTGAGGGTGCATATTGAGTCACATGGTCCTGGAACAGAGAGGCAAGTGTAGTGTGAGGGTGCACATGGAGTCACGTGGTCCTGGAACAGAGAGGTAAGTGTAGTGTGAGGGTGCACATGGAGTCACGTGGTCCTGGAACAGAGAGGTAAGTGTAGTGTGAGGGTGCACATGGAGTCACGTGGTCCTGGAACAGAGAGGCAAGTGTAATGTGAGGGTGCACATGGAGTCACGTGGTCCTGGAACAGAGAGGTAAGTGTAGTGTGAGGGTGCACATGGAGTCACGTGGTCCTGGAACAGAGAGGCAAGTGTAGTGTGAGGGTGCACATGGAGTCACGTGGTCCTGGAACAGAGAGGTAAGTGTAGTGTGAGGGTGCACATGGAGTCACGTGGTCCTGGAACAGAGAGGCAAGTGTAATGTGAGGGTGCACATGGAGTCACGTGGTTCTGGAACAGAGAGGTAAGTGTAGTGTGAGGGTGCACATGGAGTCACATGGTCCTGGAACAGAGAGGTAAGTGTAGTGTGAGGGTGCACATGGAGTCACGTGGTCCTGGAACAGAGAGGCAAGTGTAATGTGAGGGTGCACATGGAGTCACGTGGTCCTGGAACAGAGAGGCAAGTGTAATGTGAGGGTGCACATGGAGTCACGTGGTCCTGGAACAGAGAGGTAAGTGTAGTGTGAGGGTGCACATGGCCTCACACAGGACAGTGTGGTGGCACAGACGAGGAGAGGCACATGGAGCAGCAGGGTGCAGGCTCACGTGCAGCGTGGTGTGTGGCACGGGGGTGAGGAAAAGGCACATGGGGACTGTTTCTACTATCAACCTCCCACATGCTGCTGCTGCTGCGACTCCTTCCTTTGTTCCCTTCTCACCAACACACGTGACCCCAACCTACATGAACTCACCTGCTGCTCTCAATTATTTACATAGGTTCCCATCTCAAATCTTCTCCTAGAATTTTATTTAATTCTCACCACCCTGTATTATTTTGCCAATGAAAAAGACAATAAAGTTTGGAGAGGTTAATAAATTACTTGGCAATCACAAATATCACCTTTGGGGGGGGGGGGAGCAAACCACTCTTAGCTAAGAAACGCCACTTGAGCAATCTAACACATAAAAGCTGCAGCTTGAATTTAATAAATACAATTATTACTATGAAGAAAAATAACAATGCTGTGGAATTATTTTTACTTACTTAGCTAAAAGTCCAGCACTTAATAATAACTTTATCACTTCTGTGATGCACACGGCTGTGGTGGAGAAGTAGAGGTCTTTGTCTGCTGTCCTCGTGTATCTTAACGCTACTGTGTATGCTGCGGCCACCAGGGTCATCACAGTCAGGCAGTACAGCTTGAAGAGTAAGCTCACATTCTCTGCAAAGTATGTGCGACAAAGTATTACTTGGTAGATATTACCAATATATACATAAGCTTATAGCCAAAATACTTCCCAATTTCCAGCACAAATTTTTCAAAATCCTGGCATCTGAAATACTATTTCAAAGCAACACTCTCCAATCACATAAACAAAACCTGCTGACTGTAAGCCTCAGTACCAGATAGAACAAATTGTGTTCAGTGCCCTAACTGCAAGATCATGTGGCAGAACAGCCCTGCTTTAAGATGCTGTAAATTATAGTTTAATTATCTTTGTGACTACAATCTTAGGAAAACAAGATGGAAGTGATTGCCATGTATATTCTAAACTTACAGACAAAAGAAAGAGGGTGTGCTGTTACCCCACTGACTACCTGGGCTGATGTGCTGGACATGGCTGGCTAGGAGGGTGTCCCCTTGTTCCTCACCACTGCATGTGGATCTCTCCTGAAGCCTGGTCAAAAAGAACAACCTTTCCCCAGAGAGGACTACTCTTTCATCACATACACAAGTGCATCCTTGCAGTCGGCTCCACACCACTGGGATGGACCTCCAAACCAGACACAGTTTATGGGAGGAAGGGATTTATTTGAAGCTTATAGATCCAGGGGACGTTCTACTGATGGCAGAAGAAGCTGTCACCCCCTTCACAGATCCAAGCAGAAAGACAACCAAACAGCCAGCAGCAGAGAACTGCAACAAGCAGCACGGACCCAAGCACAACTCTGCTACCGTAGGTTGGAATTCAGATCTGCCCCCAGTAGCACACCATCCCCCAAGAGCAAGGTCTTCCTAGGGTCAGAAGCTGCAAACTCAACTTTAATACAACCTGAGTCTATTGGGAGACATTCAAACTACCACATAGACTTTATGAACATCATAGTACAAAGTTTCTCAAAAATTAGGCCTAGCAAAAGCACTCCTGAACATGCATATACCCTAAGAACTCCACACTCTACTAGAGATACTTGTACATCCATATTCACTGCTGCTCTGTGTATGATACCTAAGAAATGTAACCAACCTAGATGCCCATCAGCTGATAAATGGATAATGGAAACATGTTACAGGTACACAATGTTATTTTACTCAGCAGTATGGAAAAATGAAATGATGCAATTTTCAGGAAAATGAATGGATCTGGAAGAGAATTAATTGAAGTGACCCAACTCAGAGGGACAACTCCATCTTCTCTCTTGTATGCAGCTCCTAGCTTGTAATATCTGTATATATTTAAAGGAGGGCAAACATGTTACAACCTACTAGGCTAGGCTAGAATCATAACCAAGATATAAATTAATGACTGCGGTGCAAGGGACAGACCAAAGGACATGTGACATGAAACTAGAAGTGGGGAAGATATAGGGGTAGGAAGGGAGATTACCAGAATACCTAAAATTCTGTATGCTAACTGAAAAGTAAAAATTTTTACAAGTATAATCATAGCTATACACCTTTGCTACACCTTTAAATAAGCTCTCAAAGACAGCAGAATGAGAGAAAAACAGACAATTTGATAATGTCTTTATGATTTAATGACCTTAATGATTTAAGGTCACTGGTGATACAATCATGCAATCCCAGCACTGGGGAGGTTGAGGCAGAAGGATCATATGGGCCAGACCAATGCTAGCTATATGATGGGACTCTTGTCTCTAAGAGTTCTGTACAGAACCTTATCACCGTGAGGTCAAGGCCACCCTGAGACTCCATAGTGAATTCCAGGTCAGCCTGGGCTAGCGTGAGACCCTACCTTGAAATACAAAACAAATATCTATATCAGACTGGAGAGATGGCTTAGTGGTTAAGGTGCTGGCCAGCGAAGCATAAGGACCCTGGTTTGATCTCCCAGGACCCACATAAGCCAGATGCACATGGTAGCACATGTGTCTGCAGTTCATTTGTAGTGGCTGGAGGCCCTGGCACATCCATCCATTCCCTCTTTCTCTCAAATAAGTAAATTTAAAAATTAAAATTAAAAAAAAAATAGCCAGGCGTGGTGGCACACACCTTTAATCTCAGCTTGGGAGGTAGAGGTAAGAGGATTGCCATAAGTTCAAGGCCATATGGTAGAGTGAAAGAAATACAGCCCAAGAACCTAAAAAGCCCAAAATGTCTTAGTTCTAAAAAGTTTTTATTTGTGTGTGTATATGTGTGCGCGTAAGCGTACACATGCGCACGCACATGCCAGGATATTCCCATGTGACTTCATGTGGCTGGGGAATTGAAACTGGGCTGACAGAATACAAGCAAGAGCCTTTAATGGCTGAGTCATCTCCCCAACTCCTCTCAAAAGCATTGTTTATGTGAAAGGAAGTATGTCCACTACAATACTTCTTTTGTTCAACTTTCCTACCCAAGTGTTCATACAACTTCAGAAGCAAGCAGCAATAATGTTTAATCAGTCAATAAAGGAGAAAGCGAACTTACTCTGCCACATTTTTATATGGGCTCAGAATGGCTTCACACATTGAAATGGCTGAAAAAATTAAACAGCCCTTTATGATACATGGAAATTATATTAAATTCAAAATTCAACATCCATAAGTGAGGTTCTATTGGACCACATCCATAACTCATCTGTCTCCAAATTATTTTGGCTGTTTTGCCCTACAATGCAGTGTTCAGTAGTTATGACAAAGACCATCTGCTCTCTATAGACTGTCTCCATCCATGTCCTAAACTATCAGTACTATCAAAAAAGAAGTTAAGAGCCGGGACTGGTGGCCATGTCTTTAAACCCAGCACTCAGGAGGTAGAGGTAGGAGGATCACCATGAGTTGGAGGCCACCCTGAAACTACATAGTGAGTTCCAGGTCAGCCTGAGTTACAGCGAGGCCCTATCTCGGAAATCCCCCCCAAAAAAGTTAGGGCTGTAAATCCAAATCTCCTGTATTTTGTGTATTACATAGGTTCCCAATTCCAAAAACAATATATTGAATATTTAGACACTAAGCCTAGTATTTACTGACCTATTTTGTCATCACTTTAAAAAAAATTACCCATCTGCATTATTGAGAATATACTATGTTCTTGAAAGTGATTACTACTCTAAGCAGAAAAGCAATGTTTAGATACTTTTAAAACATAAAGGACTTGGTTTTGCAATACCACTTTAGAAACATATTTCACCTTTATAAAAACAATTTAGATAAAAATGTTCTTTTCACTGGGCATGGTGGCACACACCTTTAATCCCAGCACTTAGGAGACAGAGGGAGTGTGAGGCCACCCTGACACTACATAGTGAATTCTGAGTCAGGCTGGGCTAGAGTGAAACCCTACCTCAAAAAGACCAAACACACACACACACCAAAAAAAAAAACCTTTCTTCTTCATTGCATTCAGATTTTCCAGTATGAAATTTCATTTCTTTCTTTCAATTTTTTACTATAAAAATCATGGCATGTGACTATTTTAGCCTTTCCTGAAGATTCAGATCCTGCCCAAGCAAGTAACCAGAACCCTTACCAACAACTCACCAGGCAGGCACATGTGTACCCTGCTGTTACCCCTCACCCAGGTTCTATTAGCTCCCTCACAGTATCTGTTTCTAGGTGGGAAATAGCCCCCAGTGACACTTATCTGGAATTCCTATTTCTCAGTTACATTGTAAGTGGGATATTGTTACGGAAGATTCCTGAGAGCTTGGACATTTAAAAAGACCAGGTAAATTCGTTGTGACTCTGAAGTGTTGGGTTCAGAATCCAGAAGACTAAGGAGGCAGTTTCTTTGGGCCCAAAGTTTTGTTAACACCAGAGGGAGAGAGTTGCAGGGTTTCGAGAGAGAAGAAAGGTTCTGAACCGCCCAGCACAAGAAAGAAGTGATTTTAATTCTCTTTTTAAAAAAATATTTTATTTATTTGCAAGCAGAGAGAAGAGAGAATGGGCACAAAAGGGCCTCTTGCCACTGCACACAAACTCCAGAGGCATGTCCCACTTTGTGCATCTGGCTTTGCCTGGGTAGTATGGAACCGAACCCTGGCAGCAGGCTTTGCAAGCAATCGCCTTTAACAGCTCAGCAACATTCCAGCCCTTTAAAGTCTTCTGTGGAGAAGGAGGAAGTTGAGGGTCTTACACTGCCTGTATGGGGTGTCCGGTTCACTCGAGATGGGAATTTCACCGGAGCCACATTGTCCAGATGTTGGGAAGCTGGGTTTTCAGCAGTTTTGGGTCAGTCAGCAGGTGCTAGCTGGGAGGGTCGAGTTGTGTGTGTCCTCCCAGCTCAGGACAGAAGGGCCTAGGAATTACCATAATAGAAGACGTTGGTTCTAAGATCCCAGATCTAGTCAGCTTGCTTACAGCGAGGGGGAGGAACCACTGACATAACATGATGGCCCTGGGTTAGCGAGGCTAGGGGAAATGGAGGAGAGTGGGAGTGAAGGAGGCAGTTTGGGTTAGGCTTACGGAATTCTACAGCAATGTGTGACACAACCACAAGGAGCAAACTATTCACCAGCAATAAGCCCAAATCTTTAAACTGGTACATTTTGGTAGTAATTTTGCCTTCTGTTCGCTCATCATTAACCTTACTATGCCCGTTTTATGTAAGTTAACAAAACCAAAACAACTCTTCTATTCGTTCCTGTGTTGTTTAAAAACACAACCTCTTAAGGTAGGACTTACTTGAAATGGACTCTGGGCAAGAGAAGCCTCGGTAACCTCCGCCTAATGAGAAATGCAAACTCCCTAACAACATTAACATTTGACTGACACGCAAAAGCACTGTTCTTTAAATACGTGCTCAGCGTTTACTTAGGGGTGAGGCCAAGTGCTCCAAGCATAAAGGATTGAAGGGACGCTGACGTCGCCAGGAACGGCAGCTCAGGCCACCCCTGCACTTGGGAGGCTGAGGCGAGTTCGAGGGAGGCCCAGAGTGAGATCCCGTGTCTCCCCTCCAAACACGAGGGCGTCTCCCACCGTCTCCAGGCCTGGCGGCCACAGTGCACGACTCCAGCTCCCGGCCAGCCAACGTAAGCCGCGGCGGGCGCCCACCGGCCCAGCGGCTCCGTGCCCGGCCTGCGAACACCGGGGAGGCCGGGCCAGCGCGCAGGCCGGACAAAGGCGCGAGCCCGAGAACAGCAAGTCCGGCGCCAGCCCCGGGCAGCCCGCAAACGCCCGTCATCGCACCTCACCCCGCAACCCGGGACTCACCTCTGGGGGAAGCCATGGCGCTGCGACAGCCCGGCGCAGGCCAGACAGCCGCGATCAACGCGCCCCAAGCGGCGCACCGCCCCCGCGGTCATCGAGACGGCCGCCCGGGCCTAGAGCGTCCCCGCGGTCATCGAGATGACAGTCACGGCCTAGAGCGCCCCCACGGTCATCGAGTTGCCAAGTCACGACCTAGAGCGTCCCCACAATCATCGAGACAAACGCGTCGGCCTAGAGCGTCCGCATGGTCTCCAGACGGGCGCCTCGGCTTAAGCACCCTCAGAGTCATAGAGATGCTCTCCTCGGCCTAGAGCGCCCCGCGCGGCGGCGCCCGCCGCCCAGCACTAAAGGCGGGTCCAGTTGCTTCGCATCAGGGAAGGCTTGGCTGGAGCGGGAGCCTTTGCGGCCGAGCTCTGAGACAAGTCAGAAGAACGCGGACCAAAGCGAGGGTCTGTAAAATACAGCTTCCGGCCAGCTAGGAAGCGGCGTGCTTCTGGGAATTGTAGTCCATACAAAAGTGATTAGGCGTCAAGCAAGAATCTGGAATTCGATTTGGTGTGAAAAGTGTTAGAGAAGCCGGAGAACTTTAAAGTCAGAGAAATCCCTTGGCAACTTCCACCTTGGTAATTGACTTCCATTGTTATCAATGATTAAATTAGTCTCTATTACATATTGCTCTTATACCTGCGTCTTTATTGCCATCATCATCCACTGTCTGGCCAGACATACTATGTATGATGTTTGCACAATGGGGTCTTAGAGATATTGGATGTGTCCACAGGCACTTCGAACGCCATAATTGCTTCTGTCATTAGAGGATGTTAACCAACATAAACAATATTAGAAAACAATTCCGTGGTGAAATGAGTCATGTCTAAGACGCTGGTATTGACAAAGGATGCTGACGCTAGCCTGTACATCCCAGAATTTGAGAGGCAGAGGAAAGACGTTCCAGGCTGGGCTACATAGTAAGATCGTGTCTCAAAAACAACAAAAAGAGTCAGGTGTGGTGGCACAGTCTTTAATCCCAGCACTCTGGAGGCAGAGGTAGGAGGATTGCCATGAGTTCGAGGTCACCCTGTGACTATATAGTGAGTTCCAGGTCAGCCTGAGCTACAGCGAGATCCTACCTCGAAAGAAAAAAGAACATAGCATCAAACAAAAAAAATAGTTTAAAATACTACAGAAATACAGCATAAACAGGACTAGGTGATTCTGAGATACTCTATAGCTTCTGCCTTCTGTGGCACCATCCTTCCTCAAAATTGTCCTTTAGTTAATAGAAATGTGGATATTACATGTCATTGTGTTGGGATTACATGTACAACCAGATATGTATCATCATAGTATCACTGGAAAACTTTTACTCCTTATCATCGTCATACATTAATGTGATGTAGAAAAGTTGCTGCCAAAAGGCAAGACTTTTGTTTCCATTTATTCATTCATTTATATATTTGCTGTGTTGGGACTTGTACATGATCTCTGTCTTACTGCAAAACCAAGTTGAGAGAGGAGGACACAGGAGTCCAGGGACATTATGGGCTGAAGATGACAGTTGAGGACCCAGGAATCCAGGGACATTATGGGCTGAAGATGACAGTTGAGGACCCAGGAGTCCAGGGACATCATCAGCTGAAGATGACAGTTGAGGATACAGTAGTCCATGGACATCATGGGCTGACGATGATAGTTGAGGACCCAGGAGTTCAGAGACATCATGGGCTGAAGATTCTGAAGACAGGTCTTCAGTATAGCAAGTGGACAGCATGAAGCTCCTCATTAACTACTTCCCCTGAGCTCCAATTGTTGTTAACTCTGAGGATGGGGCAGAATGGCAACCTGGGTCCATCACTTCAGACTACATATGTTGAAGATAATGCCTAACAGGTTTGCATCATCTGGCCTGGGTTGTCTGAGCCAGGTTACATCAGCACTTTGTTGGCCCTCCATGCTTCCAACAAGAAGGGTGTTTTGTGTTTTTTTTGTTTGTTTGTTTGTTTATTTTTCAAGGTAGGGTCTCACTCTAGCCCAGACTGACCTAAAATTCACTATGTATTCTCAGGGTGACCTCAAACTCATGGCTATCCTCCTACCTCTGCCTCCTAGAGTGCTGGCATTAAAGGTGTGTGGCCCCACGCCTGGCTTGTTTGATCTGTCCCAGGCTGACCTGGAACTGGCCTTCCTATCTCGGTCTCCTAAATGCTTGGATTACAGTCATGAGACATTATGCCTGGCTAAGAAGTTTTAATATATACTAATGAATAGCTAATAATACATTTGACCCCAGAAGTTAATTATAGGTAAAAACAAGTTTGGCCAAGAAAATTCTTTCAGTCTTGCTAAAAATAAGTGTGGGCATAAGGCATCGTTCAACATATGACCAGAAATCCTTTTATTTTTCTTTCAATGTTTTTTTTAGACAGGGTCTCATGTATCTCAGCTATATAGCTTAGGACGACCTTGAACTTCAGATTTCACCAAGTGCTGGGGTTACAGGTATATACCACCATGCCCAATATATGCAGTACTAGGAACTGAACTCAGGGATTCATGGATGATAAGCAGGTACTCTACCTCTACCCACTGAGCAATATCCCTAACCCCATGGCTGGAGATGTTGAGACTAATTAAGCTTGAACAAACAGTAAAGATCCTGGGGAAGATGTGTCTGCCACATCACTCCCTGTATTTTGATTCTGTTGTACTCATCAAATGACTTTGACACTTAAAAGTTTGGTTTTCAAATTGGATCTGATACTTTTATTCATTAGCCCTTTCTACCTTCAACCCTATGATAGTTCTAAAATAATTACTTATGGCTCTTCTTCTCATTATTTATGAATTTTATAAAATTAAATGAGGATTAACTGGGAAGAGAAAATCACCACCCCGAAATCATAACACTTATTAAGCTCTACAGTGACCCCACCCTGTTCTACTTTCCAGGCCTTGTCTTAATAGCCAGATGTGAAATGATCTTTGACATCATTTACTAATAGCTACATTTACTACAGGGATAAAAATGATGATAATTTACAAGATTTTAAGTTCACCTTTATGTAATACACACAGAATTGGATTTCAAGTCATATTAATGTTATGACACATTTAACCTACACAGAAAAAAATTATACAAATATATCAGTAAACTGTCACTGTGCAGAAAATACACTAAATATAAGTGACTCCTCCTTTCTCCAGCTGCCAAGACAAGTGCAATCGATCTTCCATGTTGAACCTCTCTCATCCAAGAGCTAGTACTAGAAGTCTGTAAGACAGGAGTGAAACTATGCCTGTAAACCATAGCTATCAACTCCACAGGAGCCCTAAGCACATCTGCTTCTGGACCAGACAAAGAAAGGGAGGCAGCAGAGCAGAAGGCAGCCTTCAGAACACAGCTCAAAGGACTAAGCCACAGCATACCAGATGTTCTGATCCTTCTCAGGGAACTAAAGTCAGTTTTATAGAACATCTCCAGGTTTGGGTTTTTTGTTTTTGTTTTTGTTTTTTTAATTTTTATTTATTTATTTGAGAGCGACAGACACAGAGAGCAAGACAGATAGGGGGAGAGAGAGAGAATGGGCGCGCCAGGGCTTCCAGCCTCTGCAAACGAACTCCAGACACGTGCGCCCCCTTGTGCATCTGGCTGACGTGGGACCTGGGGAACCAAGCCTCAAACTGGGGTCCTTAGGCTTCACAGGCAAGCGCTTAACCGCTAAGCCATCTCTCCAGCCCTTGTTTTGTTTTTTGAGGTAGGGTCTCACTCTGGTCCAGGCTGACCTGGAATTCATATGTAGTCTCAGGGTGGCCTCGAACTCACAGCAATCCTCCTACCTCTGCCTCCCTAGTGCTGGGATTAAAGGCGTGCGCCACCACGCCCAGTCAGGTCTGTGTGTGTAGAGGCGCACTGCCAGCACTGTGGCATATGTGGAGGCCAGAGGACTTTTAGTTCAGTTCTCGCATTCCGCCTCTTTTGAGACAGGGTCTCTTGTTTTGGGCCACTTCATTCTAAAGCTTCTGGGAAATTCCCCGGACTCTGCCTCCCTTTTTTGTTGTTAAGTATTTTTGTTTATTTGAAAAGGGAGAGAATAAATGAGAATGAATATATCAGGACCTCCAGACACATATACCACTTTGTGCATCTGGCTTTATGTGGGCACTGGGGAATTGAACCTTGGCCATTAGGCTTTGCAGGAAAGTGCCTTTAACCACTAAGCCGTCTCCTCAGTCCCATCACCAGGTTTTAAAACAGAATAATTTTATGTTGACTCTAGTTATTCCAAATAGCGGGGACTGTGGAGATGGCTCAGCAGTTAAAACCAGTGACTTGCAAAGCCTGCCAGCCTGGATTCAGTTCCCAAGCCACCTCTGGCATTTGTTTGATTCATATGCACATGCACACACACACACAGACACACACACACACACAGAGACAAAAATAACATTTTTTAAAGTCTCAGTTTTTACAAACAGTAGTTTTTATATGTAGCAATTTAATTAAATAGCTATTGATCTGTTTTGGAATGTTAATGTTTAACATTAAGTGTGATTTCAGAAATAATTAACTCCTATTCCAACAATCATACTCTTATTATTGATCATACTTCCTATCTTAATTCTGCTAAACCTTTTCTAAAAGATAAAACAAAAGACAAATGGACGGACAGAACTTTAATTGTGAATTGTAATAGAAAGAGATCTTTATAACAAAATAACATTTAGATTTTTGTAGCACCTCAGCAGAATTGAACGTGGGAATCCAAAAACCATTCACACAACTAGGGACTCTGCCACCCCACAGAATTGATATTCACAGATGTAAAATAACTCCCAAGTATTTACTACTCCCCATATTTGGGGAACGTCTTTTAAAACCCCATCTTCTAGGTCTCATCAACTGCTCTAGTTAAGTTCACCTTGACTCCACAGGTAGTCGGGCATGGCCCCCCACGAAGACCAGCTATGTAAGTCTGGGGTCTGGGCACTTGGGTGCTACTTTCTCTAAGGGACTGTGTACCAGCATCTTTGGAAGGGTACACCTGGGAGCAATTTTCTCTTCTCATGTGACTAAGTTCCGTTTGTACTGAGTGAGTAATTTTCTGGCGCAAATTAGCCTGAATAGAAAGAGAAAACAGAAATTAACATCTCTTTAAAGAACAAAACATGTCAATTTTATCAAGCACTTGGTTAAGATCTGATGCTCATGATAAATGCTTTCAATAGAGCTGGAGATATTGCTTAGTAGTTAAGGCGCTTGCCAACAAAGCCAAAGGCCCCAGGTTCAATAAATGCTTTCAGCAAAGAAGCAGGATACAGACTCAACACACAGAAATCAAGAGCTTCCTATATACCAATAATAAACATGCTAAGGATGAAACACTCCCATTGAAAATTGCCTGGGAATAAACCTACTAAGGAAATGAAGGATCTCTACAATGAAAATGTTAAAACACTCAAGGGACAAATTGCAGAAGATGCTCAGAAATGAAAAGGTGTCCCATGCTCATGGATTGGAAGAATCAATACTGTGAAAATGTCAATTTTACCAAAATCAATTTATAGGTTTAATGTGATCCCCATTAACATTCCAGAGACATTCTTCAACAAAATAGAAAAAACAATCTTAAAATTCATCTGGAAACACACACACATACACACACACCTTGAATAGCCTGAGCAACAAAAATAAGGTCAGTGGTACCACCATGCTTGTTTTTAAGGTATATTACAGAGCTATGGTAATAAAAACAGCATGGTGCTGGCACAAAACAGACATGTTAATAATGTTACAGAATAGAAGACCCAGATGAAAACCCAGGCAGCTATAGCCATCTGACCTTTGGAAAAAAATGACAAAAATATTTATTGTAGAAAAGATAGCTTCTTTAACAAATGTGCTGCAAAACTGGGTATCTATATATAGAAGGATAAGAATCCTATCTCTCTCCATGCACAAGAATTAAGTCCAGTTGGATCAAAGACCTTAATATCAGACATGAAGATCTAAAACTTAGGGAAGAAGTAGGGTAAATACTTAAAATATAGGCATAGGCAAAGCTTTTCTTTTTTATTAATTAGTTGAAAGAGAAAGAGAGAGAGAGGCAATTAGAAAGAGAATGGGTGCATCTGGGCCTTTCGCCACTGCAAACAAACTCCAGACACGTGCATCACCTTCTGCATCTGGCTTACATGGGTACTGGGGAATTGAACCTGGGCTTAGGGTTTGCAGGCAAGTGCCTTAACTGCTAAATTATCTCTTTAGTCCTTGCATAGTCCTTGCATTTTTTTTCTTTTTTTTTTGGCAATGACATTCTGAATAGAACCCCAGTGGCTTAGGGAGTAAGATAACAAATCCATCATTGGGACCTCATGAAATTAAAAAGCTTTTGTATAGCAAAGAACACTGCAAATAGAGCAGAGAGGCAACCTACAGGGTGGGAGAAAATCTTTGCCAGCTATACATCTGACAGAATATTTAGGAAATACAAAGAACTTGGGCTGGAAAGATTGCTCGGTGGTTAAAGGCACTAGCTTGTAAAGCCTGACATCCCAGGTTCAGTTCCCCAGTACCTAAATAAAGCCAGATTCACAGAGTGGCACAGGCATCTGGAGTTCATTTACAGTCACAGGAGGCCCTAGAGTGCCCATATTCACTCTCATATTCCCTCTCTCTCTCTCTCTTTCTCTATCTAGCATAATTAGAGTATTTTCACTGCTCCATATTTCAATATATGCTTAAAGTTAGAAGATAATCTTACAAGATAAAGCTGGAAATTTACAGATTATGCTAATTATTTTTATGTTAGCAAAGAACTGTGTAGAACTATTTTACATAAATAATTTACTAACTCTACAGGCAGGAACCTTAAAAATACTCAACCTATAAATGATTTAGAAAATACTGTTACAAACCAATTTTATAGCTTTTCTTCTTAATTCCCATTCATTCCACTCATATGCTCTCTCAATGGATGGTGGCAAAATGTGTGTGTCTGTCTGTGTGCCATTTTCACACTTTGTAATTGGTTTTATATAATGTCTGTCAACATCTCTCATCTAAAGAAATGGAGGTTTGTAGTTAGTACTTGTAAAAATAAACATTCTATACAGATAACTAAAAATTATTTAGCTAAAACTGACAGAAAACTAGAAAAATAAGGCTTATGAGTATGGAATATACTTGTAAATACCAGCAAAGAAAACACACTTGTGATTAGTAACTAACTATAATTGTTTTTCTGCACAGTTTGGCTTTATAAATTATGTAGAAAGCATAATTTTGAGGGGAAAATGGCTCTCATTACCAAAAGTCAAATCTCTCTCTTTTTTAATTTCTTTTTTTTTAGATAGGGTCATACTTTAGCTCAGGCTGACCTATGTAACAACCTATGTAGTCTCAGGGTAGCCTCTGACTCATAGGGATCCTTGCTCCCTAGTGCTGGGATTTAAGGTGTGTACCACCACGGCCAGCTTCAAATGACTCTTCATACTTTATCTACCTGGCAGCATGGGTTTTCTGCTGGGCATCCAACATTATGTATTAGTAATTCCAGGTTAAACAACACAGGATTGTGCTCTAATTTGATATTATTAGAGGTGAGAGGGAAACTCAAGTCAGAGTAAAAAGTAGAGGACATCAACTTTTCCCAAACCAATCTCAGATCAGCTCTGTCCACCACTGGTTATACGTTAAAACTTCTACCTGAACATTTTTCTTGTTATCATAAAGCAGGGTAAATAAAAATACACTGTATGTGCCATCAATCCCAGCACTTGAGAGGCAGAATTAGGAAGAGTGCCATGAGTTCAAGGCCACCCTGAGACTACATAGAGAGTTCCAGGTCAGCCTGGGTTACAGTTAGACCCTACCTCTAAAGCAAAAAAAAAAAAAAAAAAAAAAAAAAAAAAACACCACTCTGTGATTGTGGTGCTTTGTCCCCCATAAATTTAGCTGGTCTGAATTCTAGGTCCCCAGCTGATGGCAGTTTGGGGACCTGAATCCTCCTGGAGGCAGTGTATTATTGGGGGCGATTTATGGGTGTTATAGCCAGCTTCCTCTTGCCAGTGTTTGGCACACTCTCCTGTTGCTGTTGTCCACCTGATGTTGACCAGGAGGTGATACCCACCCTCTGCCCATGCCATCGTTTCCCCTTGACATTATGGAGCTTCCCCTTGAGTTTGTAAGCCAAAAGAAACCTTTTTACCCACAAGCTGTTCTTGGTTGGGTGTTTTCTGCCAGCAATGAAAATCTGGCTGCAACAGCAGTTCACCCCAAAGCCATAGATTGTTACTAGAAAAAATTTAGTGCCAGGGATGGGATATCTTCCAGTGAGTTGTTGGCCAGGGAGGTTCCTGATGCCCCCAAAACATTACAGGCCATTACTGGGGCTCTTAGTTTCCCACCAGGAACAGATGGTAAGACTCTACTGTTGAAGACCCCACATGCTTGAGCTGCAAGTGCACTGAAAAATCTTGCTAGAGCTGAGCTGAAAACCACCTCCATGACCAGCTGACAGAAAGCTGGAAAAAGCTACACTGCATTCAGCTCCATAGGAGAGAGAAAAGTCATAGTCGATATAAACAGCAATGGACATTGACAGCCAGACCAAATAAGCCAATGCGTGCAATAGTGGCACATCTGTTATGGGGGAAAGCAACCACTCTCTAATTGGACTGGAGGCCTGCTCTACAGGACGGAATACATGCCTGATACTGAAAAACCTATAATGGGAGAAGTCATGAACCATAGGGGTGTGATGCCTGCTGGTGTCTAGCTAAATGTATATATTAGGCTCACAAAACTGCCTGGTAAGCACTTCTCTTAATGTTCATACCCATATATTAATGCTACTCTCACTTTTGGTTACAGAAGTTTCTCTTTTCAGATGGAAGTGACCTCTGGGATTTCTCAAAAGGCACCACAGTACTGAGAAGAAGTGACAGGAGTGTTCAGTACTGAAACATCTCTAACACACCTTCCCAGGCTCAGGGTCTATTGTGGAAGAAGTGGAAGAAAGAATGTAAGAGCCAAAGGAAGGGTAGGACTCCTTACAATGCACTCTTCCAGACACAAAATGGCCTGGATATCCATGACTTCACAGTGCCTGGTTCTACCTACACAAGAGCATAATAATAGGAGGAAAAGATGATGACATCAAAATAAAAGAGAGATTGAGAGGAGGAGGGGATATGGTGGAGAATGTAGTTGTGAAGGGGAATTGCATGGTTTATTGTTAATAATTATTCAAGTTGTCAAAAATAAAAAGACAAAATAAAAACACTGTGCAGCACTAGGGAGGCAGAGGTAGGAAGATTGACCTGAGTTTGAGGCCACCCTGAGACTACATAGTGAATTCCAGGTCAGCCTGGGCTAGAGCGAGACCCTACCTTGAAAATCCAAAAATAAATTAAATAAAACATACTGCATAGCCAGGTGTGGTGGTGCACACCTTTAATCCTAACATGTGGCAGGCAAAGGTAGGAGTATTGCCATGAGTTTGAGGCCACCCTGAGTGAATTTCAGGTCAGTCTGGGCTAGAGTGAGACTCTACTTTGAAAGTTTAAAAAAAAAAACCTGCAATGATAACTAACACTACTGTATAATAGAAATAAGTCATAAGTAAATAAGACAATAAGGGCTCTATGAAAGATGGAAGAAAACACACTTCCATACTGAAGGCATTGAATATTGAAATCTTCCAAAGACTACACTGTATGACTCACAATTGGGCCTGAGTTTGGACATTATAACATACTATTTCACTGAGTTCAAAACTATAGGCAACAAGACAGCAATATCTGTAACACTCACCAAAAATTCTGAAATTCATAAAATCTACAACTTGCACAAACTGTTGACTTGAGAAAACTAATGTGCACAGTGAACATGCCAGTTTCCAGCCAGAAACAGCTTTTTGCTTTTCTTTCTTTCTTTTTCTTTTTCTTTTCTTTTTTTTTTTTTTTCCTGAGGTAGGATCTCACTCTAGCTCAAACTGACTGGAATTCACTATGTAGTCCCAGGGTGGCCTCAAACTCACTGTGACCCTGCTACCTCTGCCTCCCAAGTGCTGAGATTGAAGGTGGGTGCCACCACATCTGACCAGAAATAGTTTGAGGCTTTTTGTGATGGCACCCATGTCATACTTGCAAAATTAAACATATAAAAATAAATTGTAGAACTGGGGTGGTGGCACAGTGAGGGAAGTACTTGCATCACAGGCATTAGGAGCTGAGTTTGGACGCCCAGCACCCACATAAAGTGCTAGGCATGGCAGCATGTGGCTGCCACCCCAGAACTGGGCAAGCAAGGACAGGATGGGCGATCCCTGGATCTCACTGGCTAAGTGGTCTAAATTAATTAGCAAGCTCCAGGCCAATGAGAAATCCTAGCTCAAAAAAATGGGGACAGCATTCCTGACTATTAACACCTAAGGTTCACATACAAGCATATACAGCCATGCATACTAAACATACACAGATAAGCAAAATATAAATAGTAAATTATTGCATAAATACACATATAATTGCATCTATTTTTTCCAAAGGAATATATAAGGCTCAGTGAATAAACTACCTGCTGCTCAAGCCTGAATACCTAAGTTTGATCTCCAGATCTTGCATAAAAACCAAAGCCACTGTAGGTTCTATAATCCCAACATGCTGAGGGCAAGAGTGGAGGAGGAGGCAGGATAGTCACCAAGAAGACCTGGGACCAGCCTGCCTACATTGCAGCAGTGAACAGCATGAGAATGAGATACCCTGGGCCAAACGACATAGAAGGCAAGGACCAGCTGACACCTGAAAGGTCTCCTCTGTCCTCCACACATATACTCTGCCATGCACATGCCTGCACCTACACATGGGAACATGCAAACATACATCATACATACACATGCACACAAAAAACTAAAAAGATTCTATCATGATGGAATAAAATTAGAATTTTTAAAATGTACTGAAAATGAAGTCATGCATAAACATGTAAGATTAAGAAGAAATCCCAAAGGGGAATTAGAAAATACTAGTACTAACTGTGGTAGAAAAAAAAAAACAACTCTGCCTAAAAGTGTGTGACAGAGCTGGAGGTGGTAGCACATGCCTTTAATCCCAGCAACCAGGAAGCAGAGGTATGAGGATCAGGCCACCCTGGGAATACATAGTGAGTTTCAGGTAAGCTTGAGCTACAGCAAGACTCTAATTTCAAAAGCCAAAGAGGAAAAAGTATGTGACAGAGACAAGTGACATAACTCATGAAAAATAGCTGATGTTGGGCTGGAGAGATGGCTTAGCAGTTAAGCGCTTGCCTGAGAAGCCTAAGGACCCTGGTTTGAGGCTCAAGTCCCCAGGACCCACGTTAGCCAGATGCACAAGGAGGCACACGCGTCTGGAGTTCGTTTGCAGTGGCTGGAGGCCCTGGCATTCCTATTTCTCTCTCTCTCTCTCTCTCTCTCTTTCTCTCTCTCTCTCTCTCTCTCTCTCTCTCTCTCTCTCTCTCTCTCTTTCTGTCTGTCTGTCACTCTCAAACAAATAAATAAACAAAAAATTTTAAAAATAGCTGATGTAGGGCTGGAGAAATGGTTTAGCAGTTAAACGCTTACCTGTGAAGCCTACGGACCCAGTTCGAGGCTCAATTCCCCAGGACCCACGTTAGCTAGGTGCACAAGGGGTGCACACATCTGGAGTTCGTTTGCAGTGGCTGGAGGTCCTGATGTGCCCATTCTCTCCCTCTCTCTCCCTCTCTCTCTCTCTCCCTCTTTCTCTCTCTCTCTGTCACTCTCAAATTAATAAAAATAAACAAAAAAAATTTTAAAAAAAGAAAAATAGTCGATGTAGTTAACATACAGCTGATACAATATGTGACAGAAAATTCAAGCAGTATATGAAAGAGAACTGGTGTAGCACATGACAGACATAGCACATGACAGACCGCTACATATACATGACAGACACCTGAAGTAGTATGAGATAGACAGCTGACATAGTACATGAAAGACAATTGATGTAGTGCATGACACAGTTCATGACAGAAAACTGAAGTACTAAGCAACAGGCATATTACGTGACAGACAACTGAAGTAGTGCATGACAGAAAGGTGATATAGTTCATGACAGAAACTGACATAGTACATAAAAGACAGACAACTGACGTAATACATGGCAGACAACTGACATAGGCGCTTTAAGGCTTGATGACCTGAGCTCACCTCCCCAGTGCCCATGTAAGCCAGATGCACAACATGGCACATGCATCTGGAGTTCATTTGCAGTGGCAAGAGGCCCTAGCACATCGTACACACACTCTCTATCTATCTATCTATCTATCTATCTATCTATCTATCTATCTATCTATCTAATCTATCTATCTAATCTATCTATCTATGCTTGCAAATAAATAATTTTTAAAGGGACTGGAGAGATGGCTTAGCATTTAACGCACTTGATTACCAAGCTTAAGGACCCAGGTTCCATTCCCCAGCACCAACGTAAGCCATATTGCACAGGTGGCACATGCAACTGGAGTCTTTTACAGTGCCTAGAGGCACTGGCATGCCCATTCTCTCTCATTCTCTCTCTCTCCTTCAAATACATTTAAAAAATTAAATTCAAATAAAACCCAGTAACACCTCCTCAGGGCGAAAGGTTGAAAAATGATATTCCAAGCAAATAGAAATAAAAAACAAGTGATTGTTGTTAGTATCTGATAAAATAGACTTCAAGCCAAAAGTAATCAAAAAGGATAAAGAAGGCCACTTATTATTCATCAAAGGAATGACCCAACATGAGCATATCACAATCATAAATATATATTTGCAAGCACAGGTGCACCACAGTTTATAAAACAAAATCTACTGAACAATAAAACAGAAATAAACACCAACACCATCATAGTCAGAAACTTCAATACTCCACTATCATCAATAGACAGATCATCCACAAAGAAAATCAACAGGGAATAGAGCACAGAAACATCATAGATCAACTAGACCTAACAGATATCTACAAAACTTTCCACCCCAACTCTACAGAATACACATTCTTCTCAGCAGCCCACGGAACCTTATCCAAAATTGACCGTATATATTGGGCCATAAAACGTGCCTTCATAAAGTCAGAAAAATTGAAGAAACTTCCTGCATGATGTCAGATCACAATGCTTTAAAGCTAGAAATTAACAAGAGACATATCAAGAATGCCACCAGCTCCTGGAGACTAAATAACACATTTTTAAACAATGAACTGGTTGTGGAAAAAATCAAGAAAAAAATTGTAAAATTCCTAGAATTGGATGCTAATAAAAACAACCTACCAAAACTTATGAGACAAAATGAAGGCAATCCTAAGGGGAAAATTCATATCCCTAAATGCCTTTGTTACAAAGCCAGAGAGATCCCAAATCAATCACCTGACTGTCTACCTAAAGGAGCTGGGAAAACAAGAAGAATCCAACCCAAAGAGCTCCAGATAGAAAGAAATAATCAAGATTAGAGTAGAAATTAATGAACTGGAAACTAGGAAAACAATCTTAAAAATTGATGAAATGAAGAGCTGGTTCTTTAAAAAAATACTGACAAACCCCTAGCCAAATTGATCAAGCAAAAAAAAGGAGAAGTCTCAAATTAACAAAATCAGAAATGAAAAAGGAGAGATCACAACAGACATCAATGAAATTAGAAGAATCATCAGGGCATACTTCCAAAACTTCTACTCCACAAAAATAAATAATCTTGAAGAAATAGATGAATTCCTAAACACATACCACCTACCAAAACTAAACTCAGAGCAGATTAATCTCCTAAACAAACCTATCACATCCATGGAAATTGAACAGGTAATCAAAAACTTTCCACAAAGGAAAGTCTGGGACTGGAGGGCTTCTCAGCTGAATTTTATCAAACCTTCATTGAAGAACTGAAACTGATTTTTCTCAAACTGTTCCACATAATCAGAGATCAGGGAGTCCTCCCCAACTCCTTTTATGAAGCTAGCTTCACCCTAATGCCATAACCCAACAGAGGTGCAACAAGGAAAGAAAACCATAGGTCTATATGTCTAATGAACTTACATGCAAAGATCCTGGACAAAATCCTTGCAAACAAAATTCAACAACACATCAAAAGCATTATCCACCCTCATCAAAAGCATTATCCACCCTGGTCAAGTAGGCTTCATCCAAGGGATGCAGGGATGATTTAGCATATGAAAATCAGTCAACATAATATACCACACAAATAATGATGCTCACACAAGTGCAATATTGGCACACAGTGATGGAGGGTAATCAACTGCTTTTGAAAATGGCTAAATCATATCCAGATGATTCTGCTTTCCATTGTCAAGATCCCACTAACCTTAGACTATAAGAGGGTTGGCATCCTTTTAATTATCTCTAAATTAATAATGGTTATCCCTTTTAACCAGTGCTGACTTCATTCTCTGTTGGAGAACCTGCTTCTCTTTTTCAAACGAGACCTGGACCTGAGTAGATAAACAACCTAGCGCACTCCACCTCAGCCCCAGCTGAAACCACAGGGAATTGGGATAAAGAGCAAGAGTGCTGCTTTCTTAGTGAATCTGATATCATCATAAGGGTGATGGAGATAGATACTGAGGACACTCAACACCTGTTAAAACTAGAGATCCAGAGGCTCTTAAGTGCCCATTACTGAAGTAGATTTAAAATGCTCCCAGCATAGCTCAGGGAATTTTGTGGAAGAGGGGTGTAAAAATTGTTAGAGCCACAAGTTGGGACATTTTGTACAGGGACATTGTATCTCCTCCCCCCATAATGCATGATGTACAGTCCCCATGGGGTTGATCTGCATCCCAAAGAGGAAGGCCTCTTCAGAAAAGGGGAAGGGAAAGGATGGTACCAAAATGTGTTGTTTACATACTAAATAAGTCCGTATCTAATATTTAAAAAGAGAGAAAAGTTCAAATAAAACCAAGTGACACATCAGCAACCGAGCTCAGAAGGGCCCTGGAGCTGTCCGAGGTTCTTACCGCAGGAGCTCTCCCCTCCCATTCCCAGTGACTCATCACAGCCAAACTCAACAGGGGATCTGTCCAAGGTCCTTACCGTGGGCGTTCTCTCCATCCCATTCCCACAAACCCCAATAACACTTCAACAGCCAAACTCAGGGGCCGGTGTAGCTGTCCAAGGTGCTTACCACCGCAGTTTGCCCAGTCCCGTTCCCAGAAACCCCTGGGACAAATCAACAACCAATCTCAGAAGGGCCAAAGGAGCTGTCCACGGTCCTTAGCATTGGAATTCTCCCCATCCTCTAGACACCAGTGACATATCAACAACCAGTCTCAACAGGGCCAGAGGAGCTGTCCACAGTCTTTAGCATCGGAGTTCTCCCCATTCCACTCCCAGGTCCTGGGCTTCTTTCTGACCGTCTCTACCCACTGTGTTTCTCTCACCAGCAAGAGAGTCCTCATGCCAATTGCTTCTTGAACCCTCCTGGCCAGATAAATGGCACTGAAACTCACTTAATTCGTATTCGAAATGTTGATAAAATTGCAAATAATAAAAAGCTTAAGCCATGTATTTTAAAATGTAACTTTAGTGTGTGTAAAAGAGAGGAGCTCAATGAAAGAGAAGGAAGACATAAAGATCAACTAAAAGATTAGTGACTGAGGGCTGAGGAGGTGGCTCACTGATGAAAGGGGCTTGCTTGCAAAGCCTGTTGGCCTGGGTTCAGTTCCCTAGTACACATGTAAAGCCAGATGCAGAAAGGTGGTGCAAGCACCTGGAATTTGTTTGCAGTAGTAAGAGACTCTGCAGCACCCATACACATGCAAATGTACATGTGCGTACACACAGAGAACTTTAATAAAGGATAACACTTAAATGATGGCCAAAGGAAGAAACCAGTAATGCACAACACTAGAATGTGAGCTTCACGCAGGGAAGAGTTTTTCTGTTTTCTCCACTCTGACTTCAGCAGGTTGTGAGTAACTCCTGGTGGCTGGTCAGGGCTAGCTGGATATCTGAGGAATAGAGTAAGGAACAAGCACAATGCAAGCAGGACACACCAGCTGGTTCTCCCCACAGCTCACTCCAACCTAAACCTGCTAGGTTGTTTTGCACCTCTCAGTAAAAGTATGTCACTGTCTTTGTGAACTATGAAAACATTATAATTCCAATTTTTAGTTAAATGCAGATTTATCATTCAGATTCTCCTGTTTTTAACTCATCAAGTTGACTTCACAACTTGCTTTCCTTCTTTTGGTAGATTTCTTTAGTTTCCATCTTCAGATGTGACTCCCTTTCAGACAACTGTATGGACCCTCATTTGTCCCTGTCTCTGCCTGGACTTGGGGATCATTCCATAGCAAAATCTAACTATTTACTAAATTATACTTTAAATGTAATAAATTGAAAACACTGAGCCTACTTGCCTGAGAATATGGGATGAGGGTTTCAAACTGCTGATGAAGTTGCAGTAGCTGAATTAACTCTGCATTCTTTTTGGCTTGTTCTTTAATCAAATTAATATAATGTTCAGGGTTTTCTGCAAATGAATACGCAGCATTTCTTGAATTGAAAGTGTAATACTTTTCTTTATATTTCAAAATTCCAATTGTGGGATTTCCTGAAAATGAAGAAAAAGAATTGAATTAGGTATGAAAAGTAATTCTATGTTTATACTAAGCCATGGAACCATTACCTCTATGGAACTATTCCTTCTACTTTGTAAACTTTTGTTCTTGTTTTTCTTTGAGGTTCTAGAGAACCTTTCAGAGCTTTCCCTGGTGCTAACTAAGCACTCAACCACTGAGCTACATACTAGACCCCAGATTCAACTTAAACACGCTAACTTACCAATCTTAACTAACATTTTATTAACATATATGTAGATACAATTCATATTAACTTATAGTTTTAGAAGTTCAGTTTTTAAAGTATAAGTTTAAAATGTATTTTATATAAAAATATTTTTTGCTGGGCTGGAGAGGTGGCTTAGCGGTTAAGCGCTTGCCTGTGAAGCCTAAGGACCCTGGTTCAAGGCTCGGTTCCCCAGGTCCCACGTTAGCCAGATGCACCACAAGGGGGCGCACGCGTCTGGAGTTCGTTTGCAGAGGCTGGAAGCCCTGGCGCGCCCATTCTCTCTCTCTCTCCCTCTATCTGTCTTTCTCTCTGTGTCTGTCGCTCTCAAATAAATAAATAAATAATTTAAAAAAAAAAAGCCCACAGTTCTTTAAAAAAAAATATTTTTTGCTAATCAGATGGAAGATGTATAAAAATCCTTTATGTAAAGCCAATTAAGCCTATTTGGTCAATTTTTCAAATCTACTTAAACTAAACTTATTACTAAAAAGTGAATTTTATACTAACAATAAGTGGGCTGGAGAGATGGCTTAGCAGTTAAGGTGCTTGCTGCAAAGCCTAAGGACCCATGTTTGACTCTCTAGATCCCAGCTAAGCCAGATGCACAAAGGTGAGGCAAGTGCAAGGTTGCACATGCCCACTAGGTGTCTCAAGTGTCTGAAGTTTGATTGCAATGGCTGAGGTCCTGACATGTCAATTCTCTCTGTGTGTCTTTCTCTCTCAAATAAAAAGAGTACCAATAAGTACTACAAAAATGGCATTTTTGTCAGGCATGGTGATGCACACCTTTAATCCCAGTACTCAGGAGGCTGAGGTGGGAGGACCACTGTGCATTCAAGGCCACCCTGATGGGCTAGAGTGAGACCCTACCTCAAAAAAAAATAATCCCCAAAGAAGAAGAGCAACAACAGGTAAGTAGATCAAGTGTAAACACATAGTAGGAGGATGAGGTCTGTATTTAAGTCAGGTGGTTGGGGGAGTAATAAAGTGAAGGCACAGGACCTGAGCATGTGGAAGAGGGAGTGAGCGGGAGGAGTCACAGCCAGAGGGTGAAGTGACTGGCGCAGCTCAAGCAGGCACAGTAAGATGACTGCGGAGGTGGCGTAGAGTAAGCGCAGGAAGGCGCGCAATGAAGTCACTGGAAAAGGACAGTGTGTCCCGGGCTGAAAGTCCTGCGGCCTGCCCGCCTCAGTGAAGAAGGGAAGGCCCACACAGTCCTTCAGGGCTGGTTTAGGTAGCCACGTCCAGACAATACTATAGTAAGTAGAAATCATTTAGCAACCTGAACCATATGATCTGAGAAATCATAGCCCAGGACGCCTTCTACTTTACTGTTTCTCCCTCACAGTGATGCTGTTGTTTGAAGCTGGACATTCACCTTTCTGTCTGTGTTTATCCCTCACGATTTCTTTACCTTATTTTGTTTACTTTTATTTATTATTTATTTGAGAGTGACAGACAGACAGAGAGGAAAAGAGGCCGGGGGGGGGGGGTAATTGGGTGTGCCAGGGCCTCCAGCCACTGCAAACGAACTCCAGATGTGTGTGCCCCTTGTGCAGGTGGCTTATGTGGGTTCTGGGGAGTCGAGCCTCTAACTGGGTTCCTTAGGCTTCACAGGCAAGTGCTTAACTGCTAAACCATTTCTCCAGCCCCTACCTTATTTTGATCAACATTAAAGACTGGGACTCCGAATATGATTATCTTGGTTCTCATGGTAAACGTTATGAAAATTTTAACAACATCATGGATGACCTGGGTTGGGGCAATGGCTCAGCAGTTAAAGGTGCTTGCTTGCAAAGCCTACTGACCTGAGTTCAGTCATTCTCAGTGCCCACATAAAACTTGATGCAAAGTGACACATATGTCAGTGATCCCAACATGCCTGGAGAATAGTAGGCAGAACCAGGAGAATCTGAAGTTTTTGAGCCAACCATACTGCAATTTGTTACAGAAGACCCTATCTCAAAGAAGGTGGAAGGGTACAGACACCTGGAGGTTGTCCTCCGACCTCCACACACATGCTGTGGCCTCTGTGCACTGGTATACACACACACACACATATACACACACCACACAAATACACCCCCCCACACAAATAAATATATAAATTAAATTTTAAATTTTAACTTATTTATTTGAGAGAGTGATAGAGGGAAAGAGGCAGACAGAGAGAGAGAGAGAGAGAGAGAGAGAGAGAGAATGGGCATGCCAGGGCCTCCAGCCACTGCAAACAACTCCACACACATGAGCCACCTTATGCATCTGGCTCACATGGATTCTGGGGAAATTGAGCCTGGGTCCTTGGGCTTCACAGGCAAGCATCTTAACTGCTAAGCCATCTCTCCAGCTCCATTTTGAATATTTTCATAGTGCCACAGGTAGAGACTTCCTCACCTGCCCTTCCTTATGTGATGAGTAGTAGCCAAAACTTAGGTGTAGTAAAAACACTGTATGCAATCAGAACAGACTTTAGACTTGGGCCCCATCCCCAACATATCTCTTCCCAAAACAAAACCCAAATCTAAACACTTCTGTTCATAAGCATTCCAGATAAGGGATACTCAACCTACATACACCTTCCATTACTTTTCATTTACAACCTCTTGTTCACGTGACAAAGACATTGTCTGGATCATCTCTCCACCTCCTTCCCTACTTCTCCTTTTGACCCCATAAAGCTTTAAAAAAGTGAATAAACGAGTGACAATGAGCACTCAGTGTGGAAAACGTCATCAGGCAGGAGGAGCTTTGCTGCTTCCCAAGACGTACCTGGGAGGAGAAGGCCATCCGCAGTCGCACACGTGTACCCACAAAACCCCCGGTACTGAATTGGCAGCTTGTCAACATTTGCTGTTGTTTCAGGGAAAAGCCATTCTAGTTTTCTGAAATCTGCCACATTGACTCTGTCTTCTAAAATAAAAAAAGAACAGGAAATGTTTGCCATTTCTTGAGAATGTAAAATTTCCCAAATAAGTCAGCAGTCCAGCATCTAAGTATTAGCTTTCTACTATCTGCACTTTCTGATTGACCAGGATGTCCTTGACACACAGATATCAAATTCATGAGGAGGCCATTTAGGTGAGGAAGTACAAATGACCTTAGGAAGCCCATGAGTGACAGTGCTGGAACAAACGTATTCCATGCTAGGGACACAGGGGAGAGAGGTCTTTCAGAAAATCCTGCTTTCTGGGACACTTGTAACCGCATGTGTGGTGTGGTGGTCTGTGCTGCTGCAGCCCAGTGATCAACGTACCAGGGGTACATGCAGGGAAGATCCACTGTACAAGAGCGAAGCTTCTCGGGAGGCCCTGCTCCTCTCAAGACGGGGGTACTCTGCAATGCTCACATCACACACTGGGATACCCGCATCCAAGAGTAAAGAATGTCTGAACTGGAGTCAAGCAAATGTCTTTTACTATGTGATTTTTCTAACAAGGGTTACAATTTCTGTACTTTATACTTCAAAAATACTTCCTCATGCCACTTGCTTTACCTAGGTTGACAGGCAGATTGAATATATTTTATATGAATAATAAGACATTTAATCTCCAAGATTTCTCACGTTTACAACCTCACCTACATTTCTATGCCCGATTCTAAACACCAATAGCAGAAGCACCAAGTAATCTTATGGTGACAACTGAAAGTAAATGCGTAACTTTAGGGGGAAAAAAAACCCTGTCATGTCCTGACATTCCTAAGGCCTCCAACAATGAAAAGCTGTGACGGAGATAAGTGAAACTTTTCAGAACACTGGCTCTCTCGGTTCACTGAAGGATGACTTGCTAAACACAGCTCTAGTGAGGAAAAAGGTTTTGCTATGATGGAAAGTGACACATCAAAATCTAAGAAGTCAAAACTAAACGGCTGAGCTTAATATCCACTGCTGAAGTTATTTTAACTTTTCAGTGCATGTTTCCTTAGACAGTGTTTCAATGAAGTAAAATAAGTACAAAGACTTGAACTGTAGGGATGCTATTGAGGATCTGAGGCTGTGTTTTTTTTTTCCAAAACTATATTTATTTTTAAAAACAGAAATCAGGTAAGCTTTCCACAGTCAAATTTTCAAGAGACAAATCAGAATTTGGATTCCAGCTTTGCATGAAAGTTGAAAAATCTTCAGCAATTTCATGCAGAAGTTATTTCTCCTTACAGGAGGGAAAATATTCTGCTTGGCTCCAAGCACTCAATTTTCTGAATTTGGTTGGTACTACTGCCATCATTTTATTCCATTCCAGGGCACCCATCGCACAAGAGAATCTATCTCTAAAACTCAAATCTTCCAAATTGAGATGAGCGGTTGTTGGGCTTAGGTTGGGGTTTATAACCAATTCGATCATTAATCATTTGTTCCCGGCTCTTAGGGTCACTGCTGAGCCCAATAGCTCCTTCTCCATCACTGCTTCCTACAACATCCACCTCTTCCTTCTGTTTCTTACAAGTCTCCAGGTCGTTCTGGATGCTCTCAAACTCTTCCATGTCATCCAGCTTTAGCTCCAGGCGTGTTGGTTTTCGTCGCAGCATGCTGAAGTTAGCACGAAGAGCCAGACCCAGGGAACTACTAGCAGGCCGAAACTCTGCTTCTTTTTCTACTTTGGTGCTAGAGGGCTCTTCCAGCTTCATGTCTCGTAGAGGACAAAATTCACTGCGAATTCAACCCAGTTCCATAGGATTTGAGTTTTTAGTTCAATGTGTGTGTGTGTGTGTGTGTGTGTGTGTGTGTGTGTGTGTGTGTTTGAGGTATGGTCTCCCTCTAGCCCCAGCTGATCTGGAATTTACTATGTAGTCTCCGGGTGGCCTCAAACTCATGGCAATCCTCCTACCTCTGCCTCCCAAGTGCTGGGATTAAAGACATGCGCCACCATGCCCAGCTTAATTTTTATATATTCTAATAATCCAAGTAAGGTCAGCACTGCTACATTTTTATTTTCTACTTTTACAGAAACAGAATTTTAAAAAATTAGTAAATTTTTAAATCTCATTCTTTTCTGGAAAAATGGCTGATTTCAGGTAATAAGTTCCAATGTCTACTTTAGCATTTCTTGTGAATTTTAAATTGCCTCTAAACCAATTTAGAAAAGACAAACATGATAAAAAGTTTATTGATAATGATAACCTTTCTGGATTATCAATGTATCTCTTAAAAAACTTAAAATCAGCTCAATTTGGTTTTACCTTATAAAACAATAAATAAATAAATAGAAACAAAGTCAAAGAATGACTTTTTCTAGAGACATCTGTGTGGGCACGCATGTGTGCGAGGGCATGGCCATATATGTGCTGCAGCGTGTGTGGAGGTCAGAGGACAACTTCATGTGTCCATCCTTCTTTTTCTTTTAAATATTTTTGTTTACTTAAAAGAGAGAGAAAGAAAGAGGATGGATACTGCTGCAAGCAAACTCCAGATGAATGTGCCACTTTGTGTATCTGGATTTACATGGGCACTGGCAAATTGAACCTGGGTTCTTAGGCTTTGCAAGCAAGTGCCTTTAGCTGCTGAGCCATCTCTCCAACTCTCACCTTTTTGAGACAGAGTTTTCCTGGATTTTTTTTTTTTTTTTTGAGGTAGGGTCTCACTCTAGCCCACGGTGACCTGGAATTCACTATGTAGTCTCAGGGTGGCCTCAAACTCACAGCAATCCTTCTACCACTGCCTCCCAAGTGCTGGGATTAAAGGCATGCACCACCACGCCTGGCTTTTCCTGTTGTTTTGTTGCTGTGGAAGTCAGACTCCCTGGTTCATTTCCAGATTCTTCTGGGACTTCCTCCTATTACCGTAGGCACATTGATACCACCAATGCATGCACCACTTTGCATCCAGCTTTATGTGAGTGCTGGAGAGGATCAAATTCATGCAAGCAGAATTGCAGACCTCAGAGCATCTCCCCAGCCCTCTAGAGGTAAAATTAAAAAGAGGAGGATATAAACCAGGCAAGGTGGCGCACACCTTTAATCCCAGCACTCAGGAGGCAGAGGTAGAAGGATCACCGTGAGTTTTATGCCACCCTGAGACTACATAGTGAATTCTAGGTCAGCCTGGGCCAGAGTGAGACCCTACCTCAGAAAACAAAACAAAACAAACAAAAAGAAAAACCCCTAAAAAGTAGAAGAGGAAACAATAGATGATTTTCATTACCCATGTGTTCTTTTATTCGATATAAGTCAGTTTTCACAGTCACGCCACTGAGAAGGCCTTGCATCACTTTCTCGGGGAAGAGAATTTCATGAGTGCCCAGGAAGGGCTCAAGGTGAGTTGTCAGATTGCTGAGGATGCTAATCAAAACAGTTTCGTCCTGAAAGCTAATCCACAGGCTGGCCACTGCAATGAAGACAGGCTGGGAGAGAGAGAGCAGGAAAGTGTGACTGAATGATAGAATTGATCATCATATTCTTAAAACAAATGGGGCTTTTCTTATGAAGAAATTCATTCCTCCTTAAGTGGAAGTCTTACGAAATTAGACCATAGACTTCCAGATAGAATTTTGACTCATAAATTATGAGAAAATAAACCCTGTATTTTCTTTCCAAGCATTTTATTTTGGTGTGATTGATATAAATTTAACTTACTAAACAGGAAACCAAACACATTTGGTCACCCAAGAATGATCTATGGGTACTTCATATGGCCAAGGGAAAAATATCTCTCAAATTTTTCTTTAAAAACTGAATGTGGTTTAATCTCAACACTCGGGAAGCACAGGTAGGAGGATCACCATGAGTTTGAGGCCACCCTGAGACTACAGAGTGAATTCCAGGTCAGCCTGAGCTAGAGTAAGACCCTACCTCGAAAAAAAACCAAAAACAAAAAACAAAAACAAACAACCTGAATGTGGGGCTAAAGAGATGGCTTAGCAGTTAAGGCATATGCCTGTGAAGCCTAAGGACCCAGGTTTGATTCTCCAGGTCCCATGTAAGCCAGATGGACACGGTGGCACATGCATCTGGAGTTCATTTGCAGTGGCTAGAGGCCCTGGCATGCCCATTCTCTCTCTCTCTCTGTCTCTGCCCCCTCCCTCTCTGTCTCCAATAAATAAATAAATAAAAATAAATCTTTAAAAAACAAACCTAAGCCAGGTGTGATGGCACATGCGAGGCAGAGGTAGGAAGACTGCCGAGAGTTCAAGGCCACCCTGAGACTACATAGTGAATTCCAGGCCAGCTGGGCTATAGTGAGACCCTACCTCGAAAACCAAAAAAAAAACCAAACAAACAAACAAACCCACAACCTAATTGCAGAGCCAGGATGGTGGTGCACACCTTCAATCTCAGCACTGGGGAGGAGAGGTAGGAGGATTGCCGTGAGTTCAAGGCTAGCCTGGAGCTACAGATTGAGTTCTAGGTCAGCCTGGGTTAGAGTGAGACCCTATCTTGACAAAAGAAAAACTAAATGTGACAATATAGCAAGTATACAAATATATCTAAGAGCATGTCATGTGAACTGCAAATTAAACATTTCAGATCAGTGAAAAAAGGGGTTTTCTTACTTACAATAAAAGTCAGTGAGTTATAGAACAAAAGAAATGCTGATCAGGTCTCAGATAAGTTAAACAACTGAGCCTTTGTTTCTTTTTTGGGGGGAATGCAATTCTTTATTGGAACATTTTGAATTTGTGCTTGCAAATACTAACACAGGAAAAAAAAATAAACAGCCTCCACAACTCTTTCAGTTTCTAGGGCAGAAGTAAGACCATAAAGGACTCTTCATTTGTTTCAAAACACCCAAATGAGCCAAGTATGGTGGCACACACTTTTAGTCCCAACACTTGGGAGGCAGAGGTAAGATGATCACTGAGTTCAAGGCCAGTCTGGAACTACAGAATGAGTACCTCGAGAATGTTTCTTGACTTTTAAAACCAAATACTGAGAATGACTGCAGGAAGGTGTTGGTACCTCCGAGGGTCTATACAGTTCTGTATGTACAAGTTTATGCCTGTTTGTCCATCTCAGGGCTACAAATTTTGTTTTGTTTGTCTTTGTGGCAGGGTCTCACTTTAGCCCAGGCTGACCTGGCATCAAACTCACACCACTCCAGGCCCAGGGCTACAAACTTACCTATAACATAGTACTGGTAACCAGAAAGTCAATGTAAGGCAAACAGTTTTTATCTGTCTTTTTAGACATCTATAAGTTGCATCACCTCTGTGCCAAAGGCAATTTCTGACTGACTACTATGAACACATTTTCACCACTCCTAGGAACTGCTTCTTGTGCCACATCCAATACTGATGTGGGCATGACTCTACTGTGCCTCATTTCCCACAGCAGCACTTGCCTTCATAAACGTAAAGCTGTTACTCCAACATAACATAAAGAACAGGATCAGCTTGTATAAAACTAATGTCACAATTTTAGTAACTGAATAAGGAATTCTTATCTAAGTTTATAAGACTCAAAGGGGGAATCACTCTTAAGAAGGTCATACTTGGTCAGGCATGTTGGCACATGCCTTTAATCCCAGCACTCGGGAGGCAGAGGTAGGAGGATCACAGTGAGTTCAAGGCCACCCTAAGACTACATAGTGAATTCCAGGTCAGCCTGAGCTAGAGTGAGACCCTACCTCAAAAAACAAAAAAAAGAAAGACAAGGAAAAAAAAGGAGGAGAAGGAGAAGGGAGAGGGGGAGGAGGAAGTCAAAGTTGTACCTATACCTGGCACGGTGGCACATACCTTTAATCTATGCAGGAGGTGGAGACAAGAGGATCATAAGCTCAAGGTGAGCCTGGGATACGCATGAATTCATACTGAGCTAGGGAACTAGTTCAAAGTTGCCCAGCATGTGCACTGCCTGGGCTGATTCCTGGTGCTTCAGGGCAGGGTCGAAGTTGATGACAAGTACTTACAAAGACTTGTGATGTTGGCACAGCTGTCTTCGACTTTACTGTTATTTTCAGTTGTTCGAGTTGAGCTTCTAACTGCTTTGTCATCATCTCTACTTCTTGAGCACAAGTAATTATGTCTGACTGTGATGACAACATAATTTGCATTGACATTTTGTAATTTCACTATAAAAAAAACATATCTTAAACCCTACCTGCTCCCACCTCTAAGTGACATAGTGAAACTGCAACTCTGAGCTCAGTGACCCGGGGCTCTGTTCCTCATGGACCTTCAACATCTGAAGTGATGCTGTATGGATGATGCTCCTGAAATGCCCATGAATCTCTGGTATATGAACACAATACCAAGGTGTTCTTAGATGGTAAATCTGGTTGCACCTCTGAGAAGCAGCTGCCCAGGAATCCACTCTGCATAGCTGTATACTTCCAGTTCCTTGATGACAAAATTAACCAAGTGTTGCTACGAACACTATTTTGATACTAGGATTTAATAATTATGGAAAATCTTAACATTAACATTGAAGGAAAATGGTGTTCAGAAAATAAATTGCTGAATGTAAAATTTGAAATGCTTAGAAACTTTGTTCTTACTAGATGCAAAGCTCCATTAGAAATATTTACAAGTATAAAAAGGTGTAAGTACAGATGAGAAAAGGGCAACAGGGTTGGAGACATGCCTTAGTGGTTAAGGTGCTTGCCTGCAAAGCCAAAGGACCCAGGTTCAATTCCCCAGGACCCACTTAAGCCATATGCACAAGGGGGTGCATGCACCTGGAGTTCCTTTGCAGTGGCTGGAGGCCCTGGTACACCCATTCTCTCTATATATGCCTATCTCTCTCTCTCTGTCAATCTCTCTCTCTCTCTCTCTCAAAGAAATAAATAAAATGTATTTTTTAAAAAGACAACAGAGAACAGAAATGCAAGCCAAATGCCCAAAGCTTGCAGCTAAAGGTGGTAGAAATACAGTTTTGCCCAGAACACTTTAAGCCTGGAACACAGCCTTCCCCAGTATTGTCTGAGATGAGACTAGACATGACAATCGTATCGATTTGTATCATGGGAAAGAAATGCTTAGCTTGTTGTCATCCCTTTTCTTCTTCCCTCCCTCCCCCTCTCTCTTTTCTTTATTTTATCTCTTCCTCCATTTCTTTTTTGTTGAGACAGGATCTCACTGTGGTACCTCAGGCTGTCCTGAAACTCACAGTCCTCTTCCTACTCGGAGAGCGGTGATCCCAGTGTGTGCCAGCAGAATGAAGCTTATTTGAAGAGGACAAAAGCACATTTGAATTCTGGGAATGTGTTTAATTAGATTGTGTACTTTTATTTTTTTGTAGTGCTGGAGGCTGAACCCAAGGCTCTACTACTGAGCTACACTCCAAGCCATTTTAGACAATTTTTAAGTAACAAAAATGAATGAATTATTATTTTAAAAACTATTACTCTAAAACTTACTCCAGCTGGGGGTGGTGGTACACACCTTTAATCTCAGCACTTGGGAGGCAGATGTAGGAGGATCACTGTGAGTTCGAGGTCAGCCTGAGACTACATAGTGAATTTCAAGTCAGCCTGTGCTAGAGTGAGACTCTACCTCAAAAACAACAACAACAACAAACCTATAAATTTCTCCACAGTAATATGAAACATCCTAGTACTAACAAAATACTTAACAAAATTCTTACTCATGGGCTGGAGAGATTGCTTAGTGGTTAAGACGCTTGCCTGAAAAGCCCAAAGACACATTTGACTCCCACAGCCCATGTTAGCCATAGGCACAAAGTGATGCATGCACACAAGGTCATGCATATGAACAAGACAGTAAATGTGCCTGGAGTTTGATTGTAGTGGCTGGAGGTCCTGGCACACCAATTCTCTCTCATTAAAAAACCCTTACTCACAAAAGGAACATGCATTCCACTGTATTTTCCTATAATGCAATTTTCTTTCTTCATTCTCCCTATACTATACTGTTACCTAGCATATCTAATAAGTCTCTTCTCTGTTCCATAGAGCTTTTCCCCACCTTTCTTGTTAGTTTTGTTTTAGAAAACAAAAATGAAAATGCCATATTTAAAGACTTTAGAGCTGGAAGATGGCTCAGCAGTTAAAGACACTAGTTTGCAAAGCTGTTGGTCCAGAGTCAATTCCCTAGTACCCATGTAAAGCCAGGCGCACAACATGGCACATGTTGGGTGCAACAGGAGGCCCTGGAATGCCCAAGCTCTCTCTTTCCTTCTCTATTCTCTTTTCTCATTCTCCCCTTCTCTCTACCTCTGAAGTGAATAAGTATTTTAATAAAGGCTTTTTAGAGGAAGTTGCACCTAACACCTGACTGACACTCATACAAACCTATAATGAAAGACATTCCAGAGTCCCCACCCCAAGCTAGGTTTGTAGAATCTCTTCACAGACTGGCTCATGAAACTTAACTTTCCCTAATTAACAACTTAGGGAATTTCTCTTTAAGCATTAACAAAAAGTGCATTCACACAGGCAGAATTGTGTTGATAGACAGCATCACTTCAGTATGTTCTCACACCATCAATGTTTCAGGAAAGCACACTATCTCAGCATATTTCTTCACTGCTTCTTGTTTTTCTGTTTCAGTCAAAAAAATTAAGTTCTTCATACTTTATAACATGGACAATTTTCAAAAAGTCTAGTCAAGCTCATAGAAGCAAAGAGTCAGGACTGGAGAGATGACTCAGTTTCAATTCCCTAGGACTCATGTAAGCCAGAAGCACAAGGTGGTGCATGTGTCTGGAGTTGGATTGCAGCAGCTGGAGGCCCTGTTGTGCCCATTCTCTCTATATATCTCTGCCTCTTTCTCTCTCTCAAATAAATAAATAAAAATAAAAAAAATATTTGTTAAAAAGTGTGGCCATACATGCATGAAACCCCAATGCTGAGTGGGGGAGACAGAGGAATTTTTGATAGAAGTGGACCTGATGTTTTATGGCCTCTGCATTTGTGACATGGACACACACACACACACACACACACACACACAATTAGAATTCCTTCATGCAGAAGACAGGTCCCCTGACCTGAGTTTCACAGTTACTGGCAAGTAGGGATTGTGTAAAGGTAGCAGTGAGAATACAACTACTGTCATGCAGTTGTAACACTCTTTTAAAAAAAATTGTATTTATTTATTTAAGAGAGAGAGAGAATGGACATGCCAGGGCCTCCAGACATAGTAAACAAACTCCAGACGCATGTACCACCTTGTGTATCTGGCTTACATGGGTCATGGGGAATCAAACCTGGGTCCTTTGACTTCGCAGGCAAGTGCCTTAAGCACTAAGCCATCTCCCCAGCTCCAGTTGTGACATTCTGATACATACTTTGGGGATTTCATCCTAGGTCCCTGACTCATAATTCCCTCCCCAATGTAGGCCATAGAACTGAGAATTTTTCTTCCCCAAAGTGAGTCATAGAAACTCTAATCTTCTCCTATCTTTCTGACTTGGAGTGGGCCCTAAAGAAATTCTGTGACCTTGTCTGACAGTAAGTCATAAAACCCTCCGCAGTTGCAGACACATGTGTCCTTATGCCCTGGGGGAAGGATGCTACAAGAATGAACACATGGAGGTTCTGGAGGGTGACACAGAAAGGGTGAGGGAGCTCCAACTTCTCCCATGCTTGGCCCTAGGCCTCTCCTTCATGTGTATTCCCAGCAATATCTTTCTATTGAGATTGTCCCTTTACTAGTGACCTAGTCTCAACAGACTGCATTAGACAGAAAGAGGCCAGATCCTGTTATCTTAACTCACCAAGATAACCTGAAGGAAGATCTCATACTGCCGCACATTGTACAGTGCTTCCTTCAGCATGCACGACTGCAGCTCTCTGCTCATGAGAGGGTTCTTGGCGGCCTTCTCCAGGATGGCTGTGTAGCGGAACACTTGGTCCTGGGCAATGTGAAGCTGGGAGTCAATGTGCTTTATGGTGGCTGGGACAGCCTCACGGAGAACAGATGGCACTGTTTGACAGAGTGAAACACGCATGAGGGGGTCAAAGGGGTTAAGGATAAAAAGCCCAGGAAGGAATCATATTTTAAGCACCAGGTTATATATTTCCCCTCAATTTAATAATGATGTGGCCTGAGTGTCATAGGTCAGGAGAAAAATAAGCTGTCCAAATGAAAGGGATTGTTCTGTGGATAACAAAAAGAACATAGGCTAAAAATAATAAATAAAAAAAATAAAAAGGGATGGAGAAATGGCATAGTAGTTAAGGCATTTGCCTGCAAAGCCAAAGGACCTTGGTTTGATTCCCCAGGTCCCACATAAGGCAGATGCATAAGGTGGCACATGCATCTGAAGTTCATCTGCAGTGGCTGGCGGCCCTGATGTGCCCATTCTCGCTCTCTTTCTCTCTTTTTTTCTCTCTCTCTCAAATAAAAAAAATAAGCAAACCAGGTGTGGTAGTGTATGCCTTTAACCACAGCACTTGGGGGGCAGAGGTAGGAGGATTGCCATGAGTTCGAGGCCACCCTGAGACTACATAGTGAATTCCAGGTCAGCCTGAGCTAGAGTAAAACTCTACCTCAAAAAATCAAATAATAATAATAATAAAAAAGAACAGAGGTGCTGCTGTCACGATGAACATAGAAGATTTAATTAAAGGTGAGCTGCTGACTATGTCCTTCAGAAAAGCCACTGACCGTTCCTTCTGCAAAAACGAACTTTAACAACATGCTTGAAAGACTCATCTGGGGCTGGGGAGAAGGCTTCCAGGTCAATGGTGCTTGCTTATGAAGCCTGCTGACCCTGGGCTTGATTCTCCAGTACCTACATAAAGCCAGACATGCAAACTGGTGCATGTATTTAGAGTTCCTTTGCAGTGCCTAGAGCACCCATTCTCTCTCTCTCTCTCTCTTTCTTTCTTTTAGAGTTTAACCATATTTTTAAATTTTTATTTATTTATTTATTTGAGAGAGAGAGAAAGAGTCAGAGAGAGAAAATGGGCACACCAGGGCCTCCAGCCACTGCAAATTCCAGACACATACACTCCATTGTGTTCACGTGGGTCCTGGGGAATTGAACTGGGGTCCTTAGGCTTCGCAGGCAAGCACCATAATTGCTCAGCCATCTCTCCAGCCCTAAAAATATTTCTTAAAAGAAAACATATCTGAATGCTTAAAACTCACATGACAGTCTAGTAAGGGGAGTAATCTATTAATGATCAGAATTTAATTATTTAAAATAGCTTTTATGATGAAAAAAACTGAAGCCAGGGATGTAGCTCAGTGGTCAAGTGCTTGTCTAGTATGCACGATCCCTGTGTTCAATTCCTAGCACCACAAAAGGAAGAAAGGAAGGTAGCAGGAAGGCTGGCTCCCCCATTGCTAGTTCTGATCAGTGATCTAAAAGACAGGGACACCTTCTCAAGGGTTTTTTGAGAGCATCAAATCCACCAGACTTTTCCTGGCAGGTTCTTTTTTAAATATTTTAAGTATTTTCAAGTGTACAGATAAAGAATGCATTGTGCATATAACAATATAGATGATGTTCCTGAACTTCAAGATTTACATCAACTGCACCAGCACCCGTGTTCTTTTCAGGGTGATTTTTTTAACTGTACAATTGGAGTTGTCCTTCCTCTGGCTGGCTTGGTGTAAATGCCACACTGCACTGAGTTAGGGGTAGCCTATGGTCTGCTCCTTCATTCCTTCTACTGACTTGGTGCCCCACACATTCATGGTAGAGGAAATTTAGTCTTCCCTCAGCAAAATTATGCCAAGTATAAGCAGCATTGTTACTAAAAACAGTCAGAATTGAAGATTTTAAATCTCGGGACACCAATGGCATGATGTGTAATACTCACTTCTTTAAACACACGTAACTTCACAACTGACCTAATAGCATACTTACAATCATCGATTCCTTCTCCTCCTTTCCCACAGTGTCTGTTAAATAATCGAATTCCAGTCACAATCATGGTAAGTTCCTTCAGCTGACGTTCTTTATCCTTCTTACCAAGATTCAGAAATGTTCCAAGCTCAGCCTGAGGAAAAACACTCTGCAGAGCAGCTGGGAGACACAAGGAGAACAAAATGGTGGAATAAAGCCAACAGAACTCCACGTTCCTTCCTTCTGCAGAAAGTGAGGGGGCTTGTCTTTCTAGTGTTACCTGTACAATTGTTTACATTTAGCCGGGTGTGGTGGTGCACGCCTTTAATCCCAGCACTCAGGAGGCAGAGGTAGGAGGATTGCCATGAGTTCAAGGCCACCCTGAGATAACAGAGTTAATTCCAGGTCAGCCTGGACCAGAGTGAGACCCTACCTTGAAAAACCAAAAAAAAAAAAAAAAAAATTGTTTACATTTCCTATGCCTTATTACAGAACACATAGCAAAACTATCATATTCCAAACTTGGACTACTGAAAATATTGCCTCTGCCTGACTATTTTTATTAAGTAAACAAGTGCAAAAACTTTCTAATTAAGGTTCTGAGCAGAAAATCTATTTTCCTTTTTTCTTTCTTTCTTGTTTTTTCAAGGTAAGGTCTCGCTCTAGTCCAGGCTGACCTGGAATTCACTATGTAGTTTCAGGGTGGCCTTGAACTCACAGCAATCCTCCTACCTCTGCCTCCCCAGTGCTGGGATTAAAGGCATGTGCTACCACGCCTAGCTGTCCCATGTTATTTTTTTAATTTTATATTTTGGTTTTTTTAAGACTCAGAGAGCCTAGGCTGGCCTCAAACTCAAATGTACCTGAGGCTGACTCATGGCCTTCATGCCTCCATCCTCCATCTTCCCTCATCCTCGTGCTGGGATTACAGCGCCTCACTCTGCTCTATCATTCTCAAGTACGGAAGAGGGCAAGTATTTCCTGAGTATACAAAGGTTTCTCAGACACTTCACTGCAGAGCCTGCCAGCCAAGGCTCAGTTACTGTTACCCATGAAAAGCCAAATGCACGAAGTGATGCTCCTCTTGGAGTTTGCAGTGTCAAGAGGCCTTGGCGCACCCACTCTCTCTCTGCTTGTATTTCCCCCAATCTTAAATAAATAAATAAATTCGATTAAAAAAAAAAGGTTTTCCCCAATATCCTTCCCAGATGACAAACTGTATGAATGCCTTCCATCTGTATGAAATGTCCATTTCCAGCTATCCCAGTTGCCCCCTCAGCCAGACCCTAAATGATGCTGCTAACATCCCTCTAGCGAGGTGTAATAGGTCCTTGGATCTGTCCACTTGGCTAAAGTGAATACTATGTCACCTTCTACAAGGCGCCTTAAGGGCCACAACTAATATGTGGTGTGAACAGAATCTAGGAGGAATTTTTAAAATATTTTATTTATTTTTATTTATTTATTTATTTGACAGAGAAAGAGGGAGAAAGAATGAATGGGCATGCCAGGGCCTCCAGCCACTGCACACGAACTCCAGATGCTTGCACCCCCTTGTACATCTGGCTAACATGGGTCCTGGGGAATCAAACCCGGGTACTTTGACTTGGCAGGCAAAAGCCTTAACCACTAATCCATCCCTCCAGACCCTGGGGAGGATTTTCTTAAGTTGGTTTTTAAAACAGTGTTTTTTAGTTGGGCTACATAATAATAGGTTTCACTAACATTTCATACACACACACACACACACACACACACACACACACACAGTTTGTTTGTTTGTTTGTATTTCCCCCTTTTTCTCTCTCCCACCCATACCTCGTCTCACCAACTTGTTTCCATTCTGACTCATTTCAGAGAGATAGATGATGCTAGGTGGTGCATGCCTTTAATCCCAGCACTTGGGAAGCAGAGGTAGGAGGATTGCCATGAGTTCAAGGTCACCCTGTAACTATGAGACTACATAGTGAATTCCAGGTCAGTACAGTGAGACCCTACCTTGAACAAGCAAATAAGTAATAACAAAAGAAAAATGGCTGAAAGGATAAATCTTGACTCTACACAGGATGGCTAGCATGTAGTATTTTCTCTGCCTCCATGACTCCCATGTGCCCCCCTCTGCTCAAGACTCCTTCCCTCTCCACAGTCCCCCTTATACTTGCATGCCATACATTCATGCTTACATATTTAAATCTAGGAATCTGTAAGGCACTTGCCTGCAAAGCCAAAAAACCCAGGTTCAATTCTCCAGGAACCATGTAATCCAGGTGCACAAGGTGGCACATGTGTCTGCAGTTCATTTCCAGTGGCTAGAGACCCTTCTCTCTAGTGTGCCCATTCTCTCTCTCTCTCTCTCTCTTTCTCTTTCTTTCAAGTAAGCAAATTAAATTAAAAAATAAATCTAGGAATCTGAGTAAGTTTTAACTTCTCATTTGTGCTAATTTTCTTCCAGGTTAAGAGGAAACTTCAATTTTTAATAATTAATAATTTTTAATTTTATAAAATGCAATGATCTTATAACATCCACTTATAAAACAGAAATCCAATTTTTACCTGTTGCCTCTCTGACAATCTTAATGTTCGTGGGGGATCCAAGCCCAGAGCGCAGTAACACATAGCTGACGATCTTTCGGTAGAGGCTTTCGAACTCTTCTCTAGCACATGCTCTGTTGTCTGTGATTTCTCTGCTGACAGAGCCTAACCTAGACTCTAGGACACGATGATGTTCTTCAAGAAAGTTCTCTAAAATGATCAGATAACACTACTTTATGTAATTGATATTTAGAATTCTCATACAAGGACCAGAGAAAAATAGCTTAGGTATAGCATTTTTTTTTTTTTTGTTTTTATGAGAGAGATTGAGAGAGGGAGGGAGAGAGAGAATTGGTGTGCCAGGGCCTCCAGCCACTGTAATCGAACTCCAGACACATGTGCCATCTTGTTCACATGTACGATCTTGTACAATTGAATCACCTTGTGCATCTGGCTTACGTGGGATCTGAAGAGTTGAACACGGATCCTTAGGCTTGGCAGGCAAGCACCTTAACCACTAAGCCATCTCTCTAGCCCTGGGCATAGCAATTCTACTGCATGAAACAAGTACTGATATATTAAAGGCATGCGCCACCACGTCTGGCTACAGAGCCAATCTAAAACAGCCATTTCTTTTTCAATTGCTTCCAACCTGCCTTTGATGTACACAGTAAGTAACTTATACAATGAACTGTTTTTTGACCTTAAATTTTCCATGATTCATTTCACTTTTAGGTAGTTACACAATTTATAATGAAATTATTTTTCATTGTTTTATTTATTTATTTACAAGCAGAGAGGAGAGAGAGAATGGATGCACCATGGCCTCTAACCACTGCAAATGAACTCCAGATGCATGTGCTGCTTTGTGAATCTGACTTTACATGGTATTGGGGAACTGAACTCTGGTTGCTAGGCTTTGCAGGCAAGCACATTAACCACTGAGCCATCTCTCCAGCCCTAGATTTAAATTATTAAATAATGAGCCAAGAATAAGAAAATCTAAAAATTAAAATAGTTTAACTTCAAAAGATTAATTTCTCATTGTTAGGTATTGATGCCAAAAAGTGAAAAATCTAACAATTTTTATGAGCATGAAAATTTAAATTGACTTTTGTTTTGTTTTGTTTTTACAGGTAGGGACTCATTCTAGCCCAGGCTGAGCTGGAATTCACTTAGTCTCAGGCTGGCCTCAGACTCACAGTGATCCACCCACCTCGGTTTCCCAAGGGCTGGGATTATAGATGTGTGCCACCACACCCACTTAAGTTGACTTTAAAAAAATATATATTAGAGACAGAGAAAGAGAGAGAGCAGACATGCCAGGGCCTCTAACCACTGCAAACGAACTCCAGACACATGTGTCACCATGTGCATCTGGCTTACGTGGATCCTGGAGAATCAAACCTGGGTCCTTAGGCTTTGCAGGCAAATGCCTTAACCGCTAAGCCATCTCTCCAGCCCCTCTAAATTGAATTTTAACATTGGAATTTTTCTCATTAGATATTCAATATTATTATATTCTTTTAATACTATGGTTTGGATAAATGTATCATAAAGGCCATGTGTTTCTGGCCCACAGTAGTTTTGGAAGCTAGAGGAACCTTGAGAAATGGAATCTTAGGGCCAAGTTTATATGTGCATGCCTTTAATCCCAGCACTCTGGAGGCAGAGGTAGGAGAATCGCTGTGATTTACAGGCCACTCTGAGACTACAGAGTAAATTCCAAGTCATCTTGGGCTAGAGTGAGACCCTACCTTGGAAAACCAAAAAAAGAAATAGAGCCTAAAAGGAGGTGTCTGATCCACAACAGTGTGCCATTGGAGCGATTCCTAGGACCCCTGTCTCTTCTTCTAGTTCACTTCCCAGCTATGAGGGGAAGTGACTTTGTTAGGACAAATGTCCCTGCCATTATGTGCTTCTGCAGGATCAAGGCAATAGTATCAACACAGCCTGAGCTAAAACCTCCAAAACTGAGTCAAAACAAATCTTTTCTTTTTATAAATTTGTTATTTCAGGTATGTTACAGTAACATGTGTTAAATGTTATTTGTTATAGTAACAAATGTGTTGATGCTCAAACACATCAAATTTGCAACATATTAAAAGGTTGACAAGATTTATTTTCATTTAACAATTAAATCTACTATCAGCCAAATGAAACCTTCTTAACCCAATTGCGATATTTTAAAAGCATGAAATAGGTAAGTATATATTACCTCGGCTTGTATAATTCATATCAAAGTAGACCTGCATCTTAATGGTGTCCAGGGAGGGGTTCTTATTATCCAATAGTCGAGCCAAACAAAGCTAGAAAAGAGCAGCCCATGAGTGCTTCAGCTACGTTTTCCTCTTTTTAACTTTCTTCAAATAACTTTATTATTTGTTGAGACAGAGGAAGAAGGAGAGAGAGAGAGAGAGAGAGAGAGAGTTAAGAGAGAGAGAGAGAAAGAGAGAGAGTTAAGGGCCTCCTGCCTCTGTAAACAAACTCCAAACACATGCACCACCTTGTGTAGCTGGCTTTACATGAGTACTGAGGAATCAAACTCAAGTCATCAGGTTTTGCAAAGAAGCACTTTAACCTCTAAGCCATCTCTCCAGACTAAGCTCCATTTTCTTTTATTATTATTATTTTTATTTTGAGAGAGAGAGACAGAGAGAGTGGACACACCAGAACCTTCAGCCTGCTGAGAACAAACTCCAGATGTGTGTACCCTCTTGTGTGCATATGCAACATTGCATCTTTGTGTCACGGTGTGCCTGGCTGAGTGGGACCTGGAGACTTGAACATGAGTTCTTAGGCTTCACGGGCAAGCTATCTCTCCAGCCCTAAGCTCCATTTTCTTTTTTTTTTTTTTTTTTTGTTTTTTGTTTTTCGAGGTAGGGTCTCACTCTGGTCCAGGCTGACCTGGAATTAACTCTGTCATCTCAGGGTGACCTTGAACTCATGGCGATCCACCTACCTCTGCCTCCCGAGTGCTGGGATTAAAGGCGTGCGCCACCACACCCGGCTCCATTTTCTTAATTGCTTAATTGTTCTAACTTACTTTCAAAAACAAAGTAAACACACCATCTGCGGTGGTCCACACCTGCCATCCCAGCACATGAGTGACAGGTACGATCTGTGTGGAGCAAGGAAAAGGAGACCACCTCAGCAGTAGGACCTGGTGTTTATCCACCAGCAGCTCCTTTCAATATTTTTCTCCTTGAGAGCTTCAGGGGTTATAGTTTTCTCCAACCTACATGCATTCAGTAATGAGTTACTGCCCTTGGGTTAACTTATATTACTACCTATTTCAACTGCCTCTCTTCAGGTCTGGAAGGAGTGTTCTCATATTAGACACTACAAATAAAAAGATTTCTTCATCTACATGACATTTAGTTGGAAAAAAAGAAACAATTATTGTTTGCTAAATTATGATGTACAGTGAGAGTTTATGTACACACCATATGATAAATATACTGAACTTGAGTCTTTCTGACTTAGATGACTTGAGAAGACAAAACAAAAGTTCTTCTTGGACTACATAAAGAAAAAAAAGTATTTTCTGCCCTTCCTTGAATCTCATTCATAGTAAAGTACCTACCTGGTCATCACATTCATTTCCCTGTTGCTAAAAGCAGGATTCCCACCACATTTAAAATTAACCACGAAAGCCCACCTCTAGGTTATCCTATGGCATCATGGAGTCGCTCCATTGCAGAACCATTATGACAATAGATTCCCCAGCTCTAGGCTTCTAAATCTCTTCCTGATTCCCTGCCACATGAGCAGATAGACCTGCTGGATGTGAGGGGAAGTGGGATGAGTGAAATGTTCCCCTACCATTTTCATAAGCCAAGAAAATGTCCATATATAAGTTTGGGGTTTTAGATCCTTTGTGTGAGGAAGGGAATTAAACTTCTTGTTTTGTTTTGCTTTGTTTTGTTTTGCTCCTGAGGTAGGGATGACCTGGAATTTACTATATAAACTCAGGCCAGCTTTGAACTCACAGTGATCCTCCTACCTCAGCCTCCTGAGTACTGGGATTAAAAGTGTGCACCACCATGACAGGCAGTGTTGAGCTTTTAGGAAATAACAGAGCAAAAAGCTAAATTTAAGAAATTTAACAATATTGTGAATGTCTAAACCTCAGCATTATTAGTTCTTGTAACTGATTTCCAGGTCTACCTACTGGCTTTATAAGATCATTTTGGTTTAGCAAAAGTGGAGTCAGTTATAAGGCTCTTAAATTAGAACAATTTAACTACACAGTGCAGGAAATGTGAGAGAACAGTTAATAATCTTAGTTTCAGTGTAACATTAATAATGAGAGACCACTAAAATATTGGGACAGACCCTTCAGTCTCCCAATACCCTTGCCCCACTTTTCTACCTTACATAAAGTCCCAAATTTGGATTAGAATAAAAATTTAAGAAAAAAAATCAATGTCCACATGTACTATTATTCTAGCAAATAAATATAAGCAAATGGGAGGGGTTCTAGGATTCTGAGAAAACTCATACTTGCTGAAAAGTGACAGCTCCAATTGCCACATATATTTTGCTCTTCTTTCCACCTAGAGGCAGAATAACTACCATGTAACATGGAGGAAAGCCACTCATGGGAGTCCAGGGAGCCTAAAACAATGGCCCCAGGGATCTCTTTCTTCTATGAGAAAATAAATCCCTCGTTTGTTTATACCACTGTGTTGCTGGGTGGGTGACTGAAGTCAATAATGAATAGCACAGGTGCTGCATTTAACACTGAAGATAAGTCATTCCGCACTTGAGGACTGCTGGGGGATTACCTTAACCAGTTTCTGTACGTCACTTTTCATGAGGGTCCTGTCCATGTTAAAGCCATTTCTGGGATCCAGGACAACGGCTTTTACCTGAGAGTGGAAAAAGAGTCCACTAAGTAATTTTACCTCATAGTAACGAGTTAGTTTAATTCATTTTCATTTTTAGAAATGAGGTACACTTGATTCCTTGGGGCTGACTTTTCAGCTATTTGTGGTTTTGCCCCTCACTAGCCCACTTCCATGGAGGTGGAAGACAGGAAGCGGTGCACATCAATCTTGAATATGGGCTGAGATGTCACACCGGGAAACGGACTGAAAGCAATGCTAGATTTTAAAGAGGAAAACTATGGTATGCTCATCTCCTTTCCAGTGGATATTAGACAAAACAAGGACAGAGAAACCAAAGCAAGGAGTGATTTTTGCATTGCTGAAAACCTATGTAAGACCTTCTCCACAGCAGGGCACTGCCGAGTGAGTCTTGTACCCAGCTAACACCCTTTATCGGCCTTTAAAGACTTCTTTTTCTCTAACTCCTCTGATGGGCTCAATGTATTTTCAGCCAAATAAACATCTAAGAGAGCTTCACAGATTTTTAAGAAACAAAATAAACACATTTTAAAAAATTTTTGATAAAGCAGTAATTCACAAAAATAGTCACTCTTACCATAAAAGCAACTAAGGTCTCAGAAACAATCTCTCCATGGGCGGCACACTCTTGTCCTATTTCCCGGATGATATTCTTTATCACGCTTTCTGCTTGAGTGGGCGGCATTGTGGCTAAATAAAGCAATGATTGTTTTCTCAGTAATTACATGTATATATTTTTTCTTTACATTTCTCCACTACTATATTTTGAAAAGCCATAATGTCTACTCACTTATTATTATATTTACATCTAGGTCCCTTCTGGTTTTTATTAGGTTTTTAAATAATTTTATTAATCACAGAAATGACTGAACTATTTTCTTTTTATTTAAATGATGGTGGTCATCTGAATTACATTTATATCATGTCTTTATTTGTTATTATTATTATTGTTTTGTTTTTTCAGGGTAGGGATTCACTCTAGCCCAGGCTGACCTGGAACTCACTATGTAGTCTCAGGAAGACCTTGAACTCATGGTGATCCTCCTACATGTGCCTCCCAAGTGCTGGGATTAAAGACGTGTGCCAACACACCCGGTTGATATTTTTAGTTTTTCAAAGGCAGAGCAGTATTGGGGAGGGGAAAAATTAATGAGAAACCCCAGCCCCTCTCTGTCACGATGCAATACAGCTTGAGAATACATTTCAATACATTATCTAGAGGACCTGTCATAACTGTAAGAAAATTTTGGGGGAGGGAATTCCTACTCAGATCCTGTAAATTGTCTTTTCTGCTCATCTAACTTGAGATATGGGTTCTAATTAAAGAAAACATAAAAGCAAAACAAAAAAAAAATCAAAACATGACAGTTATGCACCAGGGAAAATAGGATTTCCTGGCTTTTACTTTCTATAAATCAAGAACGAGGAGCTGGTTTAAATCAAACTTGATTTTCCCGAGTCCTGTACGCAGGCTTATAGAAGGGAAGCGAGGCGAAAGTGGGTCACATCGGCGTCGCCGTCGTGGGCCGGGATGGGTCACCAAGCGTCCGCCGCCGGGGCGGAGAACCTAACCGGAGGCCCGGACTCCGCAGGCCGCGCCGGGCGGGCCGAGCGGCTCCTCACACAAGCGGCCGACTTCCTTCTCCTTCTGAGGAAGCGAATGCGTCGTTACCGGGGCACGCGCCGGCGCCCGGTCAGGGCCGCGTCCCTCCGCGGACTGCGCCCCTGGGAGGCTGCGGCCGTGACCATGGAGACGGGACGCCGGGGAGGGGCGGGGCCGTGGTCATGGCGACGGGAGCGGGCGGAGGGCGGGGCCGTGGTCATGGCGACGGGAGCGGGCGGAGGGGCGGGGCCGTGGTCATGGCGACGGGAGCGGGCGGAGGGCGGGGCCGTGGTCATGGCGACGGGAGCGGGCGGAGGGGCGGGGCGGGGCGGGGCGGGGCGGCGGCGCGGAGATCGCGGGGGCAGCGCGCGGAGATCGCGGGGGCAGCGCGCGGTTCTGGCTCGGCGTGGGCTAAGATGGAGGGTCTCTCTCCCAGCATGGAGGGCCCACGAGCTGTTTGCGTTGACTTGCTAGCGTGGGTTTAAAAGAGGAAAATGAGTCTGCGGAAAATGGGAAAGCGGGGGAGAGAGGAGAGACTGGTGCAGCTTTGACCAAAGTGTGCGGTTTGTAAAAGGTAGTACGGCTTTATGTCATGCTCTGTCGCTCAAAGGAAGTCTGTCACAGGGTTTTCCAAGATGCCCACAGAAAACACGCGAGAAGCATGCGAGGTGAGGTGACACAGGCCCGGAGTCGGCCCTTGGATGTTGTACATAGGAAGGTCGATAATTTGGAGACACCTTGGGCTGCAGTGTGAGACCTCTCTATCTCGAACTGGGGTAACGATGTGGTTTTTGTCCCTTAATAATCACGTTCTTTAGGTTCACCCTCAGAACGTGGGACTGTGCAACAGGGAGTGCAGCAGACATTAGAAGCAGAGCATTAAACAGCAAAGGCCTGTTTATCTTCGTTTTTTCTGGTCTCCCTTCTTCTCCCCTCCCGAAATCTCACTGTGTTGCTCAGGCTGGCATCCAGTTTGCCACTGTGCTGCACCATGTCCAGTTGGAATTTGATTTTTAAGCAATAATTTTATCAAATTATAAATATATAAAATGTATTTTGCTTAAAGGTGATAGTAAGTCTATACAAAAACTCAAGAATGCACAAATTAGTTGGTCGTGGTGGCGCACGCCTTTAGTTAGTCCCAGCACTCGGGAGGCAGAGGTAGCAGGATCGCCATGAGTTCAAGGCCACCCTGAGACGACAGAGTTAATTCCAGGTCAGCCTGGACCAGAGTGAGACCCTACCTCGAAAAAAAAAAAAAAAAAAAAAAAAGAATGCACAAATTATAGTGCAGTGCCAAAGACTTTTATTTTCTCCTTCCAGAGTTTTCCTGGAACGCAGTTGAAGTTTGTGTTATAATACATCTTCAGATGACCCAAAGTCTAGCTAAGTGGTAGAGTGCTTGCTTAGCAGATGTAGGAATTCTGGGTTCGATCCCCAGGACTGCATGCATATAAGCAAGCAAACAAAACCTCTCAAAGTAGCAAGACTTATGTAGCACATTTATGCTTGTTGTTGAAGGAAGGTTGGCAAAATGAAATATTTGTCAGGTAGTAAAATGTTTACAATATCCTTGTGTTTGTCTTGCACTTATAAACTCCAAATGCAAAATTTACATACAGTGCGTATATTACCTTAGTAATATTCAAATGCAGCTAAGTGTGGTGGCACATGCCCTTAATCCCAGCACTTGGAAGGCAGAGGTAGGAGGATCACTGAGTTCAAGGCCTCCCTGAGACTACATAGTGAATGCCACATCAGCCTGGGTTAGAGTGAAACCCTATCTTGAAAAGCCAAAGTAATCATCATCATCATCATCATCAAATTCACCAAGTATATAAAAATCATGTCAGGGCTGGGAAGATGGCTTAGCAGTTAAAGGTGTTTGCTTGCAAAGCTTGCTAGCCTGGAGTTCAATTCTCAAGCCACCCACATAAGCCAGATGCAAAAAGTGATGGAAGCTTCTACTGTTTATATGCAGTGGCAAGGCACATGTGTGCACGTGCAAACACACATACAGACAGGCAAATAATTTTTTTCAAAAGTCTTTTTAAAAGTTTATGTTGGGTTGGGGAGATTGCTCAGTGGTTAAAGGCACTTGCTTGAAAAGCCTGCTGACCCTGGGGTTTAATTCCGCAATAGCCATATAAAGCCACATGCTGTACCAAAAGGGCCTGGCATATTGTGACTTTTATATATTTTCTATGATGGTAAGAACAATGCCATGCTAAGCATAATTTTAAATTCCTACAAACCCTACCACAAATATTTCCTTGCCATTTATGATAACCACTAGTTCTGTTCTTGATACCAATTTTCTTTTCTTTTTTTTTTTCTTTTTGGTTTTTCGAGGTAGGGTCTCACTCTAGCCCAGGCTGACCTGGAATTCACTATGGAGTCTCAGGGTGGCCTCGAACTCACGGCGATCCTCCTACCTCCGCCTCCTGAGTGCTGGGATTAAAGGCATGCGCCACCACGCCCGGCTTTGATACCAATTTTCTTCTTCTTCACTAGCTCTGGGTTGATAGCAATAATATCACACACATATATGCACACACACACACACACACACACACATATATATAATTTATTTATTTGTTTGTTTGTTTATTCATCTATTTGAGAGAGAGTGAGAATGAATGAGCATGCCAGGGTCTCTAGGCACTGCAAACAAACTCCAGATGCATGTGCCATTTTGTGCATCTGGTTTTACATGGTACTAGGGAATCAAACTCGGGCCCTTGGGCTTTGCAGGCAAGTGCCTTAGCCAAGCCACTGAGAGATCTCTCCAGCCTGCAATAGGATTTTCTTTTGAAAGGGGAAAGAAAAGGTCTTTCAACCCCCCTTTCAGCAAGGAGTGGTTTGGGACTTTGTCCAGGCCAGTGGCACATTAGAAGTGAAGATGTGTCAGGAAAAGCTCTGTCACTTTATGTCCAGTTCTTTTCCTGTCTAGCTACCTCCAGACTTCCCAAGTATCTGAAAATAAACCCTATCTTACTAAGCCATTGTCAATGTGGTTTTCTTCTATACTCAGACAAACTCAGTCTATAAATGCTACAATAGGTATGACATTAGAAATTCATTTAGCCTTTGGGGCTATGTTGGATTATTTTAATTCTTCATGTCTTCTTGCTTCTACATCCTTTTCATGGACTAAGATACATACATTTTTGCCCATTTACTTTAACTTAGCTGTATGACTTACTTAGCCAGTTGGTTCCATTAGCCAATGGTAGAAGCAAAGCCTTGCAGCTACATATCTGCTTCTTTGTTTGAGGCTGTTGCTGCCATTGGAAGTCCATTCCCTGTGGCTCCTTGGGCCTGAGAGGGTTCATGGGCTACAGATGTGATAAGAACTGCTTGAACTGATCTTTTGCTGGGGTTTGTTTTCATTTTTTTTTTCCTTGCCAGTGGTGGAGATCAAACCAAAGACTTCACAGATGTTAAATGAGTGCTGTACTCTTGAGCCTCAGAACCTACCACCAGCCCCAGACTGATCTTTCAGTCAGATGGAGATGCTTGGCTGGGCCCAGCCAGGACCAGCCAAACTTGATCCATTAAAAATATGTGATAGGGCTAGAGGATGGCTTAGTGGTTAAGGTGTTTGTCTGAAAAGCCAAAAGACCCAGGTTCGATTCACTAGGATCCACGTTAACCAGATTCACAAGAGGGCGCATGCCTCTGGAGTTCATTTGCAGTGGCTGGAGGCCCTGGCATGTGCCCATTCTCTCTATTCTCTATTTTTCTCCCTCTTTCTCTGTCAAATAAATAAAAATAAAATATTAAAAAATATATATGTGATAGCCTCTCTATCTGACTCTTTCTCAAATAAATAAAAATATAATATATTTTTAAAAAAGAAAACGGGGTTGGTAAAATGGCTTAGCAGTTAGTCATTGCATGTGAAGCCTAAAGACCCAGGTTCTATTCCCCAGTACCCACGTAAGCCAGATACACAAAATGGCACATGCATCTGGAGTTTGTTTTCAGTGGTTAAAGGCCCTGGCATGTGCTCTCTCTCTCTCCCTCAAATAAATAAAGATAAAATATTTCTTAAAAATATAACAAAAGAAAAATATATGATAGCCAGTATTGTTTAAACCACTGAGTTCTGGGGTGGGTTAGCCTACAGTATTATTGTGGTAATGGTTCTGTAATCCTTCCCATCATCCAGATTCCTCATGGGCATGGTAGCACATACCTGTCTGTAATCCCAGCATTCAGCAGACCATGGGTTGGAGGCCAGCCTGGGCTACATGGTGAGACACTATTTCAAACAAACAAAACAAAACAACTATCTCTACTATTGTTGTGGAAACAAAAATGAGATCAACTTCATGAAGCACTTACTATAATATCTGATGTAAATAAAAGAATTTCGGGACTATTATTGCCATTGGTATGAATTATTGGACTCTTAGTGTATTTATTTATTTATTTAGTTAGTTAGTTATGTGTATGAGGGGCACACTGTGCAACGTATGTGCCACTTTGCATCCAGCTTTACATGGGTGCTGGGGGATTAAATTGCTGAGCCATCTCTCCAGACCCTCCAGTCTTCATAGAACTAATTCATTGTTTTTTAAAAAAAAATTCTTTTTATTTATTTGAGAGAGAGAATCAGAGACAGAGAAAGAGAGAGAATGGGTATGCCAGGGCCTCCAGCCACTGCAAACAAACTCCAGATGTATGTGCCACCTTGTGCATCTGGCTTATGTGGGTCCTGGAGAATCAAACCTAGATCCTTTGGCTTTGCAGGCAAGTGCTTTAACCGCTAAACCATCTCCCCAGCCCTAACTAATTGTTTTAACATGGTGGCAATAACTTTTAAAAAGAAAGATAGGGGGACTAGAATACATCCTGAGATGTGCTGAAGGAAATGAGGGCAGTAAGATTCTCCATTTTGTTAGAAGAGAATCTGGACTATATGTTTGTTTAAAACACCAGATTAGAAATCTATACACAGTAGTGGGCTTCAGTGAAAATAATAAGTCTGGCCAACTGTAAGTGCTGTTTTATTATATTTTTTTCTATTTATAAATTTTTAAATTTTTTTTAAATTGTGTGTTTTTATTTATTTATTTGAGAAAGAGAGAGAGAGTGGGAGAGAGAAAGAGACTAGATGCTCCAGGGCTTCCAGACACTGCAAATGAATTCCAGATGCATGTGCCTTCTTGTGCATCTAACTTTACATGGGTTCTGGGGAATCGAACCTGGGTCCTTTGGCTTTGCAGGCAGGCGCTTTAACCGCTAAACCATCTCTCCAGCCCTAAAATTTATTTTTATTAGTTATGGACATACTCAGTATGTAAAGAACACATATTGGTACCATCCTTTCCCTCATCCCTGCCCCTTTTCCAAAAGGGCCCTCCTCATTGGGAATGCAAGTCATCCCCATGGGGATTGTGGGTCCTGCATTGTGGCGGCAGCAGTCAGTTATAGGAAAAAGGCAATCTCTCTATGTATAATGTCCCAACTTGGGGCTCTAAAAATCTCTCCACCCCCTCTTCCACAAAATCCCCTGAGCCATGTTGGGTTGGTATTAAGTCTACTTCAATGATGAGCTTATAAGGGGCCTCTGGATCTATGGTTTGGCAGGTGTTGAGTGTCCTCAGTGTCTATCTCCTTCATCCTGGTGCTGATATCAGGTTCACCAGGAAAGTAGCACTCTTGTTCATTTCCCCTATTCCTCTGCGGTTTCAGCTAGGGCTGGAGTGAAGTGCAATGGGTCGTTTATCTCCTCAGGTCCAGCTCCCATCTGAAGAAGAGAAGAAGATTCTCTGACAGAGTGAAGTCAGCACAGGTTAAATGGGATAAGCAGTAGTAATTTAGAGAGAATTTAATGGATATAGACACTCTTATTTTAGATAGGGATTCACTCTAGTCCAGGCTGACTTGGTTCACTATGTAATCTCAGGAGGACCTTGAACTCATTGCGATCCTCCTACCTCTTCCTCTCGAGTGCTGGGATTAAAGGTGCGTACCACCACGCCCCACTTTAAACGCATCACTTTTTATGCTCACTGAAGTTTTAAAAAATATTTTTATTTGTGAGACAGAAACAGACCGAGAGAGTATGGACACATCAGGTCCTCTTACCACTGCAAACTAACTCCAGACATGTGCCACTTTGTGCATCTGGTTTTACATAGATACTGGTTATTTGAGCCTGGGCCATCAGACTTTGCAAGCAAGTGACTTTAACTGCTGAGCAATCTCTCCCACCCCGCAATGAATATTTTTAAGAGTAATACTTTTTTGTTTTTTGTGTTTTTTTTGAGGTAGGGTCTCACTCTAGTCCAGTCTGACCTGGAATTCACTATGTAGTCTCATAGTGGCCTCAAACTCACAGCAATCCTTCTACCTCTGCCTCCCAGATGCTGGGATTAAAGGCATGCACCACCACACCCAGCAAGTGGTACTTCATAATTTATTGAAAGCTGCTTTCCCAAGTTTCTCTCTCTCTCTCTCTCTCTCTCTCTCTCTTTTTCTCTCTCTTTCACTCAATAGGGTCTCATGTATCATAGGCTGGCCTCAGTGTTTCTACCTGGTTCAAACTGGCTCTGAAGTCCTAGTTCTCCTGCCTCTACCTGTCCCCTCTTGCCCCCCAAATAGCCCCCTTTTCATGAATTATTTAATAATTATTAATTATTTAACATTTAAGTGCCCAAGTGTTATCTTACCAAATTTGAAGAAAAACTTTTTTGTTCACCCCTGCTTTTGAGAGCAATCTAAAAACATGGCCCTCCCTTATTTTCAACTACAACATATACTAGGTACTGTGGTTACAAGTCTGGTGTCGAAATGAATAAGGCAATATACAGGAGTGACACTTGCTAGCTACAGTGGTTACATGCCTGGTATAAAAATGAATAAATCTACATACAGAAGTATGTTTAGACTTCCTTCAGAAGCAGTTTCTTCTCCTGATTAGTCTGAGTTCTCACTGTTTCCTCACCTCAGTCAGACTTGGCGCTTGCTGTGCACTGAAGTGGGCACGAGGAGGACTAACAAGCACAGAGTATGAAAATGCCATATTGACTCCATTACGTCAATGCTAAAAGAACAATTTAACAATGCTTCCAGCCCAACAGTACGAGCACAGCATGGGAGCAATCGTGTTCTGAGTGTGTTTATTTGGTGCTCGTGCGGCTGTCTTCTGTAGCAACTGCACAGCTGATGGCTCCTAGTCAGCACCTGCATTGTTTCCCATCCCCAGACTGAAAGGGGTCTTCTTTCTTTCTGGAAGAATGAAGTCAGCCTGCCCCGGTGAAAGCGCAGGGAAGGTGGAGTTGATGTACTTCTGAAATGCGTCCCTGGTCTCCTGTAGCTCCTCTTCCAGGAAATCTTTCCAGCTTGTCATGATTCCCAGTTGCCTTGCCACAGACACCAGCTCCCCCTGGGCATTAACCAGTTTATCCATCACGTTCTCCAGAGTAGCCTGGTGGGTTTTCTGTGTCTCTTGAAGTATTTCCTGCACCTCTTCTTGCTTATGCTTCTGAGCCATGCCATAGTACATGTTCATTTCGTGCTCCTTTACTTTGATCAGGTGGCCCAAGCTCGCCTTCTGGTCTTTAAGTGCTGTCACGCCACTAGCCACGAGCTCCTCCAAAGCCTTGCTACAAAAGACAATACATATTTGTAAATTAGATGCGTCAGCTCCTAAAAACAAAGCGGTTTTGTCTTAAACCACATGTGCACGAGAAATTGTTATGTTGTTGAGATGAGTCCTGGCCTGAGACAGGCTGGTGTATATGAGCATTTGGACTACATTAGTTATTAACAATAAAATACAGGAGTTCAAGGCCACCTTGAGACTACATAGTGAATTCCAAGTCAGTCTTGGCTAGAGCAAGACCCTACCTTGAAAAAAACACTTATTAATTAATGTAAAATAACAATAAATCCATTATATATTAACATAAATTTTTTATGAAAAAATCTTTTCCAAAGTAATATATTTGGTAAAAAAAAATTAGCATAGTTTTACACATGCTTGCAAAATTCTTTAGGCAAAGTTGAATTTTCATATTGCTTTATTTTATTTCACTGTATTGTAAGATCATGCATCATGAAACCCATGAGGAATATTATAATCATTGGAGAAAGAGAATGGGAAATAAATAACAACTTACTAGCTTAAGAAAATAGCTTTGGCCTCATAGAGCTCCCCTTACTCCCTTAAAGAGTTTCAGGGATCCTGAGGGTTCTTGGGCCACAGTGATGGTGAGAACCATTGTTGAGTGATTCTGACCTCTAATGATAGGCAATTTATAGCAGCCACAGCCAGGCCCACTGACCTGTTCACCATGTGCTAAGCAGGGTGGCACACTTCTGTGCACGTGTCAACCAATAACACAGTAATCTCCTTTAGGTGGGTCTGTAATTGTGCACAGTTTATGAGGACAACCCCAAGGCTCAGAGAGGTATGAACCCTGTCTGAGGTCACTTAATCAGCACTATAGCCCAGAGGTCTGTGTCCAGGAAAAGCCCTCAGTCCCTGTAATCTCCTTCTTTCAGAGGACGTCTGCAGTTAACCCTCTGAGCAAAACAGCTGAAGTATTAGGAAGAAAAGATCTATGATGTTAGATTCCAGTATGTGTGATTATTAATGACGATCCTCCCTTCACCTTCCCAACACAAACACAGTCTTTCCAGGATCTACCATCTTCCCAGCATTCCCAACACAAACACAGTCTTTCCAGGATCTACCATCTTCCCAGTATTCCCAACACAAACACACTCCTGAATCTACCATCTTTCTAGCATTCCCAACACAACACAGTCTTTCCAGGGTCTACCATCTTCCCAGTGTTCCCAACACAACACATTCTTTCCAGGAGACACCAGTCATCCTGTGGTCTAAATACCTTTCTCCAGGATGCATTCTTTTCCCTTTTCTAATTCTTTCAACTGAGTATTTGAGCTTGCCAGTCAGCCCCACGCTTGACCATCATTAATCCTGAGCCTCTCTGGGTACTAGGTGACTTTCCTTCTGTCTTCTCAACGAACTAGGCCCCAATATCCATAATTAATAGCAAAGGCTAATGTTTCTTGCACACTTCTATGTTTCAAGGATTGTGCCAAACAGTCTACATGAATTATATCTCATTTGATTTTTCACAAGAGCACATTGAAGCGAGTGCATTTTTACTTGATACTTATTACTGGTCAATGGGATAGGACAGGAGGTGGAAGCTTAGTGGAGTTATAGGAAATATTGCTATTGTCACATAACTGAGCAAGTGGGAGAGTTGTTGCTACCAAGCATGACCTGATTTGAGTTCATGAAAGACTACAGTAAATTTGTCAAAAGGGAAACACAAAACAACATTTTAGAATTATCATATTAGTAACAGTGGGTGATCTAAATCTTAACGGGGTAAATCACAAAGACCAACTAATACCATCATGTGACTTTGGAGGTACAACGATGAGGGTATAAGCTATTGATAAAAGACAGAAGGATAGGATCCAGAGAGGAGAAAGGATTCAACCCAAGAAACCTTATGAAGTCCTAATTGCCAATGGAAGACTCCTGGGATATAGAGGATTCCAAAAAATGAAGAATCAAATCTGGGCTATGAATCAGGCTGGGAGAGATTGGAAAGGAGAATGGAGGTGCCATTAATGTAGAGGTGATGTTGAGAGATGAGAATGTGCGTACACACACACACACACACACACACACACACACCCCCCTCAAACTGTTAGTAAAATTGGGAACATGATTTACAGAGCCATTAGGACTTAGGTCAGAAAAAAGTTTGTTGGAAATTTTTGACCCATTCCCAAGTCCCCAGGGAGGAAGAACTATCTCCTGGGTCTCAATAGTGATACAGCCCCCATCACAGCAGGGTGAGCTCCTCCCTTCACCCTGAATATCTCAGCTTGAGACACAGCAGTCACAGCAGGCTGAACTATCTCTTCAGCTTCTCTGTTTTGTTTTGTTTACAATTTATTTGTGTGTCTCTGTGTGGGCATGCACTTGTATGTGCATGTACCTACATGAGAAAGAGAGAGAGTGTGTGTGTGTGTATGGGCTTCCCAGGGCCTCTTGTCACTGCAAATGAACCGTGGATGCAAATGCTATATTGTGCATGTGGTTTTATGTGGGTACTGGGGAATTGAACCCTGTCTGAAGTTTTGCAAACAAGTGCTTTTAATTGCTGAGCCACTTGCTCAGGTATGTGACAATAACAATAATTCCTGTAACTCCACTAAACTTCCACCTCCTGTCCTATCACACATGAAAGAGTGTTTAAGGCAAGCCAAATAGTTACCATATTAAAAATAATCAATTTTGGGCTGGAGAGATGGCTTAGCGGTTAAGCACTTGCCTGTGAAGCCTAAGGACCCTGGTTCAAGACTCAGTTCCCCAGGACCCACATTAGCCAGGTGCACAAGGGGGCGCATGCGTCTGGAGTTCGTTTGCAGTGGCTGGAGATCCTAGTGTGCCCATTCTCTCTCTCTCTCTCTCTTTCTCTAACTGCTTCTTTCTCTCTCTGTCACTCTCAAATAAATAAATAAAAATACACAAAATATTAAAAAAATAATCAATTTTAAGCTGGGCGTGGTGGCGCACGCCTTTAATCCCAGCACTTGGGAGGCAGAGGTAGGAGGATTGCTGTGAGTTGGAAGCCACCCTGATACTACATAGTGAATTTCAGGTTAGCCTGAGCTAGAGTGAGACCCTACCTTGAAAAAAAAAAAATTTAACTTGCTGGGAGTAGTGGCACATGCCTTTAAGCCCAGCACTCAGGAGGCAGAGATAGGAGAATCACCAAGACTTCGAGGCCACCCTGAGAATACAGCGTGAATTCCAGGTCAGCCTGGCCTAGAGAAACCCTACCTTGAAAACCCCCAAAAAAAGAGTCAATTTTGGGGCCTGGAGAGATAACTCAGGGGTTAAAGGCACTTGCTTACAGAGCCTGATAGCCCAGGTTTGACTCTCCAGTACCATGTAAAGCCAGCTAAATAAAGTGTTGCATGCATCTGGAATTCCTTTACAGGAACAGGAGACCTTGACACACCCATACTCACTCCTCTCAGTCTACCTTTTTCTATGTCTCTCTTTCAAATAAGTAAATAAATAAATAAAACTATTTAAAAAATAGTCAAGCTGGGTATGGTGGCCTTTAATCCCAGCACTCAGAAGGCAGAAGTAGGAGAACTGCTGTGAGTTCAAAGCCACCCTGAGGTAGGGTCTCATTCTAGCCCAGGTTGGCCTGAAATTCTGACCTGGAATTCACTATGTAGTCTCAGGGTGGCCTCGAACTCACAACGATCCTCCAACCTCTGCCTCCCAGGTGCTGGGACTAAAGGCATATACCACCACACACTGCACAGAGAGAGAATGGGTGCACTGGGGCCTCCAGCCACTACAAATGAACTCCAGAAATATGCACTGCTTTGTGAAATCTGCTTAACATAGATACTGGACAATCAAACTCTGGACTACAAGGGTGAAGAATGAAGATGTCATGGCTGAGGACTACAGGGATGAAGGATGAGGACGTCGTGGCTGAGGACTACAAGGGTGAAGGATGAAGATGTCATGGCTGAGCACTACAAGGATGAAGAGTGAAGACGTCATGGCTGAGCACTACAAGGATGAGGGATGAAGACATCATGGCTAAGCACTATAAGGATGAAGACGTCGTGGCTGAGGACTACAGGGATGAAGGATGAAGACGTCATGGCTGAGCAGTACAAGGATGAAGGATGAAGACGTCGTGGCTGAGGACTACAAGGGTGAAGGATGAAGACATCATGACTGAGCAGTACAAGGATGAAGAATGAAGATGAAGGATGAAGACATCATGGCTAAGGACTACAAGGACGAAGGATGAAGACGTCATGGCTGAGGACTACAGGGATGAAGGATGAAGACACCATGGCTGAGGACTACAGGGACGAAGGATGAAGACGTCATGGCTGAGGACTACAGGGACGAAGGATGAAGACACCATGGCTGAGGACTACAGGGACGAAGGATGAAGACGTCATGGCTGAGGACTACAGGGACGAAGGATGAAGACGTCATGGCTGAGGACTACAGGGATGAAGGATGAAGACACCATGGCTGAGGACTACAGGGACGAAGGATGAAGACACCATGGCTGAGGACTACAGGGACGAAGGATGAAGACGTCATGGCTGAGGACTACAGGGATGAAGGATGAAGACACCATGGCTGAGGACTACAGGGACGAAGGATGAAGACACCATGGCTGAGGACTACAGGGACGAAGGATGAAGACGTCATGGCTGAGGACTACAGGGACGAAGGATGAAGACGCATGGCTGAGGACTACAGGGACGAAGGATGAAGACGCATGGCTGAGGACTACAGGGACGAAGGATGAAGACGCCATGGCTGAGGACTACAGGGATGAAGGATGAAGACGCCATGGCTGAGGACTACAGGGACGAAGGATGAAGACGCCATGGCTGAGGACTACAGGGACGAAGGATGAAGACGCCATGGCTGAGGACTACAGGGATGAAGGATGAAGACGTAATGGCTGAGGACTACAGGGATGAAGGATGAAGACGCCATGGCTGAGGACTACAGGGATGAAGGATGAAGACGTCATGGCTGAGGACTACAGGGATGAAGGATGAAGACGTAATGGCTGAGGACTACAGGGATGAAGGATGAAGACGTCATGGCTGAGGACTACAGGGACGAAGGATGAAGACGCCATGGCTGAGGACTACAGGGATGAGAGATGATGACATCATGGCTGAGCAGTACAAGGACAAAGGATGAAGACGTCATGGCTGAGGACTACAGGGATGAAGGATGAAGTCATCATGGCTGAGGACTACAGGGATGAGGGATGATGACATCATAGCTGAGGACTACAGGGACGAAGGATGAAGACGCCATGGCTGAAGACTACAGGGATGAAGGATGAAGACACCATGGCTGAGGACTACAGGGATGAGGGATGATGACGTCATGGCTGAGGACTACAGGGACGAAGGATGAAGACGTCATGGCTGAGGACTACAAGGATGAAGGATGAAGTCGTCATGGCTGAGGACTACAGGGATGAAGGATGAAGACGTCATGGCTGAGGACTACAGGGATGAGAGATGATGACATCATGGCTGAGCAGTACAAGGACAAAGGATGAAGACGTCATGGCTGAGGACTACAGGGATGAAGGATGAAGATGTCATGGCTGAGGACTACAGGGATGAAGGATGAAGTCGTCATGCTGAGGACTATAGGGATGAGGGATGATGACGTCATGGATGAGCAGTACAAGGACAAAGGATGAAGACGTCATGGCTGAGGACTACAGGGATGAAGGATGAAGACGTCATGGCTGAGGACTACAAGGCCCTCTGAAGGGCAAGCAGGCTTCAGTCCTTATGCTGGGGTTAGGTATTTCAGTACGTATGCTACTACTACTGCTCTAATGCTCCCTTTCTCTTCTGTCTCAGCATTTTACATATCCCATAATGAAAACAAAAGCACAAAGGTCTCAGCAATGTTCCTTCGGTACCTTAACCTCATCGCTTTCTCTATGTGAAATTTGATGGGCCAGATACTGACTGCACATGCGTTCTCTGCAATACCTTTTGTGGACCTGGATCGCTTCTTTGGCAATGAGTCTTTCCTCTTCCCTGGCTTTCTTCACAGCCTCCATCTTCTCTCTGTGGCATTCCATCATGATCCTTTGGATTCTGTGGACCATGCGCTGCTCTGCAGCCAGGTTTTCTCTCTTCAGCTGTTTGTCCATGCTCATGAACATCTCTATCTTTGTTTTTTCTTCCATTTCCTTAATGTAAGGGAACAGAAAAATTTGATGTAGATAGTACAGCTTTGATGTTTTAAAATGACTACTAGGAGGCCAGATCCATCAGTTTCATTTACCCCATAGAATGTGGACCTACGAAACAGAAGATTTAAAATATTATTTATATGTGATTGGGGAAACCTTCATTTTTCTTTTCTTTACTTTTTTTTTTTTGGGGGGGTTTCGAGGTAGGGTCTCACTCTGGTCCAGGCTGACCTGGAATTAACTCTGTCATCTCAGGGTGGCCTTGAACTCATGGCAATCCTCCTACCTCTACCTCCCGAGTGCTGGGATTAAAGGCATGCGCCACCACGCCCGGCTTGAAACCTTCATTTATATAATATTAAGTAAAACAAAAATATTCAAACACAATGACATGAATGTATACACTGTGAAGGTCACATTGGAAAGAGACATACTATGCAAAAAGAAAGACAGCTGGGCTCAAGGGGGTACAGCTGCATTGGAGTGCAGTAGAATTGCGTTCCAGTGGGGCAAAGCTGGGTTAGACTGGGCAAGAGCTAGGATACAGTGAGGTAGGGCTAAAGGTTTTTGGCCTTAATAAAAAAAAATTTCTTGTTTTTGTTTTTATTTAATTTTTTTTTATTTATGTGCATCAGTGAGAGACCGAGAATGCATGTACCAAGGCCTCTAGCTCCTGCAAACTCCAGATGCATGTACCACTTTGTGCCTTTGGCTTTACTTTGGGGAATTGAGCCTGGGTTGTTAGACTTTGCAGGCAAGTGCCTTAACCTCTGAGCCCTTTTTAAAAATTTTTTATGGCAGTGCTGAGGACCAAATCCATGGTTTTGTACAAGCTTGGCAAGCATCTTATCACTGAGCTATATCTGCAGCCCCAGCTCTTTATCCTTTTCAAAATATTAATTTTTAACAACGTCATGCATCTCTTGGCCACATTCACCCTGCCCATTACCCTTCTTCCCAATGCTTACTCGCCCTCCTGTTCTCATGCCTTATTCGTGACCCAATCAGGTTAATTAGGGTTAATTGCTTGAACGTGAGACAGGCATTTATTTCAGTGGCTACACCTCTGAAGAGCGTCATCTTCCCTGCCCAGCAGCCTGTAACTCCCAATAGCTCCTTAGGGAGGGGTGGCTACAGGCAGCCATAGCTGCTGAGTTCATGAATGCAGTGGTCATGCTTTGAGCAGAAGGCGTCATTTCTCGGAGCTCCTCCCATCCTCTGGCTCTTACACTCCTTCAGCCACCTCTTCCGTAATGTCTCCTGAACCTCAGAGGGATTACATAATGTCCCATGGAGGGCTCTGCTTTCAAGTCAGTTATTCTCAGCCCTTTGACCATTTCTTTAACCACCAAATGCTACGGAAGGAAGCTTCTCTGAGCAAGGCTGAGAGCAGAGTAATCTATGGGTAAAAGCATAAATATTTAGAGAGTAAACATATCCGTTTAGCAAAACCGTAGTCGTAAATTCCACTCTAGGGCCTTTGTTTTGCCTTTGTTTGGTTTGTTTGGTTTTTCTGCTTTATTTGTTTTTGTTTTGTTTTGTTTTGGGTTTGGGTTTTAGAGGTAGGGTTTCACTCTAGCCCAGGCTTGACCTGGAATTCACTATGTAGTTTAAGGGTAGCCCGAACTCACAGCAATTCTCCTACCTCTGCTTCCCAAGTGTTGGGATTAAAAGTGGGTGCCACCATGCCCAGATAAGTATATTTCTTCTTTTTTTTAATTTTTTTAAAATTTATTTATTTATTTGAGAGCGACAGACACAAAGAGAAAGACAGATAGAGGGAGAGAGAGAGAGAATGGGCACGCCAGGGCTTCCAGCCTCTGCAAACAAACTCCAGACACGTGCGCCCCTTTGTGCATCTGGCTAACGTGGGACCTGGGGAACCGAGCCTCGAACCGGGGTCCTTAGGCTTCACAGGCAAGCGCTTAACCGCTAAGCCATCTCTCCAGCCCAATTTCTTACTTATATAGGGCTGGAGAGATGGCTCAGTGGTTAAGACATTTGCCTGCAAAGCCCAACAATCTGAGTTGATTCACTAGCACCCATATAAAGCCAGATGCACAAAGAGGCACATACATCTGGAGTTTGTTTGCAGTGGCTGGAGACCCTGGTACATCCAGTCTCTTCTCTCTTCTCTCTCCCTACTTCCAAATAAATAAATATGTATTATTTTGGGGGCTGGAGAGATGGCTTAGCAGTTAAGGTACCTGACTGTGAAGCCTAAGGACCCAGGTTCAGCTCCCCAGGATCCACATAAGCCAGATGTACAAAGTGGTACATGTGTCTGGAGTTTAAGTGGCTGGGGGTCCTGGCATGCCCATTCTCTCTACTGCTTCTTTCTCATAAATAAATAAATAAACTTTAAAATATTTTTAATAAGTAGTATTCTCAATATGGCTATTTCATACATCTTTACTTATGGTAATCCTCCCCTTCTCTCCCTCATTTGTTCCCCATCTCTACTTAACAGTTCCATCCCCAGCATTTTTCACTTATACTTTCATATGTTGTGTCAAGGGACTTTTCTGCATCTATTGAGATGATCGTGTGATTTCTGACTTCAAGTTTATGTTATGATGATTATGTTCATTGATTTCCATATGTTGAAATATCCCTGCATCTCTGGGATGGAATTTGATTGATTGAAGTAATTCTTTTTAATCTTTAAAATATTTGTACGTATTCATATTCACAAGGAGAGACACACAGAGAGAAAATGGACATTCCAGGCCTCCTGCCACTGCAAATGAACTCCAGACACATATGCCATTTGTCCTGATATATTCCCTTGTTTTGTTCTCAAGCCCTGATATCGTCCTCCACATGATGTACTCTGTTCGTGAGGTGTTCCTGGAGCCTTTTAAATGTGGTTATTTAATTTTTGATTTCTGTTTAGCTTTCTTCAGTGTCTCTGTTTCCTTACTGAGTTATAGTTTAATCTCTTGGTTTGAATTTTTCATTCCATTTGGTTGTCTGTCCTCTCTTGAAATGCACTGGATTCATTCAGCCACACATTTTCTTTCTTTTTGCTGATTCTCCATTCCAGTCAGCCATTTGTTCATGACCTTATTAGTTTTTTGAATATGCTTATCATAAGTGCATTTTGAAATTGTCTGGAGTTTCCCTCTAGGTAGTTCTTATTGGAGGCTTTCACTATAGGATCATACATTCATGGTTGGGATCTCTTGCCTCCGTTCCTTGTGTTGGGATTTGCCCATCCAGAGGTAAAAGCTGTCTTGTTGAGAAAGCAACGACAGTGGTTCCACCAGGGCCTATGCCCAGCAGCCTCATCCACCTTGCTCCAGGAGGGCATGGGTGGACAATCTATATATGGGGCTGAGCTGGGCATGGGGTGAGCCTATGGCGCTGCTTGCAGGGGCTGTGAGTGGCCTAGTCTGCCTTGGTCAGGGCCAACATGGGCAGGTGCTCTACCCAAGTGTCTAAGCTGGGCACACAGGGAAGCGGGCCCAGAGTCCAGTGGAGCTAGTGTCCCCTGTTCCACGTGGGTGTGTGTAGGCACCTTAGAAATGTGAATGGTTTGAGTGCAGGGGGATTGCCAACCTGGGACCTGGGTGGCCTAGCCAGCCTCGCTATAAATGTGTGCACAGGCATCTATTTGTGGGTCTAGGGTGCTCCTCTGGAGATCATCCCTTTGTCTTGCTGAGAATGCAGCAACAGTGGCTCCAGTGGAGCCTGACCCTCAGTCAGGGTCCGTGGGGCTAGGGGTCGACCCCGCGACTGAATGGGCATGGAGGAGAGGAAGCCTGGGCTCAAGCTGAGTGGCCTGCTTAGTGAGAGGGTCTGGGCGGGGCACACTGAGGAGTGTCGCTAGCTCAGGGGGCCCTAGTCTATTGGGTCCTGTTCAGTGCTGTCTGGGGACAGTGGCAAATAGGCCTGATCCCATCTGGGCCAGGGGTCTATTCACATGACTGAATGGCCATGGTGGTGAGTGGCCTACTCAGTGCATGGACAGTCTCCACACTGGTATCTGATCTATGCTTTTACTGAAAATATTTTCTATGCCACTGCTATGAAATTCTTTTTCTTCCATGTCCATAGTTTGTAGAGTTCTCTTTTCATGATGTCTCAGAAATCTTGCCTGTTCTGCTCATACACTATATATATGTATATAGCATTGTCCTTGACTGAACGATGCAGTTCTTCTATCTTATATTCAAGCCCTGGTATTTTGTTCTCCACATGATCAATTCTATGGAAGCTTTTCAATGAATTTTTTACTTGACTTATCATTTTTTCCTTTCCTGCATCATTTCAGTATGGCTTTTCTTTTCTTTTCTTTCCTTTCTTTCTTTCTTTCTTTTTTTTTTTGAGGTAGGGTCTCTATCCCAAGCTGACCTGGAATTCACTGTGTAGTCTCAGGGTGGCCTCGAACTCATGGCAATCCACCAACCTCTGCCTCTCCAGTGCTGGGTTTAAAGGCATGTACCACCACACCCAGCTGGTTTTTCTTTAATATTTCTATTTCTTTATTGAATTCCATTTTTCATAACCTGAATTGACTTTCTTACTTCATTCAGCTGTTTTGGGTTCTCTTGGATTTGATTTAGGAGTTTATTCATGTCCTCTTTCATTTCTTTGAATATATATTGGCCATTCTTTCAAATTACCTAAAATCTCATCTAGTCTTAACATTACTCTGGAATCCACATACTTTGGAGGAGGCAAGCTCTATTGGTTCTTCATTACTTGTGCTCTTGCACTAGGAATTGCACATGTGGAGTTAAATAAAGGGTCAAAATTTATTTTAAAAATTTAGGTTGCTTTTCTTCTTTCAGTGGAAGTGTTAGCAATGTTCTCTACCTGCCTCTTTTGCTCTCTCAAATAAATAAATAAAAATTGTTTTAAAAGTGGGCTGGAGCAATGGCTTAGCAGTTAAAGCATTTGCCTGTGGTATCAGGACCTAGGTTTGATTTCCCAGGGCCTGCATAAGCCAGATCCAGTAAGTTGATCATGCATCTGAAGTCCATTTGCAGTGGCTGGAGGCCCTGATGCGCCCATTCTCTCTCTCTCTCAAATAATAAATGAATTGAAAAAGGCAACAACCAGTCACTGTGAAACAAGTAACAACCTGTAGGTCTTTCTGATGTTTCTCTTCTAAAACCTGAATTTCAAATCTGTGTCTGGTACTTGCATCTTCAAGTGCTTTCTCCACTGCTTGCTTCTGGAGTTCACGAGCCTTTGGAATAAAAAATGCCCATTTATTAATATACCAGCATAAGTACAAAACCATTTATTGTTACTGGGAAATAAGTCAGGGTTTTTTTCTTTTTTTTTTTCACTGTAGCTCAGGCGGACCTCGAAATCACTCTGTATCCAGGCTGGCCTCCAACTCACAGTGATCCTCTTACTTTTGCCTCCCAAGTTCTGGAATTGAAGGCATGTGCCACCATTCCAAGCCAGGGTCTTTTTTTCTTAACATTTTTTATTTATTTGAGAAAGAGGCAGTGAATATAGGTGCATTAGCGCCTCTTGCAACTGCACACGAACCCCAGATGCATGTGCCATTTTGTGTATCTGGCTTTACATAGGTCCTGGGGAACTGAACTGGACCATCATGCTTTGCCAGCAAGAGCCTTTAACTAATGACCCAGCTGTCCAGGCCAGTAAGTCAGGCATGTGTATTTAATGAGTGGTCATGTTTGATGAGTTTTATGTTTAAGCGGTCACCACTAGAGGCCCCTCTTTTATGGAGGAAGTCATGCTGTAGCGTGGCTTCATCTGTAAAAGAGTAGATGAAGCCACGCGACAGCTCCCACGTGTGGTGGTGTGACTGTCAACTGTCCCCACTCTTTTATAGATGAAGCCATGCTACAGCTGCCACGTGGGGTGCTGTGACTGTCAAATGTCCCCGTTCTTTTTTTTTTTAAGATGATTAATTTTTAAAAATTTTTTTTGTTCATTTTTTTTTAAATTTTTTATTTATTTATTTGAGAGTGACAGACATAGAGAGAAAGACAGATAGAGGGAGAGAGAGAATGGGCGCGCCAGGACTTCCAGCCTCTGCAAACGAACTCCAGACGCGTGCGCCCCCTTGTGCATCTGGCTAACGTGGGACCTGGAGAACCGAGCCTCGAACCGGGGTCCTTAGGCTTCACAGGCAAGCGCTTAACCGCTAAGCCATCTCTCCAGCCCTTTTTTGTTCATTTTTATTTATTTATTTGAAAGTGACAGGGAGAGAGGGAGAGAAAGACAAATAGAGAGGGAATGGGCGCATCAGGGCTTCCAGCCACTGCAAACAAACTCCAGAAGTGTGTGCCCCCTTGTGCATCTAGCTAACATGGGTCTTGGGTAAATGAGCCTCGAACCAGTGTCCTTAGGCTTCACAGGCAAGTGCTTTTCCGCTAAACCATCTCTCCAGCCTCCGTTCTTTTACAGATGAAGCCACACTACAGCTCCCACATGTGGTGGTTTGACTGTAAAATGTCCCCACTCTTTTACAGATGAAGTCACACTATAGCTCTCACATGTGGTGGTTTGACTGTAAAATGTCCCCACTCTTTTACAGATGAAGCCACACTACTGCTCCCACATGTGGTGGTTTGACTGTAAAATGTCCTCACAGCCTCAGCTGTTGGTGACTAAGTTTCCTACTTTTTCTCAGCTTGGAGCATTTGGGAGGTGGGGTCCTGCTGGGGAAGCGTGTTCCTAGGGGTGTGTAGTCCTGAGGTGTGTTTAGAGCTAGCTTGAGCTCCTGCTGTCCTTTGTTTGCTCTTTGCTGTGGATGTGTGATGAAGTGAGCCAGCTGCTTCCGCCATGATGAAGCTGCCCCTGGAATCTGTAAGCCTCAACAAACCCTTTCCTCCCATCAGCTGCTTCTGGCCTGGTGTAAAGGCAGCTGCAGCGCACGCTTGGTTAGGACTCTGGGCTGTGTTGTGTGTTTGTGGCTTAATTGAACCCCGACAGTGCAGACAGTCTGTGGAGGTGGGTGCTGGCTCGTCTTGATGCTCCCTTACCTGGTCCCACACCTTGGCCTCGGCCTTGGCGATGCTCTCTTTGATTATAGCCTGTTGATGCTGCTCTTCTTGGCTCAGAATATTTTCCCCAATTTCTGCGTATTTGGAGAGAAATTATCACCATCTCTGTAGACATTCTTAGTGTTCCTTTCTATCATTATCCCATTACATAAGCCATTGACAAGACACATCCTTTTAGAAGATGTCAATACTTTTTTAAAGATTTTTTTATACTTTATTCTTATTTGATAGAGAGAGGGAGAGAGAGAGAGGCAGACAGTTACAGAGAGAATGGGTGCGTTGGGGCCTCCAGCCACTGCAAACAAACTCCAGATGCACACGCCACCTTGTGCATCTGGCTTTATGTGGGTCCTGGGGAATCGAATCTGGGTCCTTTGGCTTTGCAGACAAGCACCTTAACCACCAAGCCATCTCTCCAGACCTCAATATTTTTTGATACTGAAGATTGAACCCATCATGCTAAGCATATACCTTACCACTGAGCTTGGCCAACAATCTTTTTCTTCAGAGAAACTCATCGGAAGGCTGTTTTCTCTGACCTGACTAGGAGGAAATTCACATCACTGATAGGCTTGAAAAAAAGTCAGCTACTCCTCTCATACCTCAGTGCAGGCAGCAGACAACTGTGAAAGTGACGTGAAAAAATACCCTGCGGAATGTGCACTTTTTGCATGTGAGCAAAACGGTGAATCCATGTGATATTAGCACAGTATTCAGCTCCTCTCGGTGCTCCTGTCAGGGCACGGGTGCGGCCTCTTCAGGAGGGTGGAGGGCAAATGCCTTGCTGTACACATACGCACGTGCCACTCTTCATTGTACAGGTCTCTGCGAACTTAACTATTTCAGGTGGAGAGTGAGCTCAGGGCTAGCTTATTATTCCTGCCAAAGCTCTAATCTGACTTCAATCTCTATGCAGTAAGTCTAGAGAAGCTACAGGACCACACAGAAGCAGTTAGAGGGGCAAGGCTGCACCTGCAGCCCAACACCGAGCCCTCTGACGGTCAGAGCATTTGCCCCTCTCCTACCTGAGAGGTTGTCAGGTGGCTCTCATGTCGCTACGGGAGTAACAAGCACTTTGAACACAGAAAAAACAGTGACTTTTCTCTCTAACTTTGTATTGTCCTTATTCTTTGTTCCATTCATGTTTCAAATTTTATGTGAACTGGACTAACTTTCCACGTGGTTAGGTCTTCATGCTACTTCCCTACTCTTAAAAGCAGTGTACCTCTCTTGGTGCCCAACTTGGCTACTGCTCACAGGTAGGGCTGTGTGTGTCTGCTGAGCATCTCCCACTCTGGTAACTGGACGACTATACTCAAAACCTCCTCCCTCACTGAAGACTGCTTTGTATGACGACCAAGGAATCATCCAACCTCCCTTTCTTTCTGCTGGCAACAGTGATTGGCCCAAGACCCAGCACATGCTCCAGGGGTCCTCCTTAGGATTTTGCATGAAGAGGTAAGGAGAAAATAGCTGTGTTCCACCAAGATTTCCAAGCTGGAGGTAACAGATGATCACAGTGATCTGTGACCACATTCCTCCTTTCCCAGGTGATGGAGTGGGCTTGGAGCAGCTGCCAACAATTAAGCCAACTTAACTGAGAAGCGTGAGCATGGGGCATTGAAAGTCTGATGCTAGATTCCCTGCTGAATTTCTGCTCAAAGAATCAAGACGTTCCATCATGAAATTCTTCTTTACACAGTTGCTGTAGTTACCATCTCATTGCTGGGACAAAACATCCAAAAGCAGCTGATGGGAGGAAAAAGCTTATTTTGGCTTACAGTCTTGAGGGGAAGTGTCATGATGGTAGGGAAAGGATGGTAGAGCCGAGACTGGACATCACTCCTTGCCATACAAGAAGAAAACAGCAGCAAGAGAGTGAGCTGCACTCTAACAAGGGGGAGCTGACTATAATACCCCTACGCCTGCCCCTAACCACACACCTCCGGCAAGTCTCCACCTCCCCAACTGCCACAAGCTGGGGACCAAGCATTCAGAACACATGGGTTCCTGGGGGACACTTAATTCAGACCTCCACAGCAGGGGCTTCTATCACATGCAACTGGAACATATATTTATTGGCAAATATGTTCTCAGCTAGATCACTGGTGTCTTTTAGAACTCACAGCAGCACATTCAGTTGTAGAGACAGACTCTCACTACAAGACCTCAACACAGGGTAAGTACAATTATGAAAGACCTTCTAGGAATACACATGACTCACCATCAGGTGTTGAGCTTCATAAAAATGTAATACAAGCCAGGCGTGGTGGCATACGTCTTTAATCCTAGTACTCACGAGGCAGGTAGGAGGATTGCTGTGAGTTCGAGGCCACCCTGAGACTACAGAATGAATTCCAGGTCGGCCTGGGCTAGAGCAAGATCCTACCTCAAAAAAAAAAAAAAAAAAAGTGATACAAATGTGGGCTGCTTTACTTTTTTATAATGCTTGGATCTTATTTTTAAAATTTATTTATTTATTTATTTGAGAGAATGAATGGGCACACCAGGGCCTCTAACCACTGCGAAAAAACTCCAGATGCATGTGCTACCTTGTGCACCTGGCTCTATGTCAGTACTGGGAATCTTTGGCTTTGCTGGCAAGTGCCTTAAACTGCTAAGTCATCTCTCCAGCCCCTTATTACTTTTTGTTTGTTGTTCTCACTTCCAACAGCAGATACCTGCAGAGCTTCTAAAAATGTCCATGCTGGGGCTGGAGAGATGGCTTAGTGGTTAAGGCGTTTGCCTGCAAAGCCAAAGGATCCCAGTTTGATTCCCCAGGACCCATGTTAGCCAAATGCACAAGAGGGTGCATGCATCTGGAGTTCATTTGCAGTGGCTGGAGGCCCTGGCTTGCCCATTCTCTCCCCCTCTCTCTGCCTCTTTCTCTCTCTTTCTCTCTCAAATAAATAAATAAAATATATAAAAATGCCCATGCTGAAAGGAGAGCCCAATACAAACAACCAGCATCAACCCAGAAGCTACTGTGCTGATGAAAACGCCAATGTTGAAGGCCTCACAGTTTCTGCTTGGCAATGCTCTCACAGTGACAGAAATAGACCAATGGTTGCCAGCCAGGAAAAGTGTGACTGTTGAAGGGTAACATAAAGGAGTTTCTTTGTGGTAGATGGTCACATGAACTTCCATGACAAGGCACAGACATCCATCATGTAATATACACATTAAGAGGAAAACTTATCTATAAAGTATGTGCCTGAGTTAACAGCATTGTTCTATTACCAATTTTTTTTTTTTTTTTTTTTTTTGCTTTTTGGGTTTTTGAGGAAGGGTCTTGCTCTAGCCCAGGCTGACCTGGAATTCACTATGTAGTCTCAGGCTGGCCTCAAACTCACAGTGATACTCCTATTTCTGCCTCCCGAGTGCTGGGATTAAAGGCATGTGCCACCACACCCATATTGCCAATTTCTTGATTTTTGACACTGTACCAGAATCATGTAAGATATAAATGGAAAATTTTGGGCAATAAGTCTTTGGGAACACACTGAAGTATCTTTGCAATTTATGAGTCAGAATATTTAGAGACAACACATTCTTTAAAGGTACGAAAGAAAATGTGCATACTAAGACCTGAACTGAAAGTCCTAAGTCAGTGGATCTATTTACATAGTTGTATTAAATTTTTCTTTTGTTTTTCTGAAGCAGGGTCTTACTCTCTGTAGTCCCAGGATGGCTTCAAACTCAGAGCAATCTTCCTACCTCTGCCTCCCTAGTCCTGGGATTAAAGGTGTGTGCTGCCTTGCCCGGCTTTAAAAACAATGTGCCAATGTTCTCCAGGGCGCTGCTGGAGTTGATAACTACTACCCTACGAGCATTTGCTGGCTCTTGTACAAACAGTTCAACATGCTTCTGTGCTTCTTCCTTAATTTTTATTTATTTATTAGAGACATAGAGAGGGAGAGAGAGGGAATGGGTGTTCCAGGGCCGCTAGCCACTGCAAACATACTCCAGATGCATGTGCCACCATGTGCATCTGGCTTACAGAGAATCGAACCTGGGTCCGTAGGCTTTGCAGGCAAGTGCTTTAACTGCTAAGCCATCTCTCCAACCCTTCTGTGCTTATTTATAAAGAAAGAATTTTGACCTAAAACAAGTTAATGACAAATACAGATAATCAAATGTAAAATATTGATTTCTATATAGGTAGGTTTAATTGATCAACTCAATATTTGGATTCAGATATCCTATAAAACATAAGAGGTCAATCATGAAAGCATATCTAAGAACAGGGACAGCATCACCTTGGTTACAAAAAGTCAAGTCATTGTAGAGATTACAGTTCATAATTCATACCAAAAATTACTAAAAATCAGAATGTTTGGCATTCATATTTTCATAGAATAATGACAACTTCATCTTCCCTACATTTTTAATGAAGAGTGAGAGTGAAGAGTGTGAGAGAGAATTGGCATGACAGAGCCTCCAGCCTCGTAATCCAACCCCATCTGCACGCACCCCCATGTGCATGTGCAACCTTGGGCGCTTGCGTCACTGTGCATCTGGCTTATGTGGGACCTGAAGAGACTCACACGAGTCCCTAGGCCTTGCAGGCAAGTGCCTTAACTGCTAAGCCATTTCTCCAGCCCTCCCCTACGTTTTACTTTATCTCTTTATCTTCTTCTCATTCAGAAAATCATGAAGTAAAGTAACCAACCACTAGTTTATAAGTGAAGAGGACCAGAGCAGTACTTTGAGAGATCATACACAAACACACATAAGGTTCAAGATTGGATTGAAAATGCTGTGGGGCAATGAAAGCTAGAAATATGTAATTACAATTCATTTGCTTATATTCTATATGCATATGTATGTGTAGTAAATATTCTTTTTATTTTAAATTATTTTATTTAAATTATTATTATTAACAACGTATTTCATATGTGTTGATACCCTCTTCCCTCGTCTCTACCCCCATCCTGCTGGGGACTCTCCTCAGTTGCAGGTATTCCCTATGGGGTTGTGGGTTATAGTTTGTGCCAGCAGCAGACAGTTATCTTGAGGGGGAGGGAATGCCTCTGGGCATGATGTCTCAACCTGTGGCTCTTATAATCGTTCCACTCCCTCCGTAAATAGTCTTTTTCTTTTCAAAACTAATTTATTTATTTATTTATTTGAGAGAGAGAGAGAGGGAGAGAGAGAAAGAGAATGAGCACACTGGGGCCTCCAGCCACTGCAAATGAACTCCAGGTGCGTGTGCTACCATGTGCGGCATCTGGTTTATGTGGGTTCTGGGGATTCAAACCCAGTTCTTTAAGCTTCACAGGCAAGTGCCTTAACTGCTAAGCCATCTATCTCTCCAGCTCCATGTGGTAAATATTATTATGTCACATAGATGTGTCTGCTTTTGTCACTAAGTATAGAGTACAGGTTATAGTTTTTCTTTTCGTATTTTTTTAAAAAAATTTTTGTTCATTTTTTATTTATTTATTTGAGAGCGACAGACATAGAGAGAAAGACAGATGGAGGGAGAGAGAGAGAATGGGCGCATCAGGGCTTCCAGCCACTGCAAACGAACTCCAGACGCGTGCGCCCCCTTGTGCATCTGGCTAATGTGGGACCTGGGGAACCGAGCCTCGAACTGGGGTCCTTAGGCTTCACAGGCAAGCGCTTAACCACTAAGCCATCTCTCCAGCCCATATATATATATTTTTTATTATAGATCAATTTAACTACTGTATGTCTTTTTTCTTAAAATCTACAAATTTTGCATGTAGTATAAGCCTACATTTTATCACCTTCTCCTATTTAGAAAGGGAAAAATATCTCCAGAAGGGAGAGCATAGGACATGGGGAGTTTTCAGGAAAAAAATAAAATAAATAAAAACAAGAAACATAACTTCCAGTGGCAAAAAAGAGGAAGGGAGCATGGTCATCCTGATGAAAACTCAGTTAGATAAAGGCAAAACCTGAAAGATGGGGCACTTCAACAGCGGTCCCTGCCTTCTGTTGGGCATTCTAGGAGACCCCTGCAGGACAACCACTGTCCAAAGTCAGACGTGCCAACAGAACACAGTGGTATCACGGTAGGAGGAGGCCAAGGAAGGTTCTCTCACGGCAGCCCTCAAGATTCCTTGACTCATGCCCAGCAAGCTGTGTCCAGGCATTCGTTCAAGACCACTGTAGGCTCCGTGAAAGTGGGTGCTGAGTGCAAACTGAGGAGCAGTTCAGGTCACTGTGAGAAGACCGCAGTGCCTGAGCAACAGTGACCTGTGACGCTCAAGCAGGCCCTAGGAGGTGAGGCCCGAGCCTCCCGCGCTGTCCTGGACATCAGCACCGTCACGGCCAGCTAGGCTCTCCTGCAGACGGGCGGTGGGCGGCCCGAGTCTCCCGGTTGCCGCCGGAGCCCAGAGGCACGCGTTTGTCCTCCTTCAGCTCAGCCGCCGCCTGGGAGAGACCCGGCTCCGTGGCACAGGCATCGTCCCCATCTGCAGAGGACTTGGGTTCCACTTCATGGACCTGGAGGTTGAGGGCGTTGGAATAAAGGTGCAACGCTGCTCGGTTCTCTTCCTGACATGCGGGGACGCGTATTTGGGGCTGAAGTTCTCAGTCGTGGGCCCCGAGGCCTGGGCCAAGCCCAGGCGCCGTGTGAGCGTTTCGCCGCCGGGGAGGTGACGCGTCCACGCGGGACAGCATCAGGACCCCCTCCATCTTGGCCAGGACATAGCCCACGATCTTGCCATCCTCGTCCTCAGCAGTGTAGGAGAGCTGGGGCCCGGAGAGCCGCGGTAGAGACAGGACTTCTCCCCGGGGTTCTCGGGAAGCAGAGCAGGCTCAGCGCTGCATGCTCCCGGGGTCTCGCTGCGAGTGCTCGCGGCGGTGGGAGGGAAGCCTGTCGGGCTGCAGAGAACCAGAGAGGATGCCCCGGAGCACAAGCCTCAGCGGCCCAGCAACGCTTGCTTTAGCACGGCTGGGATACCCACACAGGGCTCACAACGGCTGAGGAGGGTCCCGCTACCTTCCATTCCTTTCCAGCGATGCTGTACAGAAGCTCGTCCATCTCCATGCAGGTGGGAGGGTCCCAGTGGTGCCAGAACTGAATGACGAGGGACGCGGTCCTCCTCAGAGAGGATGGCCTGGTCTACCTGCCAGCCACTGTGCAGATGCGGAAGCATGTACCACATTCTGCTCGGGCCTGCCTAAGCTGCGACCTACCTTGTGCAGATTTCTGCGCCCCCATGGCTGGGATCCTTCTAGAGGCTATAGTTTCTTTCATGTGCTTATTAGGGTACTATCTAGAGAAATTTCCCGCCCCCCCCCCCCATGTATGCAAAGTCCCCCAAGTACAGGCAAGTTGACAAGAACACACATTGTATTATGATGTTCCAAGTTCTAAAACAGGTACAGGTATTTCCTTGACACTTTAGAACAGTATAAAAGATACACATTAATGTTCTTCATAATAAGAAAATACAGTGAAGCTAAAATCTCCATCCAGTGCATACAACTGGTAAGTGAAGAGGCTGAACTCCCAACATGCACACTTCATGAGATAACTCTTGAACAAACAGCTTTAAACAGGAAGAGCTGGCAAAAGTTTACGTAACAGAAGACTAACATATAATGCTATTAAATGTTAGAACTAAGGCAAACGACAAAATCACTTACCCAGTATATCTTTGTGAGTGTGAAAGCGTGTCTTAAATGGCTTGTATTCATGGATCTTTTTGAAGGCTTCCCCAAAAGGGGCTGGTGGAACTATTTTATTACAAACAGCACAGCAAACAAAATTTGTATAATCTGGATTTCTGATCATAGTTGAATTTCAGGTGTCTTCTACTACTTATAGTTAATCTTAGAGTCAGAAAAGGTAGAAATTTAAGAAAGATGGACGAGATTCAGGGTTTGAAGGTGATGCTACAGACTGGAAGGACTGAATAACGAATCATGGCAGGTACTGCTAGGTGCAGTGTGAACGGCGCTACGGCCTATCTTACAAGGTGTGTGCAATGGATTTGGCAAGATACAAGCAGTCGCTCCCTTGCAGTCTCTTGCATTCAGGTGTAACTTACTTAGCAACTGTTGCTAGGTAAAACAAGCTTTGCTCATAAAAGCAGCTTGGGCGGGCGTGGTGGTGCTGGCTTTTATCTCAGCACAGGCAGAGGTAGGAGGATCACTGTGAGTTCCAGGCCAGCATGAGACTACATACTGGATTCCAGCTCAGCCTGGGCTAGAGCAAGACCCTACCTGGGGGGGGGGGGGGGAGGGAGAAAGCACCTTGAAATGACAAAATAGGAGCCTGATCAGCCATCATACATCTTTTGGATCCTTTATTAGCTTCGTGTTGCTGCTGTAACAAATTAACATAATCTTCGTGGCTTCACAAAGTGTATTCTCTGGAATTCTCCTCCTCTTTCGGGAGGTCAGAGTCCAACAAGACTTCACAGCTGAAATTAAGAAGTTAGGAGAGTTGGTTCCTGCTGGTAAGAACCTGTTTCCTTTCCTTGTCTAGCTTCTAACAAGCATCCATATTCCTCAAGCTCGCAGCCTAAACTGCTTCTGAGGTGACACTATCCCTTCCTTTGCTTTTCTCCTCCTCTGGACGCCTGACTGTACCGGTCTCATCCATAGAATCCAAGATAATCTTGTCACCTCAAAATCCTAAAGCCTGATCACATACTCATGGGTGCCAGAGATTAGGATCTGAACATATTTGCATGGGAACTGGCCATGTTTTAAGATTTTTTTAGTGTTTTTATGCTTGTATGTTTGTGGTGTAGGCACTCATATGTGCCCTTGTGGCACCCCATATGCTTACATGGGGGCAGGGGTCTATGGTGCCCAGGGTGGAATATCTTGTGTCCTGCTCCATCACTCTTCCACCTGGTTATGAGCAGAGAGGTCTCCTTTTTACTTGAATATTTTCTACTTAAGGGCTAGTATGGCTGCTTAACTATCACATGGACATTTCATGGAACATCCCTCAACTTGGGAGCAAGGAGATCCAGGCTCCTATCCCAGGAATCTCGGTGACTGGGTAAATTGTTTTAATAATTCTCAGCTACTGAATTAGTTGTACGATGACACTACTGGGGTAGGCAAAGTTCAAAGTTCAAAATCCTAGTACTATTTCAAAGGTTATTTTATTTGGGATGGTTATGCCCTCATTCAATAGATAATAAATGAAAACAATATTCAGCCAGGAAGCCTTTGAAACTCTGCCTGTACAAAAACTGCACTGGAGCCTGCGGCCGTGCTGTAGGAGGGTGTAGACTACTTGAGGTACTCATGTGGTTCTTCTCTCATGCTGCTTCACATAGCTCTGTGCCTGACTCTCTCTCTCTTTTGCCTTGGTTCCTTAACACACATGTGACTGAAGGCTTCATGCTGTCCAATTCCTGCTGCCCTTTGGAATAAGCCTGTCCATCTCTTTTTTTTATTTTTTATTTTTATTTTTATTTTTATTTTAGAGAAAGTGAGACAGAGAGAGAGAGAGATTTGGTGTGCCAGGGCCTCAGCTATTGCAATTGAACTCCAGACACTTGCGCCACCTAGTGGACATGTGTGACCTTGCACTTGCATCATCTTTGTACATTTGGCTTACCCTGAGATCTGGAGAGCCAATCATGGGTACTTAGGCTTCACAGGCAAGCACCTTAACTGCTAAGCCATCTCTCCAGCCTATCTCTTCATATTTTACCCAACTGCTCTCTCCCTTAACACTAAATATCAACTTACTTTGTTAAATAACAAAAGCATTTTACAATGGGCTAAAGTGATGGCTTAACGGTTAGGGCACTTGCCTGTGAATCCTAAGGACCCAGGTTTGATTCCCCAGGACCCACATATGCCAGATGTACAAGGTGGCACATGCCTCTGGAGTTCATTTGCAGTGGCTAGAGGTCCTAACATGCCCATTCTCTCTCTCTGCCTTATTCTCTCAAATAAAAAATTTAAAAAATATTTTAAAAATACATAGGGAAGCTGGTTGTGGTGGCGCATGTCTTTTAATTCCAGCACTCAGGAGGCAGAGGTAGGATGATTGCCGTGAGTTCAAGGCCACCCTGAGAGTACATAGTGAGTTCCATGTCAGCTTGGGCTAAGAGTGAGACCCTACCTCAAAAAAAAAAAAAAAAAATAGGAGGGCAAAAGTAAAAGATATATTCAAATTAGAAGGCACTTTGTACCACATAAATGCATTTTCAGTATGGTAAGACCTTAATCTGTTTCTTACTTATTCTAGGTTTTTTTTTTTTTTTTTTTTTTTTTTGAGGTAGGGTCTCACTCTGGTCCAGGCTGACCTGGAATTAACCATGTAGTCTTAGGGTGGCCTTGAACTCATGGTGATCCTCCTACCTCTGCCTCCAAGTGCTGGGATTAAAGGCATGCACCACCATGCCTGGCTTTATTCTAGTTTTTAAGTAACTCTAAGAACATTTGGTATTGTGTTTATAATATTGTTGTGGTTTCAAAAAACTGAACAAAGCAACATTCAGATGTAGCGAAATGAAAACAGAATAGTCAGTATACAATATTTTTTCCAAAGAGCACTCCCACAACTTTATTTTTCTATTCAATCATTATTTTGGCAGCTGAGGGGAATAGCTTGTGTATTAAAATAAAAAGCTGAAATCAAAATCAAAATACATGAGACATTTGTGACTGTAACAACTTGGGCTGAGCTAACTCAATTTTCACTTCTCATAACTTATGGCTGAACTCAGGATTTAAAATCATGACTTCTGTTTCTATATAAACACAGGTTCCACATTAGGTAGAAAATGAACACTTTCCTTGCAAAGAGCAAAACACAGCTAAACTCTCCTCACAGCTGCAAAGGCACAATTTACTTAAGACATGAAAACTCCAGGCAAGTTTAATAGCACTGAGTGCTTTTTATTATGCAGAATTAAATAAGTAACAAAACACTCTTATCCTCAAGGCACTTTTTAAACAAGAGAATTTACTAGAAAAGATAGCGTGAAGCTTTTTGTAGAAAGAGAATGAGATGAAAACTATATCCTTGTTCAGGGACAAAATTCCTACAGTGGCTTGGTTCCAAGTGCTGCATTTTCTCTTATTAACATACTCTAGAACAAGAAATGCAATTCTACGTACTTAGTCTTTCATTTGGAATTTCAGACCTTTCATAAAGCTGCCCCTGCAGAAGCCAACACTTCAATCCCATCTGGATGTCTTCCTCCTCATGTAGCGGTGTCCCTCACTGTCAACAGCTTCACAGAGGCCCTCTCCGTTCTCTAGTGTTGCATGCAGATAACCAATGTAAGCCACGCAAAGTGAAAGGGTCACCAGTCCAAAAACCATCACAGGTTTGTTCTGTCAAGATAAATAAAAATGATAAGGTCTCATTAATATTAATAGTTTGAGGAAATTCAAATGAGTATTGTATTTGACTCTTAATTCATTTCTTTATTATTATGAGCTTTACAGTATGGACATATTGGTCATATTCCCATTGGGTTATACTCTATATCTCCTCTCTGTGCTCTTGCCTCTTGACATGCCGTATTTATTACCACCCTAATATTCTGATAAAGTCTTTTAATTACAATCATCTATTTAGTACTTCATTCAACAGACTCGACTTCTGATTACGTAGAAGTGAGGGAACTCCTGCTTCTCCCCTCCAGTCTTTCTCCTCTGTACAACCAAGACATCTTAGACCTCTGAGCCTAGAACAGTGAAAGCTGACAGAGGAGTGAGGCATGGATACTAGTCTGTTTCTCTGACTCTTCCCTAGGTCAAAGCTTCTCAAGTTGCAATCTCAACTTACCTGTTTTTCTTTTTTCTTTTCATTTTTTGAGGTAAGGTCCACTCTAGCCCAGGCTGACCTGGAATTCACTCTGTAGTCTCAGGATGGCCTCAAACTCATGGCAATTCTCCTACCTCTGTCTCCCAAGTACTGGGATTAAAGGAGTGCACCACCACACCTAGCCTCAACTTAGCTTATTTAAATTAGAAAGTGAGGGAACAAAATACATAAGTATTTCTCTTGCCTAAGGCATGGACAACTATCAAAAAGTCTTTTATGGGCTGGAGAGATGGCTTAGTGGTTAAGTGCTTGCATGTGAAGCCTAAGGATCCCGGTTCAAGACTCGATTCCCCAGGACACACATTAGCCAGATGCACAAGGGGGTGCACACGTTTGGAGTTCGTTTGCAGTGGCTGGAGGCCCTGGCATGCCTATTCTCTCTCTCTCTCTGCCTCTTTCTCTCTGTTGCTCTCAAATAAATAAATAAAAATGAACAAAAAAAATTTTTTTTAAACTTTTATTTATTTATTTATTTGTTTGAGAGCGACAGACACAGAGAGAAAGACAGATAGAGGGAGAGAGAGAGAGAATGGGCGCGCCAGGGCTTCCAGCCTCTGCAAACGAACTCCAGACGCGTGCGCCCCCTTGTGCATCTGGCTAACGTGGGACCTGGGGAACCGAGCCTCGAACCAGGGTCCTTAGGCTTCACAGGCAAGCGCTTAACCGCTAAGCCATCTCTCCAGCCCGAAAAAAATTTTAAAAAAGTCTTTCATAACCAACATTATGTGCACTAATGATGGCAAAGAACATATTCTACTCCGAGAACCTACTCTCTATACTCAAGACATCTGAGAACTTCTGGGTACAATGGAGGGTTAGGAAATTCATGAATGAAACCCAAGGAAGAAAAGGCGTCAACATAATATACAACACACCCTTTTTCTATAAGAGAAATGAACTTATTAAGCTAGGCAAGATCTCTGAAGGGAAGCACGAGAGCTGGGGCTCATCACTGTGGATCAGCTTGCCTGCTGGGAACCACGGAGGCCTGCTCCTAAAGACCACATGCATGTGCACACCCACCAGAATATCAACAGAATTCTCTACAAAAGACCTCAATCTGGGTCTCTAGCTGGGTTTTATCCCACTCCTATCTTCTCATGAGCAGAAACTCTTTGTACTTTTCACTTCCCTTCTCTTAAGCACTTTTAAGTTCTATCTATAATCTAAAAAATCTTTCTAAACCATAAAAAAGTAACAACAGAAACTTTAAAAGCCAGCAGAGTTTTTTAAAAAAATATTTTGTTTTTACTTATTTACTTGAGAGAGAGAGACATAAAGAAGCAGGTAGAGAGAGATAACGGGCATGCCAAGGCCTCCAGCCACTGCAAACAAACCCCAGACGCAAGTACCACCATGTGCATCTGCATCTGGCTCTATGTGGGTGCTGGGGAATGGAACCTGGGTCCTTAGGCTTCACAGACAAATGCCTCAACTGCTAAGCCATCTCTCCATCCCAAACCAGGAGAGTTTGAATGATGTAATTCAAATTCTTAAAGACAACAACTGCCAACCCAGATTATATACCAAGGAAAACTATCTGTTGTGGTTGAAGGAGAAAGAACTTTCTAGGATAGAAACAGGCTGAAGTCATTCATAACCACTAAGCCAGCTCTACAGAAAACACGGAATTCTTTCAAGCTCTTAGAGGAGAAACTCATAGATGAGGCCATGGAGAAGAATAAACCATGCTTTAATACTAGTTAAGGCAAACTAGGCACAGTGGTAGCATGCCTTTCATCTCAGTATTTGGGAGGCTGATGTAAGAGGATCACCATGAGTTCAAGGGCAGCCTAGGCTATAGAGTGGGAAGGTGCAACAGTGGAAGGACTGTTATGGGGATAACCAACTGCTCTGATTAGATATGAGGTCTACACAGGAGGAAATTCATGCTTAGTACTGAAAACCTGGTTAAAAGCCTCTGGCTTGGGAGGTCATAAGCTCTAAGAGGGAGTCTCTGTTATTTAGCCAAATGGGTATGTTGCGCCCATAAAATTGTCCTCTAAATATTTATGTTTATGCCCACAGATTAGTGCTACTCTCATCTTTGCTTAGAGAAGCTTCTTTTTAGTTAGTGGTGACCATTGGGAGACTCGAAACTCATCAAAGTGCTGAGAACAAGGGATTGACCATTATGAAGTGATGGGTGCTAAATAAGACATTTACACCACCCCTCCAAGGTTTAGAGAACATTGTGAAAGAGAAGGTGGAAAGAATGCAAGAGTCAGAGGATGGGGAGGAGTGCTGTGGACAATGTCTTTAGATATAAGATGGCCATTGCATTCATGACCTCAAGATGACTATCATTATGTTCACAAGTCCTGCACAATACTGGGCTCATAAACATTCTATCATGGATGGTAGAAGGCAAAAATGAAGTCATCAAAATAGTAGAGGAGGGCTGGAGAGATGGCTTAGTGGTTAAGGCACTTGCCTGCGAAGTCTAAAATCTCATGTTCAAATCTCCAGGTCCCACCTAGCCAGACACACAGTGACGCAAGCACATAATGTACATGTGCCACAAGGAGACACAGTGCCTGGAGTTCATGCACAGCAGGCTGAAGGTCCTGGCATGCCCATTATCTTGCTCTCTCAGAAATAAAAATAATAAAGTAGAGGCTGGGCGTGGTGGCGCACGCCTTTAATCCCAGCACTCGGGAGGCAGAGGTAGGAAGATTGCTGTGAGTTCGAGGCCACCATGAGACTCCTTAGTGAATTCCAGGTCAGCCTGGGCTAGAATGAGACCCTACCTCAAAAAAAAAAAAAAACACAGTAGAGGAACTAATTACAAGGGATTTCAGTGGGATGGGCATGGAGGAACAAGAGAATGTAAAAGGAATCATGATCAAAATACTTTTATATGTGTATGCAAGTTGTCAAAAAACCAACAAAATTTAGTGATTGAAACAGATATTATGCTGATTTAATGACCATGAGATACTGCTGAAAAATCCAAGGCCCTAAAAATGCAAAGTGGTATAGCTTTGAATTGGGGGGAAGGAAGGTTTCCAGATGGCTACTCTCCCCCGCCCCCACCCACCTCTCACACAATTTTGTATGTGTTTACACTTAACAAACTAGCTTTTCTTTTGTTAGTTTACATGCATGACAGGAAGACACTGTTCCATTAAAATTGAGTCATTCTTATTTCTTGAATGCTCTTAAAATTTTTGTTTTATATGTGAAATAGTATTTAAAACTTTCCTTTACCTTGCTGTTACTCACAGGTTTATTTTCTGAGACAAGGTCTCCCCTTACTGGTCTCAAACTCATAGTGGCCATTCTGCTTCAGCCACCCAAGTGCCTGGTTTACATGCATGAGCCACCATGCTCAGCTTAGAGAGTTCTTATAAATCACTATAAAGTGCCCATGATAAAAAATAAGTTCTATTTCTGACTGCCTAAACATTAACATCTTATATATAATTTAATATATAATTCCTAGATATAATTCTTACAGGTTTTATGAACAGCTCTGGATTCACGGCTCGAAATAAAGTTGTTGTGCGCACTCCTCTAAGGCCTGGATTTCTAAAGTCTCTCTCTTTTGATGGTTCCTTTTGAAACGTTGGAGGCTCAGGTGCTGAAGACATCTTGATTAATGAAGATTACCTAAAAACAAAGTATCTTCCTTTATCATTGTTTCCTGATAAATCTCTTTTTTAAAAATCACTTCTTAGCCGGGCGAGGTGGCGCATGCCTTTAATCCCAGCACTCGGGAGGCAGAAGTAGGAGGATCGCTGTGAGTTCGAGGCCACACTGAGACTCTAGTGAATTCCAGGTCAGCCTGAGCTAGAGACCCTACCTCGAAAAACCAAAAAAAAAAAAAAAAAAAAAAAAAAAAAAAGACCACTTCTTTTTGTTGGATTCTAGATACCCACATGACTGTCAATTTACTCAGTAAGTGGTGCTTTAGGTCTTCTTGGGTACAAATGGTTCTCGTTCTCCCTCTCTTCTTTCACAGGCCAGTGAAGTGGGGAGAAGTTACAGAACTGTCTGCTGGTCTAAGTCACACTAACTTGTGTTAAGGATAGGAGGCCAGTGGATAACTCACTCCCTTCTATGACAGTCTGTGGAAAGCACTAATGACCCTTCTACTGCCTGCGAAACAAGTGTTTTTGTTCTTGTTCTGTTAGGTGGAATGTTAGCATTTGGGTCTGCTTTTCTCTTTCAGGTATCTTTCCTGCCTTTGAGTGCTGGGGTGGGGTGTGGAGGTGGGAAGGTAGAGAAAGAAATTTTCCAAGACTGAAGTGAATGACAATGGCTAAGGGAAAATACAGCAACCTACTGTACAATAAATTGTTAGGAGGAGTTAAACATTCCTATTTAGACCTTCATTGGTGCTTTCTGTCAGCATGTTTATTGGTTAAGTCTTTTACTTTACAAACTTCAGCTACAAGGAAACACTTTCCCGTCTTCCTGCCTGCAGTGACAGCTCTCCTACATGTTGTGGTTATTACTGTCGGTCCACCAGCACTACTGACTCTCTGATTCCTTTCTACACCAGGGAGTACTCCTGTAATGGCCTCAGGTTGTTACTTCCAGCTCACCAGCACCACCATGACTTTCTGATTCCATTCTACCCAGTGACTACTCCTGTAATGGCCTCAGGTTGTTACTTCCAGCTCACCAGCACCACCATGACTTTCTGATTCCATTACCACAGGGAGTCCTCCTGTAATGGCCTCAGGTTGTTACTTCCAGCTCACCAGCACCACCACGACTTTCTGATTCCATTACCACAGTGAGTCCTCCTGTAATGGCCTCAGGTTGTTACTTCCAGCTCACCAGCACCACCACGACTTTCTGATTCCATTCTATACCAGTGAACATTCCTATAATGGTCTCAGATTATTACTGTCATCCCAGTGGCACCACCATGACTTTCTGATTCCATTACCACAGTGAGTCCTCCTGCAATGGTCTCAGGTTATTCCTTCCAGCTCACCAGCACCACCATGACTCTCTGATTCCATTCTACACCAGTAAGTACTCCTGTAATGGTCTCTGGTTATTACTTCCAGCTTACCAGCACCATCATGACTTTCTGATTCCATTCTACACCAGTGAGCATTCCTGTAATGGTTTCAAACTATTATTGTCAGCCCACAAGCAACACCATCAATTTCGGACTCCATTTTACACCTCTAAGTATTCCTGTAACAGCCTCAGAGTTATTACTGTCAGATTAGCAGAACCACCATGACTCTGATTCCATCTTTATACTAATGAGTACTTCTGTAATGGTCTCAGGTATTACGGTCAGTCCACTAGCACCAGCATGAGTCTCTGATTTTTTAACACCAGGAAGTACTCCTATAATGATCTCAGGATTCACTAACTCAGGCAATAAATTGTTCCGTTAACCAGCACAAAGTCTTCAGAACCAAGATGACTTGTGACAGCAGTGACAGAAGGCTGAATATGTATAAATATCCCATTGGGCCACTGACATTACCAAATGAAATCTGACATCAAACATACATCCATCATAACATTTCAAGTCTTCTCATCACTGCCTTCAAATGAAATGCTAACATCAAGCATGTCTATTAGAACATCCCAAGTCTTCTCATCACTGCCTTCAAATGAAATACTGACATCAAGCATATGTCTATTAGAACATCCCAAGTCTTCTCATCGCTGCCTTCAAATGAAATACTGACATCAAGCATATGTCTATTAGAACATCCCAAGTCTTCTCATCGCTGCCTTCAAATGAAATACTGACATCAAGCATATGTCTATTAGAACATCCCAAGTCTTCTCATCGCTGCCTTCAAATGAAATACTGACATCAAGCATATGTCTATTAGAACATCCCAAGTCTTCTCATCGCTGCCTTCAAATGAAATACTGACATCAAGCATATGTCTATTAGAACATCCCAAGTCTTCTCATCGCTGCCTTCAAATGAAATACTGACATCAAGCATGTCTATTAGAACATCCCAAGTCTTCTCATTGCTGCCTTCAAATGAAATACTGACATCAAGCATGTCTATTAGAACATCCCAAGTCTTCTCATCACTGCCTTCCAATGAAATACTGACATCAAGCATATGTCTATTAGAACATCCCAAGTCTTCTCATCACTGCCTTCAAATGAAATACTGACATCAAGCATGTCTATTAGAACATTCCAAGTCTTCTCATTGCTGCCTTCAAATGAAATACTGACATCAAGCATATGTCTATTAGAACATCCCAAGTCTTCTCATCGCTGCCTTCAAATGAAATGCTGACATCAAGCATATGTCTATTAGAACATCCCAAGTCTTCTCATCACTGCCTTCAAATGAAATGCTGACATCAGGGCTGGAGAGATGGCTCAGCAATTAAAGGTAATTGCTTGCAAAGCCTGATGGCCCAGGTTCTATTCCCTAGTACACACATAAAGCCAGGTGGGGGCTAGAGAGATGGCTTAATGGTTAAGGTATTTGCCTGTGATGTCAAAGGACCCAGGTTCAATTCCTCAGGGCCCACATAAGCCAGCTGTACAAGGTGGCCGCATGCATCTGGAGATCATTTACAGTGGCTGAAGGCCCCGGTGTGCCCATTCTCTCTCAAATAAATTATGTATTTTTTAACTTGAGAGAGGGAGAGAGAGAGAGGAGAGAGAGAGAATGGGTGCAACAGGGCCTCCAGCCACTGCAGATGAACTCCAGATGCATGTGCCCTCTTGTGCATCTGGCTTACATGGGTCCCGGAGAGTTGAACCATGATCCTTTGGCTTTGTAGGCAAACGCCTTAACTGCTAAGCCATCTCTCCAGCCCCAAATAAAATATTTTTAATGTAAAAAATAATAATAAAGCCAGATGGACAAAGTGGCTCATGTGTCTGGAGTTGGTTTTAGTGGCAGGAAGCCCTGGTGCTCCCATTCATTTCCTCTCCCTCTTGCTCTCAAATAAACTAAATATTTTAGGTTGAAATATTGATATCAAGCATACATCCATCAGAACATGTTAAGTCTTCTCCTGTCTTAAACTTCTTGATTTTATTGCTGTCTGACACTAAAGTCACTTACTTATTTACATATAACATTTACCAGTCTCTATATTGTTACATTCAGCTTGAAGTTTTTTTTTTTTCTTCATGTATGGCGTACTGTACATACAAGTATGTATGTATGCAGAAACCAGAGAATGTCTGGTGTCCTCTGTACGTGTGTTTCCTTGAGATGGAGTATCTCTCAGTGAGCCAGGAAGTACTGTTTTCAATCAGATTGGCTGACCAGTGAGCCTTGGAAATTCTTTGGTCTCTGCTTTCCACAGGACTTCGGTCACAGACATGCATGGCTACAACCCAGTTCTAGGTGCTAAGAAATCTAGCTCAAGTGGTCTCAGGCAATCCCAGGTCTTTATGCTTGCACAGCAAACACTGTTACCTGCTGAGCCATCTACTTAGCCTAGATCTATTCATTTTTTAAAATTTAAACCTATTTTTATTTATTTGGGAGAGAGAGAAAGGCAGATATAAAGAGAATGGGTGCACCAGGGCCTCCAGCTGCTGCTACTCCAGACGTATGTGTATTTGGATTACGTGGGTCCTGGGGAATCAAAACTGGGTCCTTTGGCTTTGCAGGCAAGCACCTTAATAGCTAAGCCATCTCCCCAGCTCTCATTTTTATTTTAACTTGGAACTTTAAGGTCATTTTATTAAGTTTAACAAAGAAAATTACCAGAAGAATATTCTCCTGAAAATTTTTTTTTCTTAGAAAAGAATCAAAACACTTCAAGCATTACCACAGATGTTATGGTGGTGAAGCCTCTCGGGAGACCACACATAGTCTGTGGAGTCACTCCCTGGGACAGCGGGATTATAGTTGACATCATCCTCCAGCTCCAAATCATCCATCTCCTGAACAAAGACTCACTGATCTCCATTGTTTTCAGCATCCTCCAAGAACTGGATGTTAGATGTGTCAAGGTTATGATCTGTTTCAAAGAGCTGTTTCCCACTTTATTTTTGCTTGCTTGTTCCTTTTTTGTTCATTTCTTTTTAATTTCCAGGAGTTCTGCATAAAATTTGACCTTCCAACTTAAGAAATTTTGAATTGTAACAGGAGTGCCATGGAATCATTTCTTTTTTTCTTTGGTTTTTTTCTTTTCTTCCTTTCTACTAGTTTTTATCTGGTCCACTATTTCATTTAATTTTTCTTGCACAGCTGTCACTAGACTGAAGATCATCACCATGCTAAGATTCTCCTGAGCCTGCAATGCCAACAACTTTAAAATGCCTGGGACATCTAGATTTTCCAGGGACAGGATTTCATGAAGGGGAGCTTCATCTGGATATTTCTCACCAGGTGTGAACTTGAGGAGGGTAGCCTGGACAGTTTCATTTTCTCCAGCCTAAGATGTCACAGTCATGGTGAAGCTGAGTGGGTTTTTTATGACTGCGAAAAAGTCAGGGTAGACGGCCTCTAGAGCCTTGAGCTCGCTGAGCTGCTTCTGACCATGATCTGCCATTCATGGTGGACCATTTTAAAATGAATCTAAAACCTCTTTTGTGTTAAAAGGAAGATCATAAAAACATTATTGGGGATGATGGAAAATTGGCAAATTGCTCCTAAGTAATGTGGTAATCATATTGCTGGCTGTGTGATCTGTCCAGGTGCCTGCATTCATATTTCTTCCTCCTTTTTCCATCACCCAATTCTTGTTCCTTATCTACTCATGATCAAGAAACTGGTGTATACACACACACACACATACACACGTGTCTAATAAAGATCTACACTAAGCTAAATTGTTTCCTATATTCCTTCCTAATAAAATGTTCTTTACTTTGTTCTTCCCATCCTCCTTGGGAAAGGAGGGAAAATGGGAAAAAGAAGTATCCCTTTACTCAACTCCCGAGAGCATTTGTACCTCAAAGGAGGAGAATGGGGTTCCACATCCATAGGACATGGTCCTGGACTTAAAAGGTTAACACAAAACAAACAAACACATGGATTGTGTTGTTACTGTGATTTTTTTTTTTTTTTTTTTTTTTTTGAGGTAGGGTATCAATCTAGCTCAGGCGGAGTCTCAGGGTGGCCTCGAACTCACGGCGATCCTCCTACCTCTGCCTCCCGAGTGCTGGGACCACGCCCGGAAAATATAACTTTAAAAAAATTTTAATTTATCTGAGAGGGGGCAAGGTGGGTGCGTCAGGGTCTCCAGCCACTGCAAAGGACCCTCCTGATGCAGGCGCCTCCTTGTGCATCTGGCTTACGTGGGTCCTGGAGAATTGAACCAAGGTCCTTTGGCTTTGTAGGAAAGTGCCTTAATCACTAAGCCATCTCTCTAGCCCAAATTCAACTTTTGAAACAAAACGCTTCAGTTCACCAAACCTGTAAACTGCAGACAAGCTGAGGCTGCAGGCTCCCTCGGAGGCGCGGCTATTGGAGCTTACAGCCCAGGGCGAGGGACCGTGTTCCCCAGCCACCGCGAGCGCGGGCCACCGAGATGCAAAGTCACCCTGAGCCAGACTGCGGCCGCCGCAGCTGAGGGAAGCGAGCCGGGCGACGCGCTGTCCCCTCCGGGCCACCGTCCTCCAGCCCGTCTCGCTGTCGCTGGGGAGAGAGGGGCCGCGCGCAGCCCAGGCCGACCCACAGCGCCGCCTGCATCCAGGAGGCTACAGAGCAGGGAACCTGGGAACCAAAGGCGGAGGATTTGCAAAGGACATGTTTGCTTTCTTCTGCCTTTGAGCTTTGGTTTTCAGCCTCTCAGTTTCATATAGATGAATGGAGGTATTTATGAGTACGTTTTTATTTAATGGAAGTGGAAAGCATCTGGCTTGGGAGGGAAGGCGCAAACCTGGGCCCTTTCTACCTCCTCTTAGGGGCGATTCCAAGAGTACTGACTACTGCTCCCCTCCCTCTTCTTGTCATGGTAAGTAAGTCCTGTTGTACCAGGGCTGAGAGGAGGGAAACCACTGCCCCACAGCCCATGCGAGCTCCTCCCTCGCAATTGGATACCCTTTCCCCCCCCCTTTCACATTTATAGACAAATCTTTATGACTTTTTTTGTAGAATTTTACATTTTTTATCTCCCCCTTTTAGAAACCCTTAAAACTTGGCCCTCCCCTGCCCAGAGTTGCAAGGCCTCTTTCCTTTTCACTTCAGTTGCTACCATTCTCTGCTGATGTTAAATAAAACTTGGGTCCCCAACAGTCTGTGAGTCCTCTATTCCCAAATCTGATTCAATAATACACAGCTATGGAAAGACGAGGTACTTTATACAGACTTTGTTGATATTTTAATTGTTGAGATTTTAGTTTGTTGGGGTGTAAATTAGATCAAAACAAACAATAGAATAGCAAGCAGCGAGGTTTTAACATGGGCTTATAGAACAGTTTCACAAACTGTTTTGGATTTTGGACTAAAAGCTTGCTTTTTCAAGTAAAACATTAAATTTACAGTTGAAGTTTCATTGACACCTGGTGTGCCTAAGCAATTTTCTGACAAAACTGGATATTGATTGGAATCCATTTTTTTGGGACCCCATGTCTTCTCTGAGCAAGAAGATAGGTAACTTACCAAGAGCTTTAGGGTCCTCTAGAGAAAGAAGTATCCTGTCCTCTCTTGAGCCCTTTTGTCCTGAAAGGGCTGGGATCAAAATATTGGGTACCCTTTCAACCCCAAAGTCCTCATTGGTTCTGGCCTCTAGATCTGGTTGTTAATCACCAAGAAGAAAAATGGGAATAGAGAGTATGTCTCGAGGTAGGGTCTCACTCTAGCCCAGGCTGACCTGGAATTCACTATGGAGTCTCAGGGTGGCCTCAAACTCACAGCGATCCTCGATTAAAGGCGTGCGCCACCATGTCTGGCTTCAAATTTTTAAATCTGCATGTAAATTATGACTGTCTAGTCAGAGGCCATAGCTAGAATGGGGCCAGAGCAGGGATGGGAAGCTTCCTGCGCTCATTTTCCTCTGAGTCGGTCAGGGAGGCCGGTATGCATTCAAAACAGTATTGGAATTTGTCTGTGCTCTTGGTTGCACATGAGAACCACATGGGAAGACTATTGCCAAGGGCAGCACATTCCATCATTGGACCCACTGAACTCAAGCTGGAACTGAGCTAGAAGTCTCTTCCCTGTGGGGGAACTGTCAGAGTACTGGAAAGTGCCCTGCAGCCTACTGGGGGTCAAAAGTCACCCACATCTTGAATCAATGGATGTGAGACCCCTCCTTAAGAGGGAACTCACAACTGGTTACTGTAAACCTAGTCAAATGCCAATGGTTTGGAAGGTCATTGGCCCTAGGAAGGAAGCTAGTAATGTTCTTTGGATAAATGGCCCATCAAATTGCCCTTTACACATTTGTTTATACCTACAAATTAGTGCTGCTTTCACTTTTGGTAAAAGAAATTTCTTTTTACAGATAGGGTTGGCTACTGGGGAAGACACGAGACTTGACCAGGTGCTGAAAAGTGACTGTTGAGTACTCTGTACTGAAGGAGACATTTCTATCATACCCACCAAGGGTCCAGGAACTTTATGGTGGTAGAATATTTTTTCCTATTTATTTGCAAGCAGAGAGATATAGAAGAGAGACAGAGAGAATGGCCAACCCAGGGCATCCAGCCACTGCAGATGAACTCCAGACGCATGTGCCACTGTGCATCTGGCTTCACACGAGTACTGGGGAATCAAATTTGGGTTGTTAGGCTTTGCAGGCAAGCGCTTTAACTGCTGAGCCAGCTCTCCATCCCTGTTTTTGTTTTAAAATCTTCTAAAACATTTTTGAGAGGGAGGGAGGGAGGGAATGGGCACACCAGGGACTCTAGCCAGTACAAACTCCAGACACATGTGCCTCTCTCTGTGCATCTGGCTAATGTGAGTACTGGAGAATTGAACTCACGTTGGTAGACTTGACCACTAAGCCATCTCTCCAGCCTGGGAGAAAGAATATTAATGCTGCTCTATTGAGCAGAGATGTTATTTTTTGACAGTTGGCTAGGGAGACTCAACACTTGTCAAATTTAGGAGCTCAAAACATCTGTTTTACCTTCCAAGTATCAGGGAACATCATGGAGAAGGGTCAGAAAGATTGCAAGAGCAGGCTGGAGAGATGGCTTAGCGGTTAAGTGCTTGCCTGTGAAGCCTAAGGACCCCGGTTCGAGGCTCGGTTTCCCAGGACCCACGTTAGCCAGATGCACAAGGGGGCGCACGCATCTGGAGTTCGTTTGCAGTGGCTGGAAGCCCTGGCATGCCCGTTCTCAATCTCTCTGTCTCTCTCTGTCACTCTCAAATAAATAAATAAAAAATAATAAAATAATAAAAAAAAGATTGCAAGAGCCAGAGCGTGGTGAGGACTGTACAGCACTATCTTCTGTACATGAAGTGACTGCTGCATCCATGACCTTGTAACAGCTGTCAGCTTTGCCACCTCCACAAGACTTCCACAATGTTAAGCCCATCTGCATGTTGCCATGGATGATGAAGATCAGTCATCAAAACAGGATACAGGGGCTGGAGAGATGGCTTAGCAGTAAAGGTATTTGTCTGCAAAGCTAAAGGACCCAGGTTTAATTCCCCAGGATCCATGTAAGCCAGATGCACAAGGTGGTGCGTGCAACTGGAGTTTGTTTTCAGTAGCTGGAGGCCCTGGCATGCCCATCTCCTATCTCAAATAAATAAAAATAAAATATTTTTTAAAATAGAATATCAAAAAGGTTTCCACTGGGTAGGGAAGTGGACCAAAGAAGGTAATGAGAGGGGATTATGATCAAATTACATACAGTATGTATGAATGGAAATCCTAAATTAGGAAAAAACAAGATACTGGAGGTGTGGCTCAGTGGGACACCATTTGCCTGGCAAGCATAAGGCCCTGGATTCAATCCCTGAGAATGGCCACCATATACACAAAAAAGCAAAAGTACATTAAAAAGAATCCAGGTGTGGTGGCACATGCCTTTACTTCCAGAACTCAGGAGGTAGAGGTAGGAGGGTTGCCATGAGTTCAAGGCCACCCTGAGACTACCTAGTGAATTCCAGGTCAACCTGGGCTACAGTGAGACCCCCACCTCGAAAAACCAGAGGGGGGTAGAGGGACTGTGAAAGCTGTGGGTTGGGGAAGAGTGCTTTGAAATGCTGTCGTGTTGTCTTCTGAACATTATTAAGTAGGCCCATCAACATTTCCTCATGGATGCTGGAGAGCAGCAAAAAAAATTTTTTTAAAGCATCAAAGTAGGACTAGGGCTGGAGAGATGGCTCAGCTGTTAAAGGTGCTTGCCTACAAAACCTAATTATCCAGGTTCAATTCTCTAGTTCCCATGTAAAGGTAGATGGACAAACTGGTGCATGAATCTGGAGTAGGTTTGCAGTGGCAGGAAGCCCTGACACACCCATTCTGTCTTTCTCCTACCCTCTTTCAAGAGAGGAAGGAAGGAAGGAAGGAAGGAAGAAAAGAAAGAAGGATGGACAAGAGAAGGTAATGGGACTATGATCAAAATATGATGTACATATAAGAAAACTGTCAATAAAGTTTAAAAACTATTTGCTTTGTTGAAGAAATATGGTGTAAACATGTTTATACTCCTACTACAGAAATCGTCCTCAAAGAAGTACTGAATGAGGTGGTACTGCATGAATAAAGTTACCTTTGATGCTGGCTAACTTCTGACACCATTAAATAATATAATAGTAAATTTATTATAAAGAGCTCACAACACTGGCACAAGATTGCTTATTAAATGTTACTATTTTGGGCAGGGTAGGGTTTCACTGTAGCCCAGGCTGACCTGGAATTCACTTGACAATTTTCATACTACTGGCTTAATGTGGGTTCTGGGGAATTGAACCTGGGTCCTTAGGCTTCACAGACAAGCACCTTAACTGCTAAGCCAATCTCTCCAGCCCTAAATATTGCTATTTTTCTCACTCTCTAGCTAAAGCCAGGCTTTGGTCTTGGGCTTAGCTTGTGCTTAGCTACTGCCGTATGTCCAGGTCAGGTGGTACTAAAGACTTCTGAGACAAGGTGCCTATTGACACTGCAGCTGGTCAGTGAAAAGAAAGCGTAGGTTGGACACAGGAATTCTGGCTTCCAGCATTTTTTCCCCAGGCAGTGCTTTCCCACTGAGCTGTCTAACCTGTTGTTTTAAGTCAAATTTCAGATTTTTCTCTTTATTGCCAGGGCTAGAGATCGGCTTTGAGAGATGGGATACAGTTCAAAGATTAAATATAAGCACTGCATGGTGTTGGAAGGCACACCATCACAATCGCCATGCCAGAGAGCACACTACATGGTTCTGGTCTCTGGCTTCTGTAGGACCAGGAGTCACATTTACCGTCCTGGTTTACTTACTAAGGAGGAGCTGATGTGGGATCAAGATTTTGATGGAAAAAAAATCTGTTGTTTCTAATTTTTCACTGGGAACATATAGACAAAACAAAGCCTTTAAATTTCAGTGTATGCTGTTTGTCATGGTGAGCATACTGCACTGCTTGTTTCCAGTACTCATTATGAAACTTACTGGGGCCTGTGGAGATGGCTCCGCGTGTGAAGTGCTTGCCTTGCACGCACAAAGACCCGAGTTTGGATCCCCAGCATCCACATGTAACACCTGTTGCAATGTGACCCCAGCAATGAGAAGGCACAGACAGGGCCTCACTCACTAGCTCATCTCACCCAATCAGTGAGCTCTGGGGTCAGTAAAACCGTCTGAAAGAACAGGGAGGGGAGTAACCAAGAAAGACTGGTCTCCACAGCCATGCACACTTGTGCTGCACCTTCTCACCCTTGTGGCCAAAAAAGGGGAGGGGACCCCACCAGAACCTTTTCCACTGTGAACGTATTACTCGTCTATGAAATGGCTACTCTCTCCAAGCAGGGCCATATAGAACACAGTCTGAACTAGGAGCCAGGAAGATGGCTTTGTACGTTTGCTATTAATAAATTTGCCCATGCCACAAATTTCTAGTCAGATTTTTCTACCCTTATGGGGTTAAAGGTAGTGAGAATTGTAGCTTGACCCGCATAGACACCTTCCTGCCATTAGGAATTTGATAATTTCTGAGGAGATTCTGTGAGGCTGCAAGTTTAGTAAACATCATTTGGTGGGGATCAAGCCAGGGCCTCATGCGTGTGATGAAATCCTTTTCCAAGCTTTAATTCCCCCCTCCCCCCAGGAGGTAGGGTTTCACTGTAGCTCAGGCTGACCTGGAATTTACTAAGTAGTCTCAGGGTAGACTTGAACTCATGGTGATACTCCTACCTCTGCCTCCCAAGTGCTGGGATTAAAAACGTGCGCCACCATGCCCAGCTCCAGCTTTAATTTTTATATGTAATAAATAAATAAATAAAATTCATGGTTTTGAAATTTTGGTCAGTGCAACGAGTTTACCAGCATTTGAGGTTAGCTAACAAGGCTGCCAAGAACAACTTGTTGGACAACTGGACTGCGAGATAGCAAAAGTGTGCAGGAAATAGACCGACTCAGAATAAGGCAACCCTATGAATCTTGTGACAGCTGTGTTCTCCATAGAAAAGGGGTGAATTCGGCTTGGGACAAAGGGGTTCTCCCGTTGGGAAGGGGCCTCACAGACACTTTTTCCCAATGAATAATTTCCTGGCACAGTTGGCTCAACAGCTTGAAACCCACTCCACATTCTCAAAATCCCAGCACTGCATAGAGGACTTGGCACATAGGGGCCACTGTTGTCACCAGTTCCTCTTAACCGATTTACCCACCCCACATGGGACTAAGGGCAGGGAGCACTGTCAGTCTACTGTACAACCAGTAAGAAGCATCCTTCTGCCAAGCAAGCTTGAGGCATCTGGACAATCAAGAACTTGGTAGTTTCAGTGGCAGAGAAAAACATCCTGAGTCCTATGTGCAGCGACAGCCTTCCTAGTCCACGTGGCGTAACTGAGTGCTGGTCAGAATCAATCGGCGTCTGCATATTGCTTCTCGGGTCCCATTTCTTCCCCTGCGCTGCTGCCACAGATGCCATGGAGACAGCCTTGGCTTGCCCACACAGACCACTTCGCAGCTACGAGTTGAGTTCCTTTTTTAAAAAAAGAATTGAAGGGCTGGAGAGATGACTTAGCAGTTAAGGCATTTACCTGCAAAGCCTAAGGACCCAGGTTCGATTCCCCAGTACCCACGTAAGCTAGATGCACAAGGTGACACATTTGCTTGAAGTTCTTTTGCAGCGGCTGGAGTCTCGAGCATGCCCATTCTCTCTCAGATAAATAAAATACAAAAAGAATTATCAGTAGACAAGTCATTAGACTTGCTTCCAGATGCTCTAAGCGGCATCAATCCTATGTACCAATGTCCATCTTTCACACTGGTGTCTGGCCTTATTTCTATTATACTCTTGACACCGACATGATCTCCCCTCCTGGTGGCTTCATTTCCTGTTTTTTTAAAAATTAATTAGTTTTGTACTCAGTGAATGCAGTCAGTTTGGTACCCTTATTAGGCTCATCCGTGACCTACCCCCGCCCCTCGGCCCCTCCTTGTTGAGGTACATGGGTCATGCATTCTGGAGTTAGCCCACAGTTATGGGTAGGATGTCTCCACATATCATGACCCAACATGTGTCTCTGACATTCTTTCTGACCCCTCTTCTGCAGAGTATCCCTGAGCCATGTTGGGTTCGTTTTTGGTGTTTGTTTCCTGTTCTTGTCAGACTCAAGCTGCACCACGCATGTCTGGAGCATCCTTCTTAAGACTACTCCTCGTAATACCAGCTAATGAAGACCCCTGCACTTCCAAGTGAGAAACAATTCTTCACCTCAAATTCTCAGCATGGTAGTCTTCATTTCCTACTTATCAAAAAGCTTGCTACTGGGAATTTGTTTCCTTCTCTTCCAGCAAAGAGCTCAACATTTCTGAGCACAACTAAGTCAAAATGGAGTCTTCTCATGGCTGGGCATGGTAGCGCACATTTCTAATCCCAGCCCTTGAAGGCAGAGGTTAAGAGGATCACTGTGACTTTGAGGCCAGCCTGAGACTACATAGTGAATTCCAGGTTATCTTGGGCTAGAGCGAAACCCTACTTGAAACCAAACAAAAACAAAAGGTCTTCTGCTTCACCATGCTAATGCTAACACTGCACGCTTGTTCTGGAGGCCAGCTTCCATATACTCCAAACTCCACCCCTTTAGCAGTGGACAAGTCATTAGTGTTCAACTGTGTCTCTACAGTGACTACCGACAGTTTGTTCTTATTAGCCCCTCTCCCTGGGACATCTGGCACAGCCACACATCTTCCGCCAACTGCCCTCTTGGCTTCTCTCAGGCTCATTGTACTGTCTTTCCTGGGTCTCACCAGACCCTTCCTTCCCACGTCTTTGTTGTGAACTTTCTTCTATCCACCATTGGCATTCCTCAGGGCTATTTGGCCATCTTTTTTTTTCTCTACATGTCACCTGGCATGTCAACCTCTCTCCTTAGGGATTGGTTAAAAGTGGTTAATGGGGAATGGAGGGATGCTTAGCGGTTAAGGCGTTTGCCTGCAAAGCCAAAGGATCCTGGTTCGATTCTCCAGGACCCACGTTAGCCAGATACACAAAAGAGCTCACACATCTGGAGTTCATTTGCAGTGGCTGGAGCCCCTGACACACCCATTATTTCTCTCCCCCAAGTAAATATATATATGTTTAATAAAATTATGCAGCTCATACTACTACTAAACCAGAAACTATTCAACATGCTAAGCATAACAGACCCTACACTTCCTTTGAAGACTTCCACCTTCCTCGTATAACTGAGTCTTTTGGCTTTCGGAGTCGCTCAGCAGTCAGTCCTGAATCCCTATGTTCCTCCCACAGACAACCAGTCATTTGTAAACTCCTATTCCAGTCTTACCTACTGAGACAAATGACAACTCTTCCAAGATTTATTCAAACCAAATCCTTCTGCCTTTACTTCCTACCTCTCCACTTCCATCAGCTATAATGACCAAATCTTACATATTCTCATCTCTCAAGTCTAACCACCGCCAACCCCCTTTTAGCAGCATCTCCTTTCAGTGCTTTCTATGTCCTGGAAGACTTGGGACAGACCCTCACTCTCATAAGACTCCCTACTGGGATGCTTCCTCACTAGTGAAAAGGTGAAACCATTAGAATTTCACTGCTCTGCTTAAAACCAAATGTTAACTCCTGACTATGCCAAAGGTCTCCAAGATTCTGACCTGACCCTGGCACACCTCTCATCACTTTAAACTTTATCCTTTTAACCATCTTTTAAAGGTATCTTTATCTAGTTTTCCTATCCAGACCACAGGTGGTCACTGGTGCTTCATACTACTGGATATTCACTGCCCTGCCCACATCATTTCTCTAGAGCATGATGGTGCAATTCAACCCCAAGCTCATGAATCAGAACCCCAAGTTTTATCTTGCATTAAAGCGTTGGGTATTCTCAATGTCTTAATCCCTTTTAAATATCCTTTTAAAAAAAGATCAAGCTAGCCACTTGGTGGGGGTATGGACTGGGAAAAAGCCAGTCGAGTATGTTCCAGGGGAAAGCTGATGGACAGTTAAAATGAAAAGCAGAAAGGTTCCTTCTCACATAGGCTAGAAATGAACAAATTGTTAAAATACATGAGTTAATTTTTGATGTGTAGACTACAAGGTGACATTGGTGTCTTCCTCAATCACTTTCCACTGGACCCACTGTACTTAAGTCTCTTTTCTTTTCTTTAGGTATTTGAGAGAATGGGTGTGCCAGGTCCTCCTCCAGCCACCGCCAACGAACTCCAGATTCATGTGCCAACTCGTGCATCTAGTTTTACATGTGTACTGGAGAATTGAACCTAGGTATTTAGGCTTCGCAGGCAAGTGCCTTAACCACTAAGCCATCTCTCCAGTCTTCCACCATTTATTTTTAGTTTGTTTTTGAGGTAGGGTCTCGCTGTAGCTCAGGCTGACCTGGATTCACTATGTAGTCTTAGGGCGCCTCACTCATGTCAATCCTCCTACTTCTGCCTCCTAAGTGCTGGGATTAAAGGTGTGTGCCACCACACCCCTCCACCTTATTTTTTGATTCATGTTGAGAGAGAAATGGCATGCCAGGGCATTCAGCCATTGTAAACAAACTCCAGAAGCATGTACCACCATGTGTAACTGGCTGACATGGGTCCTGGGGAGTTAAACCTGGATCCTTTGGCTTACCAGGCAAACAACTGCTAAGCAGTCTCTCCAGCCCCCTCCACCATAATTTTGGACAGGTTCTTTCAGCTCATTAAAATGCACATGGTTGATATTCAGTAAATACTGAGTATACAGTGATACGTAAACCATTTACCACCTGAATGCCATTTTTATTTTAGAGAGAGAGAACTGGCACACTAGGGCCTCAGCCATTGAAATTGAACCTTGCCTCACCTTTGTGCATCTGGCTTACATGAGATCCAGAAAGTCAAACATGGGTCCTCAGGCTTTGCAGGCAAGTGCCTTAACTGCTAAGCCATCTCTCCAGCCCTTGAATGCCATTTTTTGAGGTAGTTTCACTCTAATGCAGGCTGATGAAAGCCTTTTTTTTTAAAAAATAATTATTTATTTGACAGTGAAAGAGAGAGACTGAGAGAGAATGGGTGCACCAGGGCCTCCAGTCACTGCAACTAACTTCAGACACGTGAGACCCCTTGTGCATCTGGCTAGTGTGGGTCCTGGGGAACCGAACCAGGGTCCTTTGGCTTTACAGGCAAACGCCTTAACTGCTAAGCCATTCCTCTAGCCTGATGAATGCCATTTTTAAATCAACATTTCTTAGCTGGCTTCTTAGAATACTAATACAGTAGGATATACTTATTAAGAGCAAAAAAAAAGGTGTGGCTAATTAAGTCTTGAAAAGTCTTACTTTAAAGACTAGCATGAGTTATTTACACGACTTTAATCAACAGGGTCTCAATATAGCTAGGGCTGGCCTTGAACTCACAGTGATCCTACCTCAGCCTCACAAGTGATGGGGTTAGAGGTGTGCACCATCACATCCAGCTCAATCTCTAATATCCTAAATTTTTATTTATTTGAGGGAGACAGAGGCAGATAGAAAGAATGGGCATGCCAGGGCCTTCAGCCACTGCAAACGAACTCCAGATGCATATACCACCTTGTGCATCTGGCTTAACATGGGTCCTGGGTAGTCAAAGCTGGGTCCTTTGGCTTTGCAGGCAAGGTCCTTAGCCACTGAGCCATCCCTCCATCTCTAATATTGTACTACACAATGGATCCTGTAAGAGGAAGTTAGAGCATGCAATTCAGAAAGCTTCTCCATGACATCCACTACCATAAACAAAATGTCTATTTTTGTGTGCTTACTGCACAAGCCTAAGGGCCTGATGAGACCGCCCAAGTTTGACTCTCTCAAGCCCATGCAAACAGCTGCCATGGCAACATACGTCTGTAACCACAGTCCTGTGTGGAGAGGAAAATGGCTGGGACTCTCGAATGGCAAACTCTGGAATCGGTAAGACACTGATTTGCATGGAAAAACAGGTAAGTGATGGCGGGGGAGCCTCATGTTTGGCTGCCACAGGCCATACCATGAGGCCCTGCATCAACATGTGTGTACACCATGCACCCACCCACACAAAAATACATAAAAAAGATGCCTTGGATGACATATTTCCTAGCATCTCATAAACATTAGTTGCTCTCCAAATTCCCATATTTTGCTAGGTTATGTCAAGTTCTCTTCAATTTACCTCATCCATTGTCAAAACAGCATGATTATCTAAAAGTAATGCTTGAATAAACTATTCAACCTAGATGTGTTCAACAGCCCTTTACCATAAATTATATTGAATTTAACATTTCTGAAAACTTTCTAAACTGGTAAAATTTAACTTGAAAATGCATTTTTGCAGAGCTCTGGGATATAATTATTTAACAGAAGCTATTTCAGAGATAAGAGTGAAGAAAAATATTCCAACAAAGACATGAACTTTCTGATTCTCTTAATACTTAAAACATTACATATCAACTCTTACTAATAAGTTGTAAATTCATTTAAATTCATTAGACTGCAATTTATCTGCTCCATGCTAAAAAGCTCACTTGCCCATTCTCCTGTACCCATTTAGCAATGGTGCTGGGAACACCCACACATCTGAGCAATCACTGGGGGCTGGGAAGACTCATTCTCTGAAAGTACAGAGGGTCTAGTGGTCAACATTCTAAATCAATGTCTCTTAGTTGGTTCCTTAGAACAACAGTCCGGTGAGTTCCTATTGGTCAACATTCTAAGCTAATAAGGAAAAAGAAACCCATCACATTAGCATTCTCTTTTTCTCTTTCTCTTCCTCTCTTGGAATTTTGGAGACAGGATCTCATTCTGTAGCATAGGCTGGCCTGGAACTTGCTACAATCCTCCTGGCCCCAGGTTTCAGAGTAGTGGGACGACAGGTGAGGACCACTATGTCTGACTCCACACTGGCATTCTCACATCATCAGAAACAGACCTATTTGTTACTGTACTCCATCTGACTAAATATGTACTTGTAAAAGGTCACTTCTAAGAAAATTGTAATAAAAAACATTTCATTACTAAAAAAACATTAAAATTATTCAGTTAATTTGTTTAGAAAAAAACATGTATTAATCACCAAAACCGACTTTTATTTTAATAAATAACAGTGGGCTTACCAAGGGGTTAAGTATTTAATGAGGCAGGTTTTATGCATATTGAAAATAAATCTTAAGGTGAAACCAACTACTCAACAACCCACTATGTCCCTAAAATAAAACTGTTAATACTTTAATAAAAATTAAACAAAATTTTCCAAAAGAAATATTCACTCCTTGACCATGCTCATTTATTCAGAGTACCAGCAATTTCAGTTAAGTGCTTCAATCTTTCCTGCAAATCTGAAGCTGTACAGGGAATATACACATTTTCATATGATCGCAATATCGTATCATCTCAGGCTAATATTGTGACTGTAAATGCCTTATAACACAATGTAAAAAAAATTCCATATATTTCCAGCAAACAAAACGAATGTAAATGTTCCAAGGATACCTCCTTTGTTTCCAGGACCAATTTTAGCTGGAATTGAAATGAGCGCGCTGTCAGCTGTCCAGAGATAGCCTCTACCTCTGGCCATCAATGCACAGTGTAAATGTGGTGAATGATCAAATAACCAGTTAAAAACTAATACTGATCCTGAAGACTAATCTAATGAAAGATTTATCATTAGATACGGCAAGAAAATACAGACAAATCTGTACAATCTAACGTCTATAAACAGTAAAATCCAAACAACCAACTTCCTTACAGAAAGTGTCTCACCTATGTAACTATAAATGTTAAGGGTTCTTGCATTTTATAAACACAAGATGGGCTCACTTTGATGATACCAATTTTAAAATTTATAAAAATGTTTAAAAAACTCTTTCCACAAAAGTTTGTACAGTTTAAAGCTATCCACCATCTATAAATCTCAGAAAATGGGGGGAGAAAAAAAAGCCTGTATAAGATCACATGTATAAAACAAGAAATGAAATGTGATTTTATTTAAGGCAACACTGGGCTACTTCACAAATCACCACCTCAGATATTTACACTGCTCCACACCACTAGTTTCTATCACATTGACAAAGGATTTTTCTTTTAAATACCAAGGTTTAAAATCTTCCATGTAATAAAGTCTTTATTCACATTTCCATTATATTTCATGGACTCATAGTAACTACTTCAATTAGAAGGAATGGAAAAAAGAAAATCTGTAGCTTAGGAAACTACTAAATCATCTAATTTCATGTGATTTCCACCTGATAATACAGGATGGCAAATGTACAAAGCAGAATGTTGACATAATGGGTCTACTATGTCAAACAACCTCAAAGTCATCTCATAATTCATGTTCCAGGTAAAAATCAATTAGCTACGGCAGTGCCTAGTTTTAGTTAAAAAAAATCTTAATTTAAAACAATAAAAGAAGTTTTAAAAACTTGATCATTTAGTTAAAATTAAAATTCCCAGTATAAATGTATCATTTAATATTTTAGACTTACAGATTGCTGGTGGCAGCAAACAGCAAATGATTTACAATAATAAATATATACAAAACTCTATCTACAAATGAAGAATACTGTGACATATGAGCAGTGACCTGGTGAAACATACCCATCACACAGATAATGCAGTCCAGTTCATGAAAAGGACAGCTGGGTGACTGATAGAAACTTGGCTTATAACTCAATTATTTACACAACTGAAGTCCCATAGGGATGAATAAAGTTCTACATGACAATGTCATAGGGATAAATAAAGTTCTACATGACAATGTCATGGTTATTTTTTTTTTTCCTTTTTCCTTTTGGGGCTATGTTAATTCATGTCAACAACAACAAAAAAATTAAAACAGCTTCACAATCACAGCATGCTTGATGGCTTCCTAACTACAGCTCACAAATCATCAGTACTGCCCCCTGCCTGTGGCTTTACCTGCACTGACCTCTTTCAAAACAGACCTGTCTGGATCATTTGAACATACTTCAAGTTTTTTCAGACTGACGGTAGGTTTCATTTCCTGAAGCTGCTTCAGGACAAGTTCTGTGCAGTCTTTGAGAGTCTTGTCTAAAACAATTTTTACATTATCACTGCACAGAAGCTGTGAGGGATTGGCAAACTCGACAAAGATTTCACTTTCTCTACAGAAGCACACAGGGTTCCCACTCGGCACGGCACTCTTATCTGTGTGTCTTCGGGAGTTGGAATGGGATCTTTTAGTCCCACTGTTTGGATGGTCTTTGTCACTATTTTTCTTCTGCTTTACAGCAGACTCCTCAAGAAACTTCAGGAATGACACTTCAAATCCCATTGGTTTAAAGGAGCTCCAGTCAAAGGACGCAGGGTGCTCCTCAGAGGTCTGGATAGCCACAGCAGTCTCCTCCTCCTTATGAATGTTATTCACCTCTACTGCTAATTCTGCACCAGCCTTTTCAACTTTCCTTTTTTTATTTTGCAGGACATGTTTTTCTTTATTAACTCTCTTTGAATTATCTGCTTTTTGTCTTTCAGACTGGCAGGGGTTTTTTTCCTGAAATTCATTGTTTACGTTAGAAGTGGTATTAGCTTGGGTCACCATACTTGTGCTATCTTCATTTATTAATTTTGTAATAAATAATTCTGTTAGCTCATCCATCTCATCTTTTTCATTTTTTCCAACTTCCTTCCCTGGAACAGTTGTTCTTGAGTCATCACTTTTCTCAAACACGAGTGTGTCAGACTCTTTTATAGCATTCTGATCACCTTGCTCACAAGTTTCCTTTGCTTGTGAATCACCACACCGTTTGAAGACAATAAGGAGATTCCGGTGTTGTGATGTGAATGCCTTAGATAATTTGTGGCATTTATAATGTCTAATTATGTTGCTTTCACTTGTAACAACTGAAGTACATCCTTTTATCATACACGGGTACTGGGTTACAAATTTGCTTGTACACTCTGACAAGGCATCATTTCTAGCCTTTATAGAATATACATGCTTTCCACGTTTCAGAGAATAGGGTTTATTTTCTTCAATCTGTACAATTTTTGCATTCTTGTTTTCTAAATCACTTTTCTTCTTTCGCTTGGTCTTAGGCACTTTTACTCCTTCCTTCCCTGGACGGCTATGTTTTGCTGTACGATGTTTGGATTTCGACTTTTCTTGGTTTGCCTTACTTGACATATTTTCCTGGCCTGTTAACTTTCTTGGCCGAATCAGATGAGCTTTATGCTTGTCATTATGCTTATTAAAAATGTGCCGGAGGAGATTAGACCGAGTGGCATATATCCGGTCACAACCCTCACAATCACACTTGTATATACCATCTTCATCTGTCCTACCTGTCCTGGCTCCAATCCCATGGTCTGCCTCAAGATGAATCACATAGTTGAGATAGGTTGTAAATGAAGACTTGCATTCCAGCTGGTCGCAAGGAAACTTGCCCACGTCCACAGCAGCAGTCATACTTTCAATTTCCTCAGGAGTCATTTCGTGAAGTTTCATGTAGTGCTGTATTAAGCCAGTGATTGCTTGGAAAATGCGAGAGCAGTCACTCACCTGGCACCTAAACTCCTTCAGGGCGTGCTCACTTTCAGCCTCCTCACTTTCTTTGGCAGCTTCCCCTTCCTCTTCAACTTCTGCAGGAAGTGCGGGCAGGCCTGACTTGTGAACAGCCTGGTAATGAAGGATCAGGTTCTGCTGTATCGTGAAGGCGGCGAAGCATCCCTGGTGGACACAGCGGTAGGGTCGGTAGGGACTGTACCTCGTGGGAAATTCAAAGGCCTGGGGAGCTGGTTTCTTCCGTCCTTTTTCCTCCTTTTCTTTCCTATGCCTCCTACTTTTTCGTCCTTTGGTTTGTGTATTTGTGGGAGAATTTGTGATGTGTTGTTCAGAAGTGACTGTAACTGGTTGTGAAGAACTCTCTGATTTCTCAGGACTTTTTTTTTCTGGAAGATGTTTATCTGGAATCACTGCTACATTACTGAGAGCATTTTCTGTCACTGTTTGTAATTCTGACACAGGCTGGAATTCAGCTTTATCTTCCTCTGTCGTAGAAGGCTCTTTCTTCACCTGAGTAATTCGTGGGGCTGACAAGTTTTCATTCTGAGACTTTCTTCCATATGGCCTTTTTATTTTTAACTTTACCATTTCTTCTGTTGTAAAATGATGTACCAACTGACAATGTGCCCGGAGATTAGAGTTTCTTGTAAATGTTTTTGTACATGTAGGTACTACACATTTAAATGGAGCAAATTTTAACTGATTCTTCTTAATTTCAAGAATCATCTCTGGGCTGTACTGATGGATTTTACCATAGTGCTTAAAGAGGGCATCCTTTGTCATGGCACTGTAGTTGCAGCCTTGGTTCTGACACACGAAAGGTTTACTAACTCTCTCGCTAAGCTGAACATTTGCTATCTCAGAAACTGGCTGTACAACTTTTATACTTGGGACTGATTTAGCAGGAGGAGGAGGAGGAGGTGGTGGTGTCAGTGATGCTGCTGTGTTTATTAGCATGCACTGGGAAGCTGGAGTAGATAGGTCGCTTTCTAATTTTAATTTTTGCAAACCTTCTAATATTTCCTGTATTTGATCCTCCTTGGGTAATATTTCAGCCTGAGTAATGTTACTTTTTGATGGCATATATACTAAAGAGGAAACCTTAGAAGAATCAGGTAGTTTGTGATTTGGTACAGGGTTTACTGAAGGAAGCTGCATGCTGTAATCAATCTGAGCATGCTGTGGCGTTTCACCAGCACCCTGAGATTCACTTTTTACTTGAAGCATTTGAGAATTCATAGCACTTTTAATAATTTCAAGGGTCTTTTCAAAGTTCTGCATAACACTGTCTTCAGAAATCTGCAGATCAGAACTCACAGACCCACATGAGTTCAGGGCCGCCACCTGCGAAGCACCATTTTCAGTTTTCAGTGTTAAAGGGGCTAATGTATGAGATTCAAGACTGGTTTGAAAGTTCTCTTTTACATCAGTCATAAACAACTGATTGTCAATATTATTTAATTTTTGTGTTAGATTTCCCACCGAGCCCTGAGGTTCACAGTTTGGAATGATGTTTGAATGAAGGTTATTAGAAGAGACCTCAATATTCTTTGCTGTAAGTCCCATTGCTGTTAAGTCACTTGGTACCAAGTTTTGGGAAGCATTCGGTGTAAGTAATAGAGGAGCAACTTTCTTTCTTCTTTTAGATGCACTATTTCCCTTTTTATTTACATGACTGGGTCTTGTGCTTTGAGGAGCACTTATAACGGAAGCACGTAAGCTATTACTAGTGAAATCCTGTGATGGTCCAGTGGGGCTCGTGAGAGAATTCGAGCACAAGCCATTTTCAACCGTCTTCAGTAGTAAGTCACTTGCTGGGAAAACAGGCACACTGCTACATTCCTCCATGGCAGAGGATTTGGAGTTGGGGGTTCTATCCTGGCTGGTCAGCAAGGTATTTGGGTGACAAATAGTCTGTAGCAAGGGTGTCACAGTTGGACTTGGCATCACCGTTGAGTTTACTTGTTCGGCATCCGAGACACAACCTGCTGGGACAACCTGAGGAAGCACTTCCGCACTGTCCAATGTACTGGGAATGCCAGCCGTCTCTAGAGCCTGCTTAATGATCTCACTGCCTTCTCCACCAACGCTGGCATTAAAGCTACTCACACCAGATCGGGGAAATGAACTTGGCAAAAATGCTGATGAGTGATTTTCAGTAGCAAGAAGTTGTAGGAATGATGGATCTTTAAAACAAGCTTCTGAACTGAATGTAGACTGGTGTGGCTGCTGCAAATTCACTGCATTTGTGGAAAGAATCATGCTGGCCAGCAGGGAAGGCTGTCCATTATTCTGCAGAAGTTCTTGAGCAATTTCTGCTCCATCCAGTGGTTTGCAGTAAGACCTCTTAGATAAGTGTCCACCCAGTGACCTGGGGTTAGTGAAAGACCTGTAACACCTGCTGCAGATGAACTTCCCGTCTCGGATGATAGCAGGCCACTTAGCCCTCTTGTTGTGCTTGGGTTTCCTCTCCTTCCCATTGGGGCCCCGACCGCGATCTTTCTTGACTTTCTCAGATGCAGACTGTTGGGCACTGGTGCTGCTGAAGTCACCTGTAATGCCCACTTGTGAAGGAAAAGCTGCATTTTCACCACTGCTTTCCTTTAGAAAGGAATAGTTTGTGTTTCTTTCCATCTGTGAGGTATAAGAGCTTACATTACTTTCCAACTGGGAAAAACTAGCGCTCGTTCCACTGTCTGCTGGTGGAGGGAAGAGGGAAGTGCTTTCTGCAGGTACGGGAAGAAAAGGGTCTGAGCTGCTGTTAAGATTCAAAGGCAAAGCTGATTTGGTGAGATCGTCCACTGGTGCAGGCAAAGGTGTGGGAGCTAAGCCCTCCATCTGAGCACAGAACAGACCGCCTTCTGACTCACTTTTATCCTGAGAAGGTGCACTGGGACTTATGCCGCTTTCCACTGAGGGCAACAATGGAGCTGACACACTTGCTAAATGACCTGGAAAAATGGAAGGCGAGACATGCCGCAACTGAGCTGAACAAGCAGGGTTCCCACTGGCTTTGGTCTGTGGTGTAAAAAAAGCATTATTAGGGCTGCTCACTTGTGTTGGAAAAAAATAAACAAACTTTTCATTATTTGGTGTACCTAAGTTGTTAGATTTCTGACCTTTTTTAGCTTTGCGCTGCATTTTGAAAGCAGCGTATTGGTCAGGATGTGCTGTCTTCATGTGCTTCCCAATGCTCTGTGAAGAGTTGTAGGTTCGAGTACATCCCTCAACCTGGCAGCTGAACTTCTGAGCTGGCACTTTTGGAGGCACTGACGGAGTTCCTAATGAATCACTTAGGTTGGGCTGTGGTGGAACAAATGCAACACTTTCTAATGTCTTAAGAGGTAAATCATAGAGGCTGGGGGACACTTCTGCATCACCCCCACACTCACACCTGGAAGCTGGCGAATGGCTCTGAGCTCCCACTTCATCCTGCACAGGAAATGTCATCAGACTGTTCACTCGTCTTTCTAAGTCTTGTGGATTAAACTCACCTATCTTGAGGGTTTCTGTATTGACTAAAGATTTCTGAGCAATTTGGGCTTCACTAAAGCAACTGTGTTCTTTTCTCTCTTGGAAACCTGGATGACACAAATCACTACCAGCACCTTCAGCTGGTTTATGTAAATGTGTGACTGGTGACTCTCCAGAGCCTTTCACAGTTAAGCTTTCTTGCCTCCCAAAGTTATTCTCAATCCCTTGGTTGAGAGACACTTTGATGGACACAGCCACTTCATTGGCCTGAAGAACAGCAGCAGCAGGGCTTTCCAAACCATCTGACAGTGGTCCATCAGCTTGCCTGACTTCAGAGGCAGGGACCTGGTCATGATTAGTTGCAGCTGACTCTGTTTGGCTTTTATTCCCATCATCATTTCTACCTCCTGGTAAGTTACTTTCAACAGTATTTTCTGTAGGAAGTGCTGTTATCTCATGCCCAGCATTTTCCTGCATGTTCGCGCTCCCACTGCCCCCAACAGCAAGCTGGTCTTCTGGAGGGGCACTATGATCCTCCAGGTGTTTTTCCAGCTCACTGTGACAACGGTAAACCTTACCACACCCTGCAAACCTGCATGTGTAGGTGTTGTAATGCTGAGCTTCATGGTCATACAGTAAGTAAGCTTCGGAAAAAATTCTGCCACATTTAGGAAACATGCACTTTGCTCTGAAGACCTGATGTTCCTTTCGGTGGGTTAAAAGCTCTGCGTAACTATTAAACCCAGCCTTACACTTTATCTGTATGCAGATATATGGTTTACTGCCACAGTGCATCTGTAAATGGTCGCTCAGATGAGTGACGCTCACAAAATGCCGTCTGCAGTACTGGCAGATGACCTTTTTGCTTTGCATTTCAAGAAAGCGTTTTGCATCTTCGTTATCCTTATGTGCCTTTACATGAGCAATTAAATTTTTAAAGTATTTAAAGCCCTTTTTACAAAAAGTTACAGGGCAATTGAATTCATTCACAGGCAATGGCTTTGGGACTGGGATCACCTCTGGCTCATAGGGTTTATCTTTGTCGTCATTATCATCATCTGAGCCATCATTGTCATTAAACACTATGAAGTCTGTTGAATACAGACTGTTCTTTTTTATAGGCCGCTGTTCTTGTTTCATCACAGAGTTAGTTTTTTGATTCTCATGGGTGGTTGAGACCTTTGGAGGTCGGCCCAGTCTTCTTAATGGTTTCATAGCTGCTAGTCTCTCTTTACTCGATTGCTTAACATGTAGTGTAACGTGCGGGACAAATGTTTCTTTAGAATTAAAATTCTTTGCACATATAGGGCAACTGTAGATCCCATCCTTGTAATGTTTCTGAGCATGTCGCACTATTCTGTGTCCAAGGAATTCTTTGTCACATAGCACACAGTACTGCATGTAGGCTTGCCAATTTCTAAACCTGGCAGATATGAATCCCCTCTCTCTCAACTCTTTTATCTCCTTCTTCTTCTGCTTTTCATCGCCAGTGTCTTTAAGAAGACTAGGGTTGGCACTGACTCCCCCAGGAAGTCCGCTCACCGAAGTCTCTTCCTGGAAGTTGACTGCTTTCTCATATACTTCACTGTCATTTAGTTCATCGATTGAAGACACGATGGAGGCTTCTTCTCCCATCAGTGCAAGACACTGTCGTTTCAAGGTCTTCCAATCCCAGAATTCCGGATCAAAGGGCCACTGAGTTTTCAAAACAAGTAAAAGTTCACAACGTAGAGAATTTGGGATAGGAAGATTCTCTTCATCATACTTCTGGTCTGGCTGGTTGTACAGTATTTCCACAGCATAATATGCATCTACTGTAGGCTCAATGAGAAATTCACTCAGTTGACAAGCACGTTTAACTTCCAGATCATCAGGCAGCAAACAGGAAATGGTCTTGCAAATTGATATTTTCACTTCTGTATTTTCTGTAGATTCTAGGCGAAGAGCTTTGACGCACAGTTCTATGCAGGTAGCAAGTCCAGCCCCTTCAGTCTGAAAAACAAACAGGAAATATTAACAGTCTACGCTTAGCCCACACAGATTTGGTTTTGAATTTGAGATGCGCTTTCCTTAAATATTACAGTATCAGCTGGGTGTGGTGGTGCATGCCTTTAATCCCAGCACTCCACAAGCAGAGATAGGAGGATCGCTGTGCATTTGTGGTCACCCTGAGAATACATAGTGAATTCCAGGTCAGGCTGAGCTAGAGTGAGACTCTACCTCAACCGACCCCCCCAATCAAAATATTACAATATCAATGCAGGAAAAGATATTTCTTCTAAAGTACTATAACCTAACATAAAAACAAACTAGAACAAAACATAAAAAAAAACCCTCAAGTGCTGAAGTTTAGTAAAAATGTCTGGCACAAATGATCACTCAACAGCTATGCATAAATCTTCTCAATTTTGTACTTGCAAACCTTCTAAAATATAGTCCTCTTAATTCCATTACAAAACAGAGTGTCCTCAGACTCTAACTGGTCAGTAATGAAAGAATTTTACTTCTAGAAAAATAGTATTTTTGATCTTTTAATAGTGGGGCTTCTAGCTCTGTCATAAACCAAAATGCCAAATCATCTAATAAGGATACGTAACCAACAAACAGAATTTAAAAAGTAACTTCCTAATTCTTAGTAGATAGCAGTTATGAGCCACTTGAAAGGTACATGGAATGGAGAGATGATGTTTGCAGTGGCTAGAGGCTCTGGCGCACCCATTCTCTCTCAAATAAATAAAATAAGAACTGATGGTTTACTCATTTGTATCTTTCCATTCAATTTAGCACTTTTTTTTAACCTGTTCTAGCCTTCCATGTGCTGAGATGTAAGTTGTGTCATCACCACCCTACCTTCAGCAAAGCTTTAGCTACGAAATCCTGACTGACAAGATGTCATCGCTGAGCAGCTCCACATGGGCTTTGATGGGCACACGCGGGTACACTCAGCCCACTGACACTGCATGGGGACTTCTGAACTAATACTGTTAGGCATACTAGACACCACACCTATATGAGGCAGACCTATGGCTGAGGAAAGGTCTTCCTCCTCAGAGTCCAGCTTGGCAGTTATATAAAGTTCATCCATCAGTGGGTTATTTTCTTAGTCTACTTTTCAATGAAGTTATGGTACAAGATCCAGCTTTGAGTGTGTCTTTGTGTATTTTTATGTGTATGCGGTTGAGGGGAGGACCTCATATCTACCTTCCAAACATGAGAGGGTTCAAGACTCCCTAGGTTTTTTTTTTTTTTTTTTTTTTTGTGCTTGTTTTTTTCCGAGGTAGGGTTTCACTCTAGCCCAGGCTGATCTGGAATTCGCTCTGTATTATCAGGATGGCCTCGAACTCGCAGCAATCCTCCTACTCCTGCTTCCTGAGTGCTAGTATTAAAGGCATGCACCACCACACCTGGCTTAAGACTCCCTAGTTTTTGTCTTTCTTTTTAGACAGAGTTTTATGTATTCTGGGCTGGACTATGTAGCCAAGGATGACCTTGAACTTCTGACCCATCTGCCTCAACCTCCTCCAGAATGCTGGGATCACAAGCATTTGCGACCACACTGGGCTTATTCCTACATTCTTCTCTCCAATTTATCTAGTTCTCCATTCCTCTTGACACATTCTACATTTCCAAAGAGCCAGATTATCAAACTAGTACAGTATCGACTAGCAAAATTAAAGAACAAACTCCGTTCTATTTTGAAGTCAAGGTATTTTTGCCCTCATATTATACAGGTCTTGTGCAGGTAGCAACAGCCACTATGAGGTCATACATGCAACTGCCCAAAACTCAAAATCTTTTAAGCAATAATTTATATAATTTAAATTAAGAAAATATATCTTGACTATCCTTACCTCTGAATTAATAACTTTAATCAGGAAGAAAATGTGATATACTGTCTTCGTTAACAAAGAGAGCTGACGGCACCTCTCCAGGTACACTTGCACAGATGGTTCCACCCTTTGCTGTAATTTACTCCAAAACAGAGTGAGTTCCCTTAAAAAAAAAAAAAGTATAAAATATAAGTTTGAACAGTGTCAGTCCAGCCATCAAATTTGAATTCAAGATGACATTGGATTCTAGCCTGGGCAAGTGGAATTAAGCTTAAATGCAAGATGAACTTGATCTTAGACTCCTAAAGAGCAGATAAAACTAGAACACAAGTCATCATTTTATTAACCAACATTTTAAAATCCCAAAGTAGCACTATCTTTCACTAGAAAGTTATCTAACACTTAAGCCAAATTGTTTTGTTATTTTTTTGAAGCTTAGGCCTCTTGAGTGCTGCAATGAAAGATATACACCACCATGCCTGACTTAACTAACTTCTGTGACTGGTAACTTTAGCCACACTTGAACTTTCACCCATGTAAGTGCAAAATGCACAATGGCATAATCATTTCTTTAGGTTTATTTTGAGGCAGGATCTCTTTTGAGCCTAGGCTGATCTGGAACTCACTCTGGCCCAGGCTGGCCTTAAACTCAGTGATTCTTCTATCTCAACCTCCCAAGTGCTGGGATTAAAGGCGGGCACCACCACACCTGGCTCAGCATGATTTCTAAAATCACATTTCTCTAGGATTCAGTGTGTGCCTCAGTGATACAATACTTGCCTAGCACACCTTTTCTATTGCTCAAAATACATGTGCGCATACACACACACACACATTCTTTTTTCTCTTTCTCTCACTCCCCCTCCCCCAGAAAGGATGTACCTTCTAAATTGACATCAGCCTAAAACCTTATCATTATTTTTTGTTCTTTTTTGAAAAAAAATTTACTTGAGAGATAAAAAGAGAGAATGAATGGGTGTTCCAAGGCCTCTAGCCACTGCAAACAAACTCTAGATGCATGTGCTACCTTGTACATCTGGCTTACGTGGATCCTGGGGAATCGAAACTGGGTCTTTTGGCTTTGTAGGAAAGTGCCTTAACCTGCAAATCAGAACCCACATAAGCCAGATGCACAGTGTGCACGCATCAAGAGTTAGTTTGCAGTCACTAGAGGACCTGGTGTGCCCATTCTCTCTACCTGCCTCTTTCTCCTAAATAAATAAATTTAAAACAATTTAAAAAAAAATTTGAAATGGGCTGGGGGATGTACATGGTAGAGTGCTTGCCTGGCAAGCATGCAACCCAGCATTTGGGAGATGGAAGCAGGAGAATCAGGAACTCGAGGCCAGCCCGTGCTACATGAGATCTTGACCCAACCAATCCCAAAACCAATACAAATGCACAAAACCTCCACATTCTTCGTCTTTCCAACATTCCCAAAGTGTTCTCTTTAACTCAGGCTCTGCTAATAATTCGTTTTCAGTTCCTAAGAACACTGCCCTTGCCCATGACTTGTATACTATATTGTTACCTCTATGTTGAGGATATCAAGATCTGTTTGTAAAGTTTTGAATGCTTTCACCTCTCTCCTTGATAGCCTTCTCCAGCCTTACTTCACCTGAAGCCTCACTCTTGAGAAAGCTAAATGTTTCATTTGTCAGCAGGCCACATACAGTCTGACTGGTCCCGTAAGACTGTATGTCCTACTGAAATGTACTACTGTAGCTGCCTCAGTTTATGTAAGTATGTCTTCTGATATTTACACAATGACAGAAACACCTCTAATCACACACACACACTTTCTCAGACTGTATCCTGTCATTAAACAATGTGTAACTATCTGAAAGGAATGACTGCCATGCTTCCCAATTCGCCATCTTCCTAAATTAGTGAATCCTTATCACTGATGGAAATGGCCTCAGCTTTTTCACTACCCTCTAAATTTTTTTTCATCAGATGCCACAGACACAAAAGAAGCCCTTATAAGTTCCTAGTTGGGCCATTTGTTGGCTGTCTAGTAGAGATTCTACCTCAGCTCTGAACTTCCTTCTCCCATCTGTCCTCTCTAATCAATTCTCAACTGTGTATCTTAAAGGGTTTCTTTTCTTACGTGGGTCCTGGGGATTTGAACCTGGATCCTTTGGCTTTGTAGGCAAGTGCCTTAACTGCTAAGCCAGCTCTCCAGCCCTTAAAATGTTTCTTTCTTTTTCTTTTTCGAGGTAGGGTCTCACTTTGGTCCAGGCTGACCTAGAACTAACTATGTAGTCTTAGAGTGGCCTTGAACTCACAGTGATCCTCCTACCTCTGCCTCCCGAGCGCTGGGATTAAAGGCGAGTGCCACCACACCCGGCTTAAAGTGTTTCTTAAATGTGACTTCTCTGTTCCTCTTCAAGAGCCGACAACAGGTTCCCTTTTGCATACCATATAAATTTACTTTGATGCCTTTTGTAAACCATGTACTGCACACTGATTTCTTACTTATCACTGATTTCCATGCTATATTATATCTACAAAATTTACTTCTTGATAAACACATCTTAGTTATTGTCCCATAATTTTCTACCTACCTTTTATACTAATTTCCTTCATATTACATATGTAATTTTCCTTAATAACAAAAAACAACTGCTCAGAAAAGCTTGGTAACTATAACCTTTAATTTCTTTGATTACACAGCCATTTATTTTCCTTGTCTGTTCTATATTCATTTGTTTGCCATGTACTATTCAAATGTCAGAATGTTGTAAGTCAAATGTTCTTTAAAGGCCACAATACTCTTGACTGACAATATAAATTGTTAATTCCTGGCTAACATACCACTAACACTGTTAGCTCAATTAAGTAAATGGGCATCAACATTAATTGTAACCTCCAAAAGGATTATATATAACAAAGTTTGCTCACTGGGGAATATACCATACAAGAATGCATGCACTAAAGGAGACCATTACCATCACAGAAGGTAGCAATATGAAATGATCTCCACAGGTAGGAAACAAAGTACACTTCTACATATGATAGCAGCTAGTTAAGTAACTGAAAGGGCATAACATGCAGCAGAAATAAACATATACATTGAATCACAAGTTATTTACACAGATAAAAAACTTTATGGTGACATTTGGTAAAATTAAACTTTCATTCATCTTCCAACATTTAAAAACTTGCTGAGCAGATGGTCACTACTCATATTTGCTAAGGAACTGTCTGTTTTTTAAAGTTAAAATATGAATTACTTGATAATCAGTTTGCACAGAATATAGTATCTAAAAATAAGCTTTTTGTCTTCATTAGACTTAAACAATTTTTTTAAATTCCAAAATTATCTGAATTCTCAAAGGCTATTTTATATTCTTATTTAACAAATTTTTCAGTAAAAAAGAAAAAGAAAATCACTCACCAGGCACAGTACATCTCTCCCTGCTGAAGCTGTCGTGATAAAAATGCAGTGCATAAAACAAGTGCGCTCTTCTCATCCCCTTCTGACTCCAAGTTACAGATCATCTCCAGCGCATCTTTGCAGTCCACCTCTGAAATCTATAGAAAAAAGAGACACATGCCACAGAACAGCTTCCTATCAGGACAAGTGCGGAGTAATGTATTTAAATTCGTCAGCACATAGCTATACCATCATTTTTTAAATTTTATTTTTTGAAGATTTTATTTTTATTTTTTCCTCAATTTTTATTAACATCTTCCATGATTATAAAAAATATCCCATAATACCCTCCCCTCCCACTTTCCCCTTTGAAATTCCATTCTGCATCATATCCCCTCCCCATCTCAATCAGTCTCTTTTTTATTTTGATGTCATGGTCTTTTCCTCCTCTTTTGAAGGTCTTGTGTAGGTGGTGTCAGGTACCATGAGGTCATGGATATCCAGGCCATTTTATGTATGAAGCTATACCAACATTTTCATCAGCAAAATGTTATTAATTTATGTTTATTAAGGTACAATTGGGAAAAGCCAAGTGGTAGCTTTTGTCTTCCTAACTAATCAAAACTGGTATAGTATTCTGAAAGCTATTACAAAATAAAGAAAAACCATCTAGGAGGCTTCTGGTCAAATGGCAGACTCATAATCACACTAAAGCTCCTGGGGTAAAATCAGAAGTCAGTGAGAACCAAGGACAACCAAAATCTATCAATAAAACAAGAAAAGAGAGCTGACTCCCTGGAAGGAAATGAACTAACTCTCACACATCAGCTAAGGCCCAGGTGAAACTACAGAGGAACTTGCGAGATGAGCTAGAGTGCTTCCATGGTGAGCCTGACAAACAGTGCCAGGGTGATGAAGACAGACACTGAGGATACTCTAAACATACCAAGGCAGGAATCCAGAAGCTGCTGAGAGCTCAAAACTAAAGTAGACCACAGCTCAGAGAAGTTTTCAGAAGTAAGGGGGAGGGCACAAAGACTGTAAGAGCCACAGGGTGGGAGGGAATATCCAGAGGCATTGAGCCCCCCCCCCCCCAAACAATGACTAACTGCTGCTTCAAAACTCATAGCCCTCAACCCCATGGTAAATACCAGTAATCCCATCAAGGAGGGACCTCAATGGAATGGGGGCAAAAAGGGGGAATGTAATGGCACTAACATACAATATGTCCACATAAAGTTTCTACTTAATAAAAAAATTAAATTATGTTGAGCTGGGCGTGGTGGCGCATGCCTTTAATCCTAGCACTTGGGAGGCAGAGGTAGGAGGATCGCTGAGAGTTTGAGGCCACCCTGAGACTACATAGTTAATTCCAGGTCAGCCTGGACCACAGTGAGACCCTACCCCAAAAAACCAAAAAAAATAAAAAAATAAAAAAAAATAAATAAAAATAAATTATGGATAGAATAAATTGTTTTGAAAATCTAAAAGAAAGAAGAAAAAACTATTTTCAAGAATTTCGAAGTGTTCAGTAAATAACTGTTCAATATAAGAATCTTACCCACTAAATCTCATTTATAATCGGGGAAAAAAAACTGAAATAGTTTTACATTTTCCCCTCTTATCCACTGATTATAAATAGCATTAGAACCAGCAGAAAGACATAAGAGAATTATTCTGTATATGTTAATAAACAGTCTATTCATCTCAAGGGAAAATACAATTAATATAAAGCACTTTATACAACTCTATCACTATTATAATAAGCTCACTAATCTCCACCATTTTGCTCATATAAACTTACTTCATTCCAAAGCTTGTCTAGTAACCTAGACAAAGCAAACTGCTTCATTAATGATGCGCTCCAGTCTATTACTTGATTTTAAAAAATTAAAACATAGTACCGTATTAGAGTGATATATCAAACAGAACTGACCGACGATATTTAGAACAATCATGTCACCTGTGTTCCTCCCAAAGGTTAGCCTACATGTTACAAATGACAGACGGTAAAATGAACTGAAGATCAAACATCCCATTAGCCCCATATGCCCTAGAACTGTGTATCTCTCTCCTAGTTGACCTCTCTCTCCTCATCAAATTGAAGGTAAGAAAAAAAATGTATGTATAAACTATAATGTGGTTAGGATTAAACAGTGTTCAAAGGAGTGACAAGAGTATAATTTAAGGGTTTCTAAAAACTTTTTTTTTATTGACAACTTTCATAATTAGACAATAAACCATGATAATTCTACCCCCTCCCCTGCTTTCCTCTTCATAAATCCACTCTCCATCATATCCTCTTCCCCTCTCAATCAGTCTCTTTTTATCTTAATGTCATCATCTCTTCCTCCTATTATGAGGGTCCTGTGTACCAGGCACTGCAAAGTCATGGATATCCTGGCTATTTTGTGTCTGGAAGATTGCACTGTAAAAGGCTGAATTAAAAAAATATATTTATTGCCGGGCATGGTGGCGCACGCCTTTAATCCCAGCACTCGGGAGGCAGAGGTAGGAGGATCACCGAGAGTTCGAGGCCACCCTGAGACTCCATGGCGAATTCCAGGTCAGCCTGAGCCAGAGTGAGACCCTACCTTGGAAAAAAAATAAAAAATTAAAATATATATATATATATATATATTTATTTACTTGAGAGAGAAGAGGTAGGTGGGGGGGGGGCGGGGAATGGGCGTATCAGGGCCTCCAAGTGCTGCAAATGAACTCCAGATACATGTGCCACCTTGTGAATGTGGCTTACAAGGGTCCTAAGGAATTGAACCTGGGTCCTTTGGCTTTGCAGGCAAGTGTCTTTAACTGCTAAGCCATCTCTCCACCCCAAAAGTTGATTATTTGATAATGAGGATGAAGGCTGTGTGGCAGCAAATACAGAGGTATCATTCTATAATCAAACTTGGGCTAGAAAACACCAGCAGGAGGCTAGGCATGGTAATATACACCTGTCATCCCAGCAAGAAAATCAGAGGTCAAGGCCATCCTTCCCTACATTGTAAGTTCCAGGCCTGTGTGAGCTGTAGGAGACCTTTTTCAAAAAGCAAAACCAAACAAAACAAAGTAACAGAAAAATATACAAAGATAAGACCAACCTCTATGCTTGCATGATTAATGACTTCTTTTGTGTGTTTATGTGTGCAGGAGTGCACTTGTACATGTAGGACAGATGTTGACATCAGGTGTCATCCTCTATAGTTCTCTGCCTTATTCTTTGAGACTGAATCTCTGACTGAGCCTAGCTAGAGGTCATGGTCAACTAGACTTGCTGGCTAGAGAGCCCCAGGGAGTCCCTGTCTTAGCCTCCTCAGCACTGGCATGCCTGGCATTCTTACATTGGTGCTGGGGATCAGAACTCAGGCCCTCATGCTTGCTCACTAGGAATTTTAGTAACTGACTCATTTCTCCAGGCCAAAAATGATTTTGTAAAGAAGTTAAATACTGTCATGTGAGTTTAAGATGTTCACCTCAGGTTCATGTGCTTGAAAACTTGGATCAGAGCAGGTGGTGCTGTTTGGGAAGGTTGTAGAGCCTAGCTGGAGGACACGGTCACCAGGGTTGGGCTGCACTTCCTACATGTCTTCTGTTTCCTGACTCTGACTACAATGTGGTAAGCTCAGCCTCCTGCTTCTAGAACATCTTCCCCACCATGATGGAATGTCTCTCCTGGAACTATAGGCCAAAAATGAACACCTCCTTAAATTGCTTTGGGTCAGGTATTTGGTCACAGCAATAAAAAACTAATTAATACATTATGAAATTAATGGCTGAGTTAAGACTGAAACTCAAGCTGGCTCTGGTGGCACACACCTAAAATCCCAACACCAGCAAGGCTGGAGCAAGAAGATTGGGTGTTTGATTTCACATGGTGAAATCTTGTCTCAACAACAAAAACAAAACACTGAAATCTCAAGTCCTGGAGCACACTGGTACAGTGCTCTTTCCACTATTTCTCTGACACTTTGTACCAAATCTTTGTGTCAATTACTCCATTTCAACAAACAAAAAAGGCTAAAGGATATATATTTATACAGTAAGTATTTAAAAATATCTATCAGGTTGAACATTATCTGGTAGTTTATGTATATAACTTAATCACAACTTTCACCACTTGGTAGGTATTATTAACATTTTGTATATAAATGATGTGGTGGTCAAAGATATAATTTGCCTAATTCACAACAATTTAATGGTACAGTCATAAATCAAATATCTGACTGATACCACTCTTCTACTTTTGTGTGTGTCTGTTAATTCTTCCTTTAAAAAAGTGATTTTTTTTAAAAATAAAAAGGTTGTATTCTTATATCCTCTTTTCCCCACCCTCATTCTAATGAGTGTCCTCCTCAGTGGGGCCCTGCAGGCCTCAGTCAATCTTAATTTGAGCTGGAGTCTCTTGCTGTTTTGTACAAGCGCAAGTTGATAAGTTGATCTCAGTTACTATTTGCAGGACTATAGTTACAGGAATGCAGGGCCATGCCCAGCTATCTGAGTTCTAGGGATTCTAGACATTGCTAAAATCTAAAAAGTTAAAAAAAAAGTGTCCCACATGAAGTAGAACTTAAATGGTAAATTAATCATACCCAATTGAACACAAAAACCAACGAATTAAGATAACACAAAAAACAAAAAACAAGAAAAAACATGAAAAAAATGAATTATTTTTGTAATTCTTGGGCTAGCAAATATATAGGAGATGAACACGAGAGTGTTGATAAAGAAGAAACGACCTACACTAGATTTTTAAGGGGTACACTTATTGGCACAATGTATTCTGAATGATAGTTTGGCCTTATTCTACTTAAAACATGTATGTATGTATGTATGTATGTATGTATGTATGTGTACACACACACACACACACTTTTTTTTTTTTTTTGAGACAGAATCTTGCTCAGGCTGGCCTTCAGCTTGTAATTCTGCTGCCTCAACCTCCTAAATGCTGGAATTACAGTTGTGTGACAGCATGCCCAGCTCTTAAAATGTGTATTCTTTGATCTAACAACCCCATTTCCAGAAATGTACTCTACAGAATATTCCCAACAAGGATACAAGGATATATACATACCAGACAACAACACAAGTTCCTCTCAGTCTGGTAAACACCACCACAAACTAACCCAACAGAATTATGTAGTCACAGACAACCATGAGGCTGATCAGCACAATGAAATGAGAAGATGTGTGAAGGGAGGACAGTGACTGGTTGTCAGGACTTGAGTGTGTCTGGGTGAAGCCTATATAGCAATCCCAAACGTGATTATTGGATAAGGGAATGACGAGGCAAGACAAACAGGAGGGCATTTTTCTTTTCTTCCTTTCTTTGCTATTTTGAGGTGGGGTCTTGCTCTAGTCCAGGCTGACCTGGAACTCTGTAGTTCTAGGCTGGCCATGAACTCAACAGTGATCTCCCCGCCTCTGCCTCCTGATTGCTGGGATTGCTTTTTAAACTTCTGTATTTATTCAAGTCAGATGAAATATCAGACACAAATCTTTCAACTTTGTTTTACTTTCTATGCCAGCAATCAAAGTCAAAGCTCATCATTTTCTAAGAATCAGGTTTAAAAAACTAAAATGCTTGTAAAAACCAAATAAAACAAAGTAAATGAACAAAGTGTACGTGTTGGGGCATGGAGTATCTGGCTAATTTCCCCAATACAGAAATAATAAGCCTTATTGACAAACCAATCTTGACATAATTATCTCAGGACAATTAACACAGGACGATTAAAAACAAATTTCCAATGCGTGTCTAATATAAATGCACACAACAGAATACTCAACAATTTGTAAGGCTTTTGTCAGGTGAGGTGGTGCAGGCCTGTAATCCTAGCACTCAAGAGGCTGAGGTAGGATGATTACCCTGAGTTCAAGGCCATCTTGAGCAACAAGGTGAGTTTCAGGTCAATCTGGGCTAGAGACCCTGCTTCAAAAAACCAAAAAGGAAGCTGGGCGTGGTGGTGCACACTTTTAATCCCAGCACTAGGGAGGCAGAGGTAGGAGGACTGCTCTGAGCTGGAGACCACCCTAATATTACATAGTGAATTCCAAGCCAGCCTGGACTAGAGTGAGACCCTATTTTGAAAAACAAACAAACAAAAAACAAAACAAACAAATAAAAAATACCAGAGGGAACCTTCTAATAAGAAATATGGTTGTTTACATTTACTCTATAAGCTGTTCTATATGGTGTGATCTTCCAGGGTTTTTTGTTGTTGTTGTTGTTGGTTTGCTTGTTTTGTTTTTGTCTTGAGACAATCTTGCTTCTGAACTCTAATTACCAACTGCTCAGTCAATACAGGGGCTTGGACATGTCTGGTAATTATTTTCTGTATCTTCTATGTTAGCCTTTTCCAAAACAAACATATCCTTAAGTCCATCCCCACAATTCCTTAGTTCTCTCTTTACTATGCTACAGTCAAGAGATACATGCTTTTTTAAAATCTAAATTATTTAAGCACAGGTTGTTATACATCAACTTTTTTTTTTTTTTTGGTTTTTCCAGGTAGGGTCTCACTCTAGCCCAGGCTGACCTGGAATTCACTATGGAGTCTCAGGGTGGCCTCGAACTCATGACAATCCTCCTACCTCTGCCTCCCAAGTGCTGGATTAAAGGCATGCGCCACCATGCCTGGCTTCTACATCAACTTTTAATTCTCTTAATTTCATAATGTCTATGTATACAGAGAAAATTTATATGACATCTTTTAGGATTATTCTCCTTATAACTTAAATTAGCCACGTAAATGTATTTTCAAGTACCCCAAAGTCAAATAAAATTGAAATTATGGCTCAAATACAAATATCCTATGGCACTGTTAAGCTACCCTCATCTTTCCCTTAATTTAGTCAACATAATCAAAATATGCACAGAATGTGTACATATGCTTGTGAAAGCTGCTTAGAGCTAAGGTGTCCCCACTCAGAAGTGTATACCAAAGTGTCCCCACCCAGGAGCACACCCAATTGTAAGGTGGACAATAATGCACCCTTAATGGTTAATAAGGGAAGTCTAAAATGTTCTAACCTAATTAAAAATTAATTTTCCATTTAAAAAAATAATTACTAACAGAAAACATATACTCACCTCTTCGATTAGTTTCTCATTTGGTGATGATGTGCAAAGACAGACAAGGTAAGTCTGCTTGAAACTACCTTTGGAACCGATCTCTGGGTGGTCAGAACACAGCTTTGCTAGAGCAGTTGCTGGGCTTAACTGATTTGTTTTGATGAGATGTTTAATTCTCATATCCAATAAGATGGGACCCTCAAAAGCTAAAAATTCATTCACTTTAAAAAAACAAGACATAATAGATTATTAACATTTGGCAATTCATGTACAATATAAATATATATTTAAAAGGACTGCTTTTTAAAAGGAACTAAAACTTTTCCTTTTGGCAATTTATTATTGCAAGTAAGGCTATTACACAATACCATATAAGCAAGGGAGGTTATATTGCCAACTTTTTGGGAGGTAGGTGGAGGTAGATGGACAGATAACTACACTATGCAGTTCAGGCTGGCCTCAACTTTATATGTAGTATAGGCTGGCCTAAAATTTGTATCCTTCTTCAGCCTTCCAAATGCTAGGATTACAGGTATGTGTCACCTTGCCTGGCTCACCAACTTTTAAAGATGCACTAAATGTTTTTAATCCCATAAAACGCCATTTAGAATGGACTGAGTATCCTGAAGATAAAAATAATTCTGCACTGAATTTTATTAAAATTATACAAATTACTCTTGCCACAGCAGTTATTCTTAAAACAGCAGGGGTCAGTATCCTGAAAATTTATGTTATGGCACTTAACACTTATTGGGCAACACACACAAAATTTTTTTTTAGATATTCTAGAACAGAAAGTTCAACTAATATTTTGTTCAGTGAATTCCTGTCATTGTACCTGTACACTTTAATCTATGCCAGGGACAAATTTATGCATAACACATTTCTATACTGTTTAAATCTGTGAATTTCCTAGTGTTTCTAGAGGGGGGGTGTCTACAAACAAGAATTTTATTGTTTTGTATTTATGAGGGAGAATTCACATTCTAACAAGTATGAGCTTAAGGTTTTTTCTAAGTTTTCTTTACCAGAATAGAAATCATGCTTAACATTTGTTTCTAGATATTTAGCTAGTCTTTGGAAAACATCCAGTAATTAAGTTTCAAACACTGTAAACGAAGCACACCATTTTCTCTACTTGACACATGAAGAAGAGGTCTAGTAAGTAGTTTGCAGGGTGGAAGATGGAAATGAGATCGGGTCTTTGTTTGTTTTTTTGAGGTAGGGTTTCACTCTAGCCAAAGCTGACCTGAAATTCACCATGTTAAGTCTCAGGGTGTCCTTGAACTCACAACAATCCTCCTACCTCTGCCTCCTAAATGCTGGGATTAAAGGTGTGTACTACCATGTCCAATTCTTTCCTTCTTTTAAATAGTCTGTGCTCCTTTCTAGAATCTTTACTTTTGATCTAATGTAAAGATCTGTCTACAAATTACTATGATCATAACTCCTCAGTATTAAATCATAAATATTTGAGCAATATAATCAGGATCTCAAATTTCATCCTTTACTTCAGGTCCAGACCCCTGTACCTATTTGTCTCTACTACTTACATTAGACAAAATCAATAATTATGCACACTGAACACGAACAGATTAAATGTGCATCTGGTACCACTGACTCTCACATAAATGTTATTACATGATCCTGCCAGGACAACTATATTGCAAAGACAGATTAGGGGCACAACAGGGCCTCTGGCCACTGCAAATGAACTCCAGATGCATGTGCTACCTTGTGGATCTGGCTTTATGTGGGTACTAGGGAATCGAACTTGGGTCCTCTGGCTTTGCAGGCAAGTGCCTTAACAGCTCAGCCATTTCCTCAGCCCCCAATTTTTTTTTTTTTAAGATATTTATTTATGAGGGAGAGAATGGGCATGCCAGGGCCTCCAGCTCCACTGCAAACCAACTCCAGATGCATGTGCCACCATGTGCTTACATGGGGTCTGGAGAATTGAACCTGGGTTCTTAGGCTTTGCAGGCAAGTGCCTTAACCACTAAGCCATTATCTCCAGTCCCCTGAAGATTTTTAAATGAAAACTTTGATCACAATTAAAATAAGGTCACTTTAGCTACTTATAAATAATTGACATAAAAAATGCTTAAAAAATAGCTTTAGTTTCCTAATATAATTCTCTTGAAACAAAATGTCAGAAACAAATCTGGGAATTATTTTAAATATAACAAAGACTCATAATCTAGAATCTGAAAGACAACTGTAAAAAAAATTAAAGATATCAGGTATCTAACAAAATGGATGGCACTCCAAGGTTCAACTTCAAATAACACCTACAAATTTCAAACGGTACCATGTAAGTTCAGAAGATAAACTGGGAACAATAATTTATGTTAAATAGATGTATTATGAAAATACACATTAAGGTTTCATGGGCTGGGGAGACGGCTCAGTTGGTAAAGTGCTCACTTTGAAAGCATCAATCAGGACCTGAGTTAGATCCCAGGAACCATGTAAAAGTCAGGAGAGGTGGTGTGCTCCTGGAATACTAGCACTGGGGAGAAACAGACAGGAGAAGCGTTGGGCTTGCTGACTAGCTAGTTTAGCCAAATCCAGGTTCAGTGTGAGACTGGCTCAAAAAAATAAGCTGGTGAGCAACTAAGGAAGATACTCAATGTCAACCTCTGGTTTTCACATGCATGCGTACACACACACACACGTGCCCACACATACATAAACACTCATACACATGACTGTACTACACACACACATACGTTTTAAAAACTACAGGTACTTTTTAAATAACAGAAAATAACTGCTACAGTTAAGGCCAAACAGGTTTTAGAACAGGAGGCTTCACGGGGTCCTATTTCTGTGCAGTTCTATCATTCGATGGCAATGAGCCTGAAGCTCCCAAAGCACAAGTTATTTCCCACAGTCACGGAGCCATCTAACTGACAGAAGCAGGACTAGAATAACAGGTGTCGGACCTCTAACTTTACACAGTGTAAGTGAAAAAGAAAAAAGAAAACCAACTCCCATTTGACTATTGTGTCTACTTCTAATTAGAATCATTAGCAGGACTAAAGAGGTGGCTTAATGGTTATGGCACTTGACTGCAAAAATGACCCGAGTTAGAGTCCCCAGTACCCATATAAAGCCAGATGCACAAAAGTGGTACATACATCTAGTGTTTATTTGCATGCCCATTCTCCCTTCTCTCTTGTCTGTTTCTGCTTGCAAATAAATAAGTAAAATATAAAATTAGAGTTGTTAACAGCAGGCTTGTGCAGTAGCCTTAAAGTGGAAATAATTTAATAGTCTAAAGAGTCAAGTGAAGATTACACTCTAATACTCAAATCAGTTTGTTCAAAGCTGTCGGGCGTGGTGGTGCATGCCTTTAATCCCAGCACTTGGGAGGCAGAGGTAGGAGGATCATGGTGAGTTCAAGGCTACCCTGAGACCACATAGTGAATTCCAGGTCAGCCTGGGCTAAAGTGAGGCCCTACCTCGAAAAACAATAAACAACAAACAAGCCAACAAAAAATTAAAAGCTACCTTCCCTCTCACCCTGCCCTTCCCTGGAACTCATCTACCACTGCGCTGCACTCTCTCCTTTCTCTCGTCTAATCTCGAACCGACAACCTCACAAAGCACAAAGGTCATCTGGCTTAGTGTTTGCCAGATGTATGGGAAAGTCTGTGTCCTTCACCTTTAAACAGATGTACCAGACTGTAAACCCTATTATGCTTTACCCACTCACAAGAATACAAAACACTTTTAAATTGAACTGCTATTTAACGTAGGTTCTTTCTCTGCATATACGTAAAAGATTTTACCTCCTCTAAACCTATCAGGACAACTAGGAGACTTAACATTACAATGAAAATACATAATATTCAGCCAGTTTATGTAAAAATAGCCCTTTTCTATAAAATTCCACTTTTATAATATTAAGTCAGGAATTGAACACATTAAAATTTGCAATATATTGTGGTTAAGAAATCACCAAATTGGGCTGGAGAGATGGGTCAGCAGTCAAGATGCTTGCCTGCAAAGCCAAAGGACCCAGGTTCAATTACCCAGAACTCATGCACAAGGTAGTGCATGTGTCTGGAGTTTGTTTGCAGTGGTTGGAGGCTCAGGCATGCTCATTCTCTCTCTCCACACCCTCCCACCCCTGCCTCTCAAATAAAAATAAACATAAAAAGCTGTCTAACAAAAGCATACTAAAATTCACATGGAATCACAAGGCATCATGAATAGGCAAAATAATTTGATGATCTCACACATTACAAATTATCTTACAAAGGTACAATGATCAAAACAATGTGATACTGACAAGAAAACAGAAATATAGACCATAAAAGAATAGAGTCCAGAAAGAAACACAACAGCATCTAACCAGATGACCATCAAAAAGAGCACTGAGGGCTGGAAGGATTGGCTCAGTGGTTAAGGCACTTGCCTGTGAAGCCAGAGGACCCAGGTCTGACTCCCCAGATCCCACATCAAGGTGACGCAAGTGCAAGATCGCACATGCAAACAAGGGGACGTGTGTGTCTGGAACTTGACTGCAGCGGCCACAGGCCCTGGCATGCCAATTCTCTCACTCATTTAAAAAGGGGAAAGAAGGAAGGAAGGAAGGAAGCAAGCAAGCAAGAAAGAAGGCCAGTCTGTTGGGCTTGCCTCAAAAACAACAACTGTTTTTAAAAAAAGTGCTGAGAAAAAAGTCCTCAACAAATGATGTTGGAAAAATTGCGTATCGATATGCCAAAGAATAAAGCTGGGAGTCACGGTGCTCACCTTCAATCCCTGAGGTAGGAGGAGGACTGCCATGCGTTCAAGGCCAAACTGGGGCTACATAAGTGAGTTATAGGTTAGATTGGGCTGGAGTGAGACCCTGTCTTGAAAAATCTAAACAGATAAAAAGATGTAAATTGGGCCATTAATCTTGAACCCACTATAAAAATTAACTCAAATGGGTAAAGACCTAAGCATAAGACTCAAAACTATAGAACTCCTTTAAAAAAAAGTATAGTAGGTAAAACACAATATAGACTTTGCAATTATTTCATGACTATGACATTAAAGATGTAGGTAACAAAAGGAAAAATATACAAATGGGCCTATCTCAAACTTCTGTGCAAGGGCATGGTAACGAAATGAAAAAAACAAAATATGGGAAAAATATTTGTAAACTATTTAAAAAAAAATATTTATTTATTTACTTGAGACAGACAGACAGACAGAATGGGCATGCCAGGGCTGCCTGCCACTATGAACACTGCAGATGCATACCATTTTGTGTGTATGGATGGCTTTATGTGGGTACTGGGGAAAAGAACTTGGGCCTACAAGCTTTGTAAGCAAGTGCCTTTAACCAATGAGCCATTACCCTAGAATGCAAAATGTACATCTGATAGAACTACTATACAATTCATCTAACCTATTTCTGGATATGCCCTCAGAAATTGAAAGCATAATTTCAAACATTTGTACTCTTGAATTTGGAACAACACTACTCACAGGAGCTAAGAGGTAGACAACAATATTTGGATAAGCTTTAGGAATTTCCTTTGACAACAAGGAGTTGGGGTGGAAGGGAGGAGAGAAAATTGCAGGTGTAATATACAGAAAGGATTGGCAAGCTGACAAAAATGCAACTAAATTATCCCAATATAGAAGCAGAGGAAAAGTACCTGAGAATTCAGGGTGATTGCTGTAGGGAGCACTTTATTTCAAAATCACACATGCAAGCACACACGCAAGCTCAGGTCCAAGAAGGGCAATGAAACATGTAAAATGCTGGTGAAGCTAAAGCCAAGAAGCTAAACTCTACTTCATCGAGGCTTTTCAGAGACAGCCCCCGCTTGGGCTCAGGCAGCACGCCTGCCGGCAGCCCCATGTGTGTGATCCTAACTCTCCCTGTGGCGAAGAAGCAGGGAGCAGGCTGATGGCATCTCCTAGGATATTTACAGTGAGATTTAAGTCAAACAGCACAGAACAGCAGAATACCTTTCTGAAACAAAGCTGATAGTATATTTGCCAAACTGTAGGAGGAGGAATACATGTATTCTGGATAAGAATTTAAAAAGCAATATTTTTAAAAGGTTTGTGATTTTTCAGTAAGATAAATGCTACTACTAAGAGCCAAGCAGATTCATTGAATTAGGTTATACTCTACAAAGAAATTACAATTCATAAAAGTACATTCTGAGAAGCTGGATTTCACTAAAAGTCTGAATTTCTGCTTTCCTAGTTATGGTCAGGAAGGAGGATAAGCCACAGTCAGAACACAGATATAAAATGTGGATCTGATGAAGGACTTGTGTCCAAAACACCAACAGCTTTTCATTACAATTCAATAACGAAACAACCCAGTTAAACAATCAGCAAATGATCTAAATAAATGCTTCATTGAACATACACAGACAATAAATAAAAGGTGTTCAGTATCATCTGTCATCATAGAACTGCAAACTAAAACAACAATATGCCATCACCACATGTGCTGAGAATGGTCTGGTTAGAGGAATCACTGACCGGTGCTGACAAGAACATAAACCAGGAGTTATTTTAGAAGACTCTTTGGCAGCCTTTTGGAAAGCTAAGCAATTGCTCCACTTACATGGAAATGTCTACCCAACATACAACAGTATAAGTCTTTACCACTTTGTTCAAACAACCAAAAATGTCAGCAAACAAGAAGTGCTTTAATAGGACAATAGACAACAGGTCTATTACCTGTATGTGTACATGTATGTATGTACACATGTATCATATAATAATGACCAGTGATAAAGGAAATGAATTTAAAAAGGAGAAATGGTAAATGTATCACGTTAGGTAAAGAAACTAAACTGAAAAGGCTACAATAATATGACACTATAGAAAAGGCAAAATTATAAATAGCAGGGAGATTGTAGTTGTTAAGTTTTGCAGAGATAATTGAGTGGCTGAAATACAGGAGATATTGCTGAGCACGGTGGCATTCGCCTTTAATCCCAGCACTTGGAAGGCAGAGGTAGGAGGATCACTGTGAGTTTGAGGCCACTTTGAGACTATATAGTGAATTCCAGGTCAGCCTGAGCTAAAGTGAGACCCTACCCCGGAAAAAGAAAAAAGGAAAGAAAAAAAGAGAAAGAAAGGGCTGGAGGGATGGCTTAGCGGTTAAGCGCTTGCCTGTGAAGCCTATGGACCCCGGTTCAAGGCTCGGTTCCCCAGGTCCCACATTAGCCAGATGCACAAGGGGGGCGCACGCGTCTGGAGTTCATTTGCAGTGGCTGGAAGCCCTGGCGCGCCTATTCTCTCTCTCTCTCCCTCTGTCTTTCTCTCTATGTCTGTCGCTCTCAAATAACTAAATAAAAAATGAACAAAAAATATTAAAAAAAAAGAGAGAAAGAAATGTAGGTGATATTGTTTACTGGTGGATACACAACACTTACATATTTGTCAAACCCAACAGAACCAAACAGGAAAGAATGAGTATTAAGGCTTCCCTATTTCAAAAATGTAGGATAGCCCAGTTATGGCTAAAGAAAGCCACTAGATATGTTAATTAAGCCTCAACTTCCTTTGATATTTAAAACCATCAACTTGCCGCCAGATGTGGTGGCTCATGCCTATAATTGCAGCACCCACAAGCAAAGGTAGGGACAAAAAAAGTATAAAGCTAGCCGGTCTACACAATGAGCTCAACCCTGACACAAAAACAGAAAACAAAGCACCCTTGCTGCTACTGGCTTGCTATAGCTCCTCATTCCAGGATGCTAAAAGCCTCAAGTGAAACCAGCATTCATAACTTTGAGTCCTGTCTATCCTCACACTTCCAAATCAGAGTTATTTTCTTGTTTGTTTAGCTTGGATTTAGCAGGTGTCATTGGATTACTATTGAACTAAATTCAGGATTAAGGGAACAGGTACTATGTAAATAATCAACATTTCAAAGGCTTTACAATAAACCAATGTGCTTATCTTTTAGAGGCATATTCATTGTTCTCTAATCTCCCACTCTTCTTTTTTCTCGTAAAGAAAATTAAATTAATTTATTTATTTGAGGATGGGAGAGGGGGAGAGAAAGGGAGCACCAGGACCTACAGCCACTGCAAAAGAACTTGCCTGCAAAGCCAAAGGACACAGTTTGACTCCCCAGGACCCACATAAACCAGATGCGCACACATCTGGAGTTCCTTTGCAGCAGCTGGAGGCCCTAGCACACCCATTCTCTCTATTTGGCCCCCCCTTAAATAAAAAAAAAAAAAGAGGACTATGGAAAAATAATGAAGTTTATGGCTACAAAACCTCCCCAAATCATGTAATAACTCTGGATGCATCAAGAGTTTGATCAGAATCTGGTCACCTACACTCTATCTGCTTTGTAGAAATTCCTTCTGGATACATAGTACAAATTATTCCAGTGGTTATGCCAGGGGAAGATTAAGAAATAAAGCAATAAAGAGATGGACAGACACACATATTTGTTAACAGGTACAATGTTACGTGCATTTAAACAAATAGGGAAGTTCAGCACATGACTTTTAGAACAACAATTAAAACTTCTGGTAGATACTTCTTTTTTCCCTGCTAAAATGTGTGAGTTTAGCAAAATGTTATTGAGAAATCAGTAATGGGAAAGAGAAGCTAGTCCTTCATTTAGGTTGGCTGCGATTTTACTTTGGCAGGCTAGGTGCAACAGAGCATCTCAGCAGAAGAGTAGAGGCTGGGACCAGTTTTTATTGCGGCCTCTGTTCTATCACCAGAAATGTGATTTGAAAAAAAAACAACATTATTTTGACACTCCATTTACTCATCTGTAAGAGACAAAGGACACTAAGGATTTTGCCTTCATCAAAGATTATTAAATCATACATATAAACACTTTTACACTTTATACTGTCAGAAACTACATGCAATGCTATTTGTTATTACTATTAATATATATGCTTAGTATTTCTAAAAGCTGAGATTAGAAAGTATAATTTGATGTCATATATAAAAAGTATTGATGTTAATCTAGGATAAATACAGTATGTCAAAAACAATCAATCTGGGTTAATGAGATGGTTAAAGGAGTCTGCTTGCAAAGCCAAAAGACCTTGGTTCAACTCTCCAGGACACATGTAAGCTAGATGCACAAGGTGGCGCATGTGTCTGGAGTTCCTTTGCAGTGACTAGAGGGTTGGTATGCCCATTCTCTCTATCAAATAAATTAAAATGAAACTCCCAGGACACATGTAAGCTAGATGCACAAGGTGGCGCATGTGTCTGGAGTTCCTTTGCAGTGACTAGAGGGTTGGTATGCCCATTCTCTCTATCAAATAAATTAAAACGAAATATTAAAAAAATAAGGTCCTGGCTAAGAACATGGCTTCAAAAAAAAGAAAAGAAAAGAAAGAGCAAAGTATCCAAGATTCTCTACTTTTATTGTTTTAAATATTGAGGATCAGCCAGGTGTGGTGGCTCATGCCTGCAATCCCAACACTTGGGAGTGAGACAGGAGGATTGCAGCAAGTTTGAGGAAAGCCTGGACTACAAGTGTGGGACCCTATCTCAAATAACCAAAACAAACAAATATGCATACATATATTCACAAATACTTAAGATCTAATTTTATTTCTCCAAAGTCTTATGAACACTACAGAAAGTTCAGATACCCTTGAACAGAATACTAAAACTAAACTGCTTGTGAGCATTAAGGGAGAGTAGAACTACAAGAAAGCCTGGGGAAATAGTCAAAAAGGAAAACAAGAGGGAACCACTGGCCTGAGAAATGTCTGCAGCTGTCCTGGGAAACCTTTTGGTAAATTTATAAGAGTACCAAAGGAATTTACAAGCATTATTTGCTTAATATTCCACCTCATGGCCTCCAGAACTTGCTGTCACATAGCAAAATTACCTAGACTTTGTCAACAGTCAACAAGAAAAACAGCAATAATGCAAAAGCAGATAGTGGTAAATAGATGCTTAACTTCTTATTTACTACTCCAGTTAATGTTCTTGGTTGTTAAGTAGCTTAGGGTGAGATCTGTGCATACAGTCCTAAAATGCCTAAAAGACAGCTGTGCTGCTCTCCATAGTGGGTACAACTTAAAACTCGAATCTACTGTCTTCTTTATTAGTGACTTAGCCATCTACTTACAATAGAATACCAGTGAGTCTGGGTTTAACTCGCTCTTTATTATCTGAGCTCATAGAACAACAATGTGCAATAAATTAAGAGTCATCATCCTAAAAGACTATTTTGTGGAAAACCAGTAACTACGTATTTTGCTTTTTGACCTGTCATGTACAATGCCATCAATACAAGCCACACTGGCAACTGTCAGGATGCCACAGAGAAGCTTCTCCAAGGAGAAATGAATTCCAGAGGTGAAAGGCCTTAAGAAGTCCTTCACATGAAATCTAAATAATGGATGGACACTCTTTGGGCTCTCTTGAGAGAAACAAAATGCAAAACATTATATTTTTTCTTGTCTTATGATCCTTTTTCTGTTTTCTCTCTCTAGGAAATTTACCTTTATCCTTATCCAATGGTTCCTGGGAAAGAATAGTGCATAGTACCGGGTTTTTCCACACCCCAGTCTCTTGAGCTAGAGTAGCTAAAAAATGCAATTCACAGCTGCCATTCTCCATCAGCTTTTCATGAGCTACCTACAAACATTAAATAAACATCCACAGAATTACAAAAGAGTTTTAAAGCAAGCTTATCAGGTTTTAAATATAACACTAAACTTGAAAAGTAAAGACATTATCTTAAAATTTTCACATCTCATTACAAATTGCTGTATTTCTTTACTTCAGATATTTCAAGACAAACTTCAAGGACAGAAAGCAAACCATTTACAACAGTTTCAAATAGTACCAATACAAATAAGCCCATATTACCTTTTCCAAGTACAAACCAAGAGTAAAAGCACTTCTGAAAGAAGTGACTGTAACACCTATAAGCATACAAAGACCTTACACATTTAATATCTTCTAGGGTATTAAAAAATTGTACCATGAATAAAGAAGGCTGAAAAATGGTATATGTGAACACTTACACTTCCAATAAAAGTGACTTATGAAAAAACCAATCAGGGTTTTTTAAATTTATTCATTAGTAGTCTTAGAAATATCATGCCAGTAATGGTACTGGACCTTGCCTATTAATTTTTCCAGTGTTCACAAAATCATATTCCTCAATCTACAAATACCAGTAGTCTTAACTCAATTTAGAACATATTTATTGAGAATTTCTTGGGGCAAAGTATGGAGAGAGTAGTTAACATTTGCTACTATGGTGCTTATCCAGGGGGTGGGGGAGAGCAGAGATAGAGAAATATTTAAACAGTTAAAAAACATGGGAATGTAACTGGTATAAATTAACCTACATAGGAGCAAAGTGTCACAGAAACTCTTATGGCTGTATGTGATAGTCAGTCATGAAGGTCTTTTTATTTCCACAAACTCAAGGATTTTAAGAAATCTTTAGATGGTGGCTGAACATATATGGATGAAAAGTTATTGTCCCACAGGGCATGTTGGTGCATGCTTTTAATCCCAGCACTCAGAAGGCAGAGGTAGGAGGATCACCCTGAGTTCAAGGCCACCCTGAGCTAGATTGAGACCCTACCTTGAAAGACCCCCCCCCCCCAAAAAAAAAGTTTATTTTCCTGAGGCTAGGGAATTTAGCTCAGTGGTAGAGCATTTGCCTAACATGTGTAAGGTCCTGGATTTAACCTCTAACACCAACTCTCCCCATCAAAAATTACCTACTTATAAACCTATATGAAAGTATATTAACCAATTCTTTTGTTTCAGAAGTGTAAGTTTAAGTTTCTCTGATGTAAGCAAACAAAGGCAGTAGAATAAAAAGTTTAGTTTTATGTTTGTCAACAAACAGTTGTCTTGTTGGTTGGTATATATGAAATACCAATAAAGCTCTGAAGTAATTATTCACCTAAAACAAACACTAGCTGTGGAGAAAACACTAACACGGAAGATACATGGTAAATACAAATTAGCTGTAAGGTGACAGACATGACAGTCAACAATTAAGCATGTGTTAATGCGTAGGGCACCATGAGAGGAACCCTACCTGACGAGGACTTGTACTGGATAGAAAGTAATGTTCCATGGTGAAACAGACAAGTGTATTTCTTTGCCTATCACTTATTTCACAGATCTAAAATTTAAAGCTAACCGTCTTTAGACTCCAACCTTTTGAGAGAGAGACAGAGATAGAACTATGCCTTCATGAAACTAACTAGGAGGAACATGCTTTTTGTTTTGTTTTCTCAAGGCAGGGTTTTACTCAGCCCAGGCTGACCTGGAATTCACTATGTAGTCTCAGGGTGGCCTTGAACTCAGGGTGATCCTCCTACCTCTGCCTCCCGAGCACTGGGATTAAAAGGCGTGCGCCACCACGCCCGGCTGGAACATGCTTTTTTAACTAAACACTCCGTATTTACTAGAGCAATAATACAGCCAGCACAATTGTATGCTGGGAATACAGATAATGTTCTTAGGAGCCCTCAGAAACAAGCACGCACACTTTACTGCCCAGAAGCAGGAGACCAGGTATGTGGTTCCAGAGTCGTGGCTCAGTAAATGCTCTGACACAGCTGTACGAGCTTCAAGCTTAAGCACATCAGCATTAGAGAGGAGTAACCTGTTTCTTCACCTTTACAGTAAGCAAAACATCAACCACTACTGAACATAAGATGTGTTTAAATTCTTACAAACCTTTTCTAGATCTTCAGCAATTAATTAAACCACTTCTAAACCCCAACAAGGGCCTCTGTCTTCCTTTCCTGCTCTGGGGAGAGGCCCAGTATGTGCTCTTAGGGATTGCACTATATCCATCCAATCCACCTACGTGTGTCAACGCGCTCAGCAACATGCTGAGCTATCCGTCCAATCTACCTACACGTTACTACTCACTCAACAACATGCTACACTAGCCATCCAATCCACATACAAGTGTCTACACACTAGGCAACACCCTGTACTATCCCTCCAACCCATCTACAGGAGCCCACTCACTCAGCAACTAGTACTTAACATGTACTACTTAACGACATGCATGGTAACAAGAGCATCAGCTCATTTTAACATGACTTAGAAAAGATTTAGCCAATTTTTTAAGCATAAGGAAAACTGATTATCCACACTGAGGAGGTAAACATTCTCACCTGCACCAGAGTCTGAAACTGTTCCCACTGTGTATCTGAGAACTCAACAGGTAGGCATAGCAGCAGTTCAACACAGCTCCTAAAATACAAACAGCCGGTAAAGATACAAATGGTTATTAAAACGAAAAGTAAAATATAACCAGTCATTCTAATATCAGCAGATTTTTCCAATCTAATACTTTTCCCATTAAATTATTACAAGTGAGATACAAAATTTCAGAACAAGTTAACTACAGTCTTGATTCACATTTCAGAGGTCTACTCACAGTGCCAAGCGCTCCAGAACCAAGGCTACGCTTCCACACTCAGAAGTAAGGTGAGGCCGAGCGCTAACATAACTTTGGATAGCCACTGTGTATACCTCCAGTAAAGGTAAGGGGTCTTCTGAAGTTTTCCATTTCTCTGCATATTCAAGGAGTGTCTGTTTTGGAATAATAAAAAGTATTCAAAATATAAATTAAAAATATACATTGACTAATCAACTGTGTCCCCACTAAGAAATTTTGAAAAGTAATGTTTGTATACATGAAAACAAAAAGTAGCTTGCATTAATTAAAATATAAATGCAGTCATTTTAATAAAGATCAGAGTCATATCTAGCAGTTGAGAGCACCCATCTGTTGATTCATTCAGCAATAGCATCATTTCATCACGGCTGGTTTTAAACAAGGCAAGTGTTATCTTTTCTCAGAAATGCTACCAATCCCCAACCCCATGGTTAATTTCATTGTCAATTTAACAGGATTTAGCATCACCGTGGAAACAAGTCTTTGGGAATGTCTGAAAACGATTTTCTAGGTTAGGCTAACTCAAGTGGGAAGATCACCCTAACTATGGTTGGCTCCATTCCATGGCTAGAGTCCAGGGCTGAATAAAAAGAAAATAACTAGCTGAGCAATAACAGTCATTTTCTCTTCTTCTTGACCATGGATGTGATATGACCAGCTCTGATTAATGCCTTCCCTACCTGAACTGTCTTGAATTCGAAGCTGAAATAAACCTTTCCTTTTCCTTGAGTTGCTTCCAGTGCTTCAGGAATTTGGGCACATATACAAGTAATTAATATCCCTCCCTGAAAAGATGACTAGAGAAGCAACAGATGGCCATAAATGTAGTAAAGAATTTAAAAGAATACTTCTGTTGACATATACTCACTGAAGATGTACTTCAGTCCCTTAAAAAATAGTATGTAAAAGAGCCTGGGGATGTGGCTCAGTGGTTAAAAGCACTTCCTTGAAAAGCCTACTAAACCAGGTTCAATGCCCCAGCACTCAAATAAAGCCAGATTCAAAAATCAATGTAAGCATCTAGTGTTCACTTGTATCTTGTACGCCCAAACACTCCACCTAACACAAATATTTTTAAAGTGTGTCAAAATCACTTTTTGATAAATCTGCCATTACCTAACAGACCTCCAGCATATAAAACCAATTTTAAATGTATTAAAGAATGATTATAAGGTCAAATTAGTATTTCTAATAGTGTTGGGTTTCTGAACTAAAAAGCATTCATCACTTTTCAATTGAATTACGTAAATGTTTCAAGTTAACCTTACCAGAATAATGAAGAAAGACAAAATGCTATTTATCCATCCCACTAAACACAGAACTGGCAATAGAAGGAACACAGAAACATGCATGGTAATAGTTGGTAGCTATTAAAATTGTGAACTACGGTTACACTACATGAAGTAGGACTAAATAATTTATAATGTAGAAGACTGCTACAACTAATTATCATTTAGTCACACATGTAAATTCAGGCACTCTTTCCTTAAAAAAACATATCTTGAAGGAAAAAGATTCGTTAGTGCTTACATTCTTGAACACATAGACACAGTTATTTTAAAAAGGATTATAAGCCAGGTGTGGCCACACATCTTTAATCTCAGCACTAGGCAGAGGTGGGAGGACCTTCATGAGTTTGAGGCCACCTTGAGACTACATAGTGAATTCCTGAGGTAGAGCAAGACCCTACCTACCTCGAGAAAACAAACCAAAATGTGTGTGTGTATGGCGCTAGAGAAACAGCTTAGTAGTCAAGGTGCTTGCCTATAAAGCCTAAGGACCCAGGTTCAATTCCCCAGTCCCCACGTAAGCTAGTTGCACATGGTGGTGTATGCATCTAGAATTTGTGTATAGTGCTGGAGGCCCTGCCACAACCAGTGTCTGCCTCTCTCAAGTAAGTAGACAGACAGACAGACAAAGTATGTGAGAGGGCTAGAGAAGCTGGGCATGGTGGTGCACGCTTTAAGCCTAGCACTTGGGAGGAAGAGGTTGGAGGATCACTGAGAATTTGAGGCCACCCTGATACTACATAGTGAATTCCAGGTCAGCCTGAGCTAGAGTGAGACCCTACCTCAAAAGGGGGGAAAAAAGAGGGCTGGGGAGATGGCTCAGTGGGTAAAAGTACCTGTAGTGCAGGCAGCAGGGCCTTTGAGGGCCTGAACTAGCCAGAGTTTATCTCCAGTAGCCAGGTAAGGTCTCATAATCCTGTAATACCAGTAGTATGGGGAGTGATAGGTCAGCTGGCCTATAAAAACAGCAGCTGCGGATTTAGTGAGGCACTCCCCTGCATGGAAACCACATGGGAGAGGGAAGAGCAATGGGAAGAGGCAGTGTTCTCCTATGGCCTCCACACCTCTGCCCACACACATCCATACACCATCCACCCACTATAAAAAAGTATACTGAAAGCCAGGTGTGGTGGCACACGTCTTTAATTCCAGCACTCGGGAGGCAGAAGTAGGAGGATTGCCATGAGATTGAGACCACCCTAAGACTACATAATGAATTTCAGGTCAGCCTGAGTCAGAGTGACACTCTACCTCGAAAAACCCAAAAGTATGTTGATGCAGGCAGCACTGCAGTTAGGGCCCAACACACTACTCCTTTGCAGTGAACTCAATACCTCTATTAAAAATATATATATAGGGGATGGAGATATGGCTTAGTGAATAAGGCACTTGCCTGTGAAGCCTAAAGACCCAGGTTCGATTCCCCAGTGCCCACATAAGTCAGATGCATATGGCTGTGCACCCATCTGGAGTTTGTTTACAGTGGCTAGAGGCCCTGGTGCACCTATTCTAACTAATGAACTAACTAACTAAACAAACAAACAAACAAACAGGGTACATGTGCCTGAAGTTTGCAGTGGCAAGAGGCCCCAGCACACCCATATGCTCCCCCACTTCAAATAAATAAAAATATGTATTTTTATTTATTTTTTATTTATTTATTTTTTTTTGGGGGGGTCTTTCGAGGTAGGGTCTCACTCTGGTCCAGGCTGACCTGGAATTAACTCTGTCATCTCAGGGTGACCTTGAACTCATGGCAATCCTCCTACCTCTGCCTCCCAAGTGCTGGGATTAAAGGCATGCGCCACCACGCCCGGCTATGTATTTTTTTTAATCTGAATTAACCAGGTGTATTACACACTAAGCCCTAGCTCCTTAGCTGACGAACCTGGGTGAATAGCTTTGTGCTAAGAGTTCAAGACTTGCTCGGGCAACATAGTGAGACCTTGTCTCGAAAATAAAATGAAAGACAGCCTGGCAGCACACTCTTGAAATCCCAGCACTTGATTGAGTGGCTGAGGCATGAGGATCACCTCAAATTCAAGGAAAGTAGGCTACAGAGTGAAACTTATCTCAAAACAATAAGGCAAAAGAACCCTTTCTTTATTACCTACACAACCCTGTAAGAGTGTTCAGAGCACATGAACACCCAAGCACTGAAAGAGTGACATTCATGGCACATGAATGTACTGACAACAGAACTCCCCTTGTTTCTAAGGCGGGGGGATCAGTCATATCACTGTCAAGTGTAAGTATCCACAACATAAATTTCAACTTTCTAGAAACTAGACAATTACTTATTTCTATCTATTGTTTTAGTATATACAGGCTTTCATACAGGTATCCAAAAATGATCAGATTCATTTCAATCAGAAGAGACTTTTTCAAGATACTTCATTCCATCAGAGGTGGTCTTGGGGGAAGGCCTGTAATCCTGGATACTGGGAGGCTGAGGCAGGAGGATCTTTATTGAGTTCAAGGCCCTCATGGGAAATACAGTGAGTTCAAAGCTTGCCTGGGCATCTACGCAAGACCCTGTTTCAAAGTTAAAAAAAAAAGTCCTGAGAAATACAAATGGCTAATGAATGTATGAAACAGTGAACTATATCCTTAGTCACTGGGAAAATGCAAATTAAAACTTCTTGGAGATCCACGGATCTCGCTCTCATCAGAATGACTATCATCAAGAAAACAAGCTGGGCGTGGTGGCGCACGCCTTTAATCCCAGCACTTGGGAGGCAGAAGCAGGAGGATTGCCATGAGTTCAAGGCCACCCTGAGATGACAGAGTTAATTCCAGGTCAGCCCAGACCAGAGTGAGACCCTACCTCGAAACCCCCCCCACAAAAAAAAAAAAAAAAGAAAAGAAAGAAAGAAAACAAATGCTGGTGAGGGTATGGAGGAAAAGAAACCTTAGGACTAGAGAGGTGGCTTAGCAGTTAAGGCGCTTGCCTGCAAAGCCTATGGACTCATGTTCTACTCTCCAGATCCAACATAAGCCAGATTCACAAGGTGATGTAAGTGCAAAAGGTTGCACATGTGCCCAAGGTGGTGTGCATGCGTCTGGAGCTTGTTTGCAGTGGCTGGAGGCCCTGGTGTGCCAATTCTCAAGGGTGTATTAAAAAAAAAAAAAAAACAACAACTAATTTACTGATAGTAGGTGGGAGTACAACCATACTAACCACGATGGAAATTAATGTAGAGGTTTTTTAAAAGCTAAAAATAATGGCTGGAGAGATGGCTCAGAGGTTAAGGCATTTGCCTGCAAAGCTAATGACTTTGGTTCAATTCCCCAGTACCCATGTAAAGCTAGATACACAGAGTGGCGTATGCATCTGGAGTTCATTTGCAGTGGGTAGAGACCCTGGCATGCCCATTCTCATTCTCTCTCTCTGTGAAAATAAATATTTTTTTAAAGCTAAAAACAGAACTATAGTATGACCCAGACACACCTCTCCTGGGTATATATCTCCTCAAGGACTCTATACTACTGAGACACCTGACCATCCATGTTTATTGTTCCTCCAGTCATAACAGCTAGAAAATGGAATCACCCAGAAGCCCATAAACTGACGAATGGATAACAAGATGTAGCACATATGACAATCAGTATAGTTTAATGCAGTTGAAAAGAAAAATGATTTGGAGGAAAACAGATGAAACTGGAAAATGTTCTACTAGGTGAGATATTCCATGTTCAGAAAAGCACAGAATGTTCTCTCTCACTTGTGTAGGCTAGTTTTGAAGTTTTAGATTTGTTAAGTAAGTTGGAGAATCAACAGAGACCAGGAAGCTGGAAAGTAGTCATGAGAAGGAGGGAAAGAGAGAGCTTGAGGGGGAAGGAACAGTAGAATACATGCCATATTCAAGCAGGGGGATGAGGCCTGGAAAGATTTAAATGGGAGTACAGGGAAGGAGAAGAGGAACGAATACGGTGGAGGGCTAAGTAAAGTCAAAGATGTATGAAAAAGCCACATGCAAACCCATTTCTTGTTAGCGATTTAAAAAAAAATCTTTATTTATTTGCAAGTAGAGAGAGATAGAAGAGAGACAGAGAAGGAATGGGTGTGGCAGGGCCTCTAGCCACTGCAAATAAACTCCAAATGCATGCACCATTGCATCTCGCTTTACATGGGCACTAGGGAACTGAATCAGGACAATTAGGCTTTGTAGGCAAGCACCTTAGCTACTAAGCAATCTCTCCAGCCCTTTGTTAGATAATTTAAAATGTAATTGTTTTTTAAAGTTGGGGGCTGGAGAGCTGGCTCACTGACAACCAGGTTTGATTCCCAAGTGCCCATGGAAAGCCAGATGCATAAAGTGGCACATATGTCTGGAATGCGTTTACAGTGGCAGGAGGTCCTGGCATGCCCATACTCACTGTCTGCCTCTTTCTCTCTCTGAAGTAAATAAATAAATGAATAATATTTTTTAAAAAAACAGTTTGAACAGAAGTACCCTGTATGGGTGGGTAATGCTACTCCCAGAAGTCATGGGTTATTACAGGAAAATCCCAGTGCCAGGGCTAAGATATCTTCCACTGAGTTGTTAGGCAGGCCCAAGAGGCTTCTAAACAATACAGACTATTTAAAAAAATTATTTATTTCCAAGCAGAGAGAACAGGCAGAGAAAGGGAGGAGGGGAGAATAGGCACTCCAGATCGATGTGCTACTTTGTGCATCTGGCTTTACATGGGTATTGGGGGATCAAACCCAGGTCCTTAGGCTTTGCAGGCAAATCCCTTAGCCACTGAGCAACTTGCCCAGCTCCAATACGGGCTATCAATAACCAAGGCTCTTGGCTGCCCAACAGAACTACATGGAAAGACCTTAATGCTGAGGACACCACATGCTTCAGTTATAGGACACAAGAGAAATCAAGCTGGAACTGAGCTAGAAGCCTCCTCTTCCCCGAGGGTTAGCTGTCATAGTGCCATGAGGTGGAGGGCAATCTAACAGTGGGGGATGCTGTAACCCAACTGCCAGGCAACATGTGCTCACCAGTGAAAGAGGGGCTTTACTCTTAAGGGTAACAACTGCTATGATTAGACATGAGGCCTGAGAGGGAATTCATGAATTGTACTGAAAACCTGGTCCAAAGCCTATGGCTGTGGAGGTCATAGGCCCAAGGAGGGAAGCTACTAGTGCTCAGCTAAATGCGTTATGTTGTGACCATCAAATGCTCTCTCAATATTTATGTTTATGCTCATATGTTATTGCTATTCTCAGCTTTGATCAAGGAGGCTTCTTTTTTGCAATTGGTGGTAATACTGGAGAGACTCAAAACTCATAAAGTGTTGAGAATGGGACTGTTGAGAGCTCAGCACTATCTCTTTCACATTCTCAGGGAACACTGTGGAAGAGGGGTGGAAAGAATCCAAGAGTGCTGATGGTATAACGGTGAGCACAGCTGCCTTCCTCAATATAAGAGACAGAGAATGGGGAGGACTACTGCCTTCCGGAGGGAGGGACGGAAGGAAGGAGGGAGGGAGGGGAGAGGAGAGGAGGGAGGGAGGGAGAAAGGAAGAAAGGAAGGAAGGAAGGAAGGAAGGAAGGAGACACATGTAAATGCAACCTAAAGCAGCAGGACAGCAGAGCAGTCACTTAGTATGAAAGCCTGTCTCAGGGCTGACTTTGAATCTGCCAGAACCCACTCCTTAAGGCTAGATAGGGCCTAGGGGAGGGCCTGCTTCTACCAAGAGAAGAGGAACTATAGTCCCACTTTTTACTCTCACACCCTGTAAGAAGATGCGGACAGATGTATACTGGATTTACTCACATTTAGTCATAAAGATAGGGACAAAGATGACAATCACTGGATCTAGCTTGGTGGAGAATGGAAGGGGATGGAAGAGGGGAACAAAGACAGTAACATACTAGTCTTGCTTCTGGACACTTGATTGCTTCCATTAAGCTACACTATGAGTGCAGCAGACTGCCTTCAGACTCCCCTGCAACCCTGGCCTATCCCCAGTATCCAGCTTGCTAGTCCAGACTCTGGATGTGCCAAGCTCCACAATCATATGGACCAATTTCTTCTAATACAACTTTCTCTATATAAACACACCCTACTGATATTCTGTTTCTTTGGAGAATCCTGACTAACACAGTCACAGAGGTCCCATAAGATTATGATGGAGCTGAAAAGTCCTACTGCCTAATGACATTGAGGCTGATGGCATAATAGACTGGGATGATATTGTTACAAACAAGTCTGTTACAGTTCACATGAAAGTATAGCACATATAGTTATGTACAGTACACAATACTTAATGTAAACAACTATTGCTGTTAAAAACAAGGCTTTGAAAACTACATAACATGCGAACAGCCTGATAAAGCATGTTTAATCCACGTAACAAATTACATCTACTGGTATTTACCATGTTCTAGGCACTGTCTGAGAACTTTACATGCACTGGGTAAATGGGTATGTTTACGATGTTCCATATGAAAATGGTGAACTGGCCCTGGAATCAGTACCACCTCCATGTCTTCAGGGCCAATGAGAGAGCTCTGTGGCAGCTGGTGTGTGCAGCAGCAGCAGAGCTTGACAGTACACCACAGAACGCCTGCTAGCGTGCCCTGTGGCTGGAGCTCTAGCTAACACCGCCTCCTTCTGGGAGGCCAGCTCCTGTGTGCTCTCAAAAGGCTATGAGGAGAAAGAAGCTCCTTGAGAATACCTTCAAGAACAAAGGGACTGTGTGGTTTGAATGTGGGCCAGGCCTAGGTGTTATGCTCAGTCCCTTCGCTGTCTCACTGTCCTATTTCCTCCTTGCTGAGGTGAAGGTGTAATGCAGTTTTCTGCAATGCCATGCTTTCCGCACCATGATGGGCTTCCCCTTGAAACTGTAAACTGAGGACGAACCCTTTCATCCCTTAAGCTGCTTCAGTCTGGAGCTTGTTCCAGCAATGAGAGTATATGACATAGTGATGGATGACTGCCTCTGGGTCTCAACTCCTCTCTAGCCAGGTGATTTCTAGATATCTGAGACCTTTTCGGTGCTCTGGTCCTGTAAGCCAAAATTCTGCAGAAATTAATGCTGTTTCTTAAAATTCAGATAAGGACATTAGGTGGAGCCACAGTTTCAAGTAATGTCTTGATTCTTTTACTGAAGAGATTATACTAACATGCCCCCTCCCACCAATGTAAAAAAAGGGGGGGGAACCATCTTTACTATCAAAATATACCTCTTTCATAAGTACGACATCGGTTGCTAGTGTTGCTGTACCTGGAATATAGTAGGTCTTATATAAAGATGTTTAAATTTTAGGAAGGAACTTTTTATTATTTATTTTGATTTTTTTTTAATCTGGGAAATAGAGAACTCCAGACACAGGCGCTACCTTGTGCATCTGGCTTATGTGGGTTCTGGGCAGTCAAACCTGCACCCTTAGCCTTCACAGGCAAGCATCTTAACCACTAAGCCATCTCTCCAGCTCCACCTCTTAGGAAGGAATTTTTTAAATTAAAAAAATTCAATGTAACCTTTTCTTCCTTTGAAACAGGGTCTTGTTAAAACACATGGCAAAACTCAACTGCCTTAGCTTTCTAAGTCCTTAGATCATAGATAAGTGCCAGCATGCCTAGCCCTAAGACTTTAATACTATAACATCTGTTCTTTTCTTGTAAGTCTACAGTTACTCAAAGAAGGGAAAGAGTACATTCGGTAGTAAGAATGGGCTAATATTAATGTGATCATGTAAATCTCCTAAGCATGAAGATTTTCATTTCTAAGTGAGAAAACTCTTCTACAACACAATTTGTAAGGCATTTCTCAGCAAATTCATGTGAAAAGCTCAATGTGTTATATATTAAGTTGCTCATCTTCTATATGAAGTAAATCTGATCTTTCTCTTAAATTCCCTTTTTTTATTAGGTAGAAACTGTATGGATACATCACGTGTTGGTACCATAATCTCTTTCCTCCTCAGTGAGAGTGCTGGTATTCACAATGGACTTGTGGGTTGTGAGTTGTGACAGCAACAGTCAGTCACTGGTGGTAGGGCAATGCTCTGAATGTGCCCTATTTCACCCGATTTCAGCAGCTAAGCAGGGTTGTACCTCGTTAGTACTTTACTTGGTGGGAAGTCCTTTACATTTTAAAAATGTCATTCTCACCTTAAAAAAAAAAAGCTTAAAACATGCCATTCACAACAGTGCAAATGGTTACACAAAATATTTAGCTATTACAACCTAAAAGAATTCTTTATGTCATTATGTCATCAAGTACATTACGTGGACACTGTGTATCTGAGTTGTGACATTTTTATTTTACAATTTTATTCATTCATTTATGATTTGTCAAAGTAAGGTTTCACTCTAGCCCAGGCTTACATGCAATTTACTGTGGAGTCATAGGGTGACCTCAAACTCAGCCATTCTTCTACCTCTGCCTCCCCAGCGCCTGTACTAGCATGTACCATCTTGCCCAGCTTCACATTTTATTACTTTCAGAGAGAAAGAGGCAGACAGAAAGAGTACAGCCAGGGCCTCCTGCCACTGCAAATGAACAGGTGCATCTGGCTTTACATGAGTACTGAGGACTCAAATCCGGGCCATCAGGCTTTACAAGCAAGTACCTTTAGCTGCTAAGCCATCTCTCCAGCCCAATAAAAAAAAATTAGGATATTTTGTAATAATCTTTGAGGAACTCGGAAATGAAATTTCTACCTAATTCATCATTTTCTATGACCAAAATAAATAAATAAATAAAAAACCACAAAGAAAGAAAGAAAAGTAAAAACAAATCAACTGAAAAAAGATCACTAAGCCCCTAAATCAAGATGCTAGTAAGCAGGGCAAGGATTTAAACCCTAGTTGACTGACTGTACAATTTGTGGACTGACTACTGTGCTAGTCAGTTCTACAGAAACCATGTTTTACTCACCAATCTGAAGGTTTTACACAAGCCACTTGCATGGCCCTAAACACACCAGGACCAGACACAGAAAGAAGACACATTCTTGCCCATTATAAAGCAGAGCTATCAAAGAATCATTAGTTGGCTGCTCTCCTGAAATAGGTGATGCTCCTGACTTTAGGATGCTGTAGAGGAGCCATATTTGAAAGACACATCCCATTGGCAGAAGACTGTGCATTCCTAAAGCTGTGGACTTATATTTTGACTAGTGTATATATTGTTTAGGGATATTTTAAATTCTTTTCTTTTTAAACTATTTAATTAATTTATTTATGAGAGAAATAAGTAGTTGGGGGGGGGCAGGGAGAGAAAGAGAGAATGGTGTGCCAGGGCCTCTAGCTGCTGCAAATGAACTCCAGATGTATGTACCCCCTTGTGCATCTGCCTTACATGGGAAATCAAACCTGGGTCTTTGGCTTTGCAGGCAAGTACCTAAACCACTAAGCAATCTTTCCAGCCCTTAAATTATTTTCTAATATACAAAAGTATGCAACTGCACACAAAAAACTTGGAACTTATAGCTTATTTTTCATTTTAAAGTATTTTTATTTATTTATTTGAGAGAGAGAATGAAGAAGACAGAGGAGAAGAGAGACAGAATGGGCACACCAGGGCCTCTAACACTACAAACAAACTCTAGACGCATGTACCATTTTGTGCATCTGGCTTACATGGGTACTGGGAAATTAAAACTGGATCCTCTGGCTTTGCAGGCAAGTGCTTTAACCACTAAGCCATCTCTCCAGCTCTTGCTCATTTTTCTTTTTTTAAGAAATGGAAAAATCTGTTAAGTCTGGGCCCACACTCCAGTGTGGCAACCGACTAATACCGAGCTAGCTCAAGCTCCCTGCTTGCTACACACCTCACCTAATTCTTCATTAACCCATGAGGTCCTCTCTCCAAGGTGTCTGCAGCCACTGCTTGTGCCCCAAAATGTGTATAACAGGGCAAACCTGGAAGAGGAAAGAGATACGAGCAAAAGCCAGATTAGAGGATCAAGTTGCAACCTTTTGCAGCACTTCTCTCAACTCCCTTTTCATTATTTTCTGGAGTAAGGATATAGCTTTTCCAGTTTCCCATGTTGGAAGCAAATAAAAACTGTTTATCTGTTTATGAGTCACAAACTATTATAATATCTAAGTTTGTTGCTCCCTAACAGCCAATTTCAAACCCTTGAGAACAAAAATGACATTTTAACAGTTTGGCTCTCTAAGACATGTTCCCTGGGGAGAAAGTACAGATTAACTTCCAACAAGCTCCCTTCAATCCCCAAGGTTATCAAGGAAACACAAAGCAGACTGGAGAAATGGGTTAACAGTTAAGGCACTTGCCTGCAAAGCCAAAGGATCCAGGTTCAGTTCGCCAGTACCTATGTAAGCCAGATGCACAAGGGAACACATGCATCTGGAGTTCGTTTGCAATGGCTAGAGGCCCTGGCATGCCCATTCTGTCTGTCTTTTCCATCTCTTTCTCTCTCATTGCAAATAAATAAATAAAAAGTTTGTTTTTTTTTTTTTAAAGAAAACACAAAGCACAGATAGTAGAGTATTTGACTATGTTATCTATTGTAAAACGAGGCAAGTGGAAAACTGGATTTTGTGGTGTTCTGGTGATGTTACAGATCACACCTGGGTCCCTGGTCCAGCATGCAATCTTGGATTCTCAGATGTCTTCAGATCATGACTGCTCTTTCAGCCTACAGAGGGTCCCTGACTCCTTGTTTATGCAGTTACAACTATTGATATTCACCAAATGTAAGATTAAAACATTTAAAAATATTAATCTATAAATGAAATTAAACCCATGACATGCTACTAATTAAGTTGCTTTAATTTTAAAATGTACTTTTTGTTTGTTTTGTTTTTTGAGGTAGGGTCTCACTCTAGCCCAGGTTGACCTGCAGTTCACTATGTAGTCTCAGGCTAGCCACGAACTCAGCAATCCTCCTACCTCTGCCTCCCAAGTGCTGGGATGAAAGGTGTGTGCCTGGCTTGAAATGTACTTTTTAAGAAGAACAAAGTGCCACTGCATTACATTTTCCTCTCTCTCCCACGATACAACTGAGAGTGGGGACTACGATGCTTGTCTCTGGCATGAACCCTTGAGAAAGTTTCACTGCACACAAGTACAAAATGGCTAACAGCATCTTTCAGCTTTGCTCTTATCCCAAGCCTAAAACATGTGGACGTTGTTTATTTTACTGTTTTATGTAAGAATGGTTCATGAGAAACACATTTTGGTCACTAAACTCCCCAAGTGTCATTAAAGTTACAGTAATTTTCATAAAGCTTCAAAGAAATAGAAAAAAACAGAAATATAGGAAAGAGAAAAGTGAAAATCAGGGAGCAGGAGTATATGTGTTTCAGAAGCAGAATGTGTGCTTAGCATATAACAAGACCTTGGGTTCAACCATCCCTGCCCAGCAACAACAACAAAAATCCCACAAGAACAACCAGAGTAAGCATATGTAAGACAGACTCCAAGACAAATGACTTTTAGTAGGCTTTAGACTTTAAAAGTAAAAATGTTGCTGAGCATGGTGGCATATGCCTTTAGTCCCAGAGGCAGAGGCACAAGGATCACCACTGAATTCAAGACTAACCTGGGACTACAGAGTGAGTTCTAGGTCAGTCTGGGCTAGAGTAAGACCTTACCTCAAAAAAGCCAAATAAAAGCCGGGTGTGTTGGTGTGCGCCTTTAATCCCAGCACTCGGGAGGCAGAGGTAGGAGGATTGCCATCCTGAGTTCAAGGCCATCCTGAGACTACAAAGTGAATACCAGGTCAGCCTGGGCTACAGTGAGACCCTACAACAGAAAACAAAAACAAAATAACCCAAATAAATAAATAAATAAATAAGCTGGATATGGTGAAACATGCCTATGCTCCCAGCACCTAGGAAGCAGTGGCAGAAGCAGACGGCTACTGCAAGGTCAAGGCTGGCCTAGAGAATAGAACGAGGGTCTGTCTCGAAATCTACAAATAAATAATGAAAAGGTGCTGGGTGCAAAGTCAGCAAAGGGCTCAGGAGCTGGGAGTGCAAAGTAAATAAGGGTGCAGGCAGGGTTTAAAGTGAGAGGACCACTTGCAATCTTGTTACACAGTTAAGCCTCGGATTTGCTAACTTCTCCACAAATGAGGAGCACCCGAGCAAGACAGCTGCTCTCCAGCCCTAGTAGACTCCATACAAATGTTTGGATCGGCTGAAGGAAGATACCTCTTTCTAGGTACTAAGTCAACTTTTTATATATCAGCTAGCTCTAGTCTTATGTCCTTTTGGTCCAACGCACTGGCAGAACCTTTAGTCCTTAGCTGAGTCTTTCCTGGAGCTTCTGAAACCAGCCCTGCCCAGGCAGCTAGATTTCCCTGTGGTAAAGACCACAACATCCCCCCCCCCACACACACACACAGGTTTGGAGCACTAAACCAGCTCCTTACTGGTTTAAGTACAAATGTGGACATCTGAGGACTACTATATATTTGAGGAAAGCCTCTAACAGAATAGATCCAAAAAAGCAAAAAATAACTTAAGAGTGACAAGATGCAAAAAAGGACAACATTTTCAAGATACTATCATCAACAGTCTTCTAAAAAGCATGTTCATACCTAGGAGCAGGCAAGAGAAATGGCTTAGCAGTTAAGGCACTTGCCTGTAAAGCCTAAGGACCCAGGTTTCACTCTCCAGGCCCTACATAAGCCAGATACACAAGCACTGGGATTACAGGCACATACTGCCACGTCCAACATTTACATGGGTTCTGGAAAACCGAACTTGGGTCCTCATGCTTAAGCCATCTCCCCAGCCCAAGAACAAGAATCTTTAGAATGATAAGAATGAATGCATACTCAGTACAAGTGCTGAAAGGAGACTTGTACCGACTAAGTTTACTTGTCAAAATTTCAGAGCTCAAGGACAAAGGAGTCATTAAGGCAAATTTGCTGGGGAAAGATGGCACTCCTACCAAGAGCAATGTGGAACAAAAGGGAAGGTCAAGCACTGCATCTAACACTTCCAGCTACAGCACCGTGGGGGAGGAGGAGCACTGGTACTAGGGATCAAACTCAGGGCCTCATGTAGGCTAGGAAAGCCCTCTATTTCTGAGCTACAGCCTCAGCAAATGAGTACCTTAAATTTTGGCAATACAAAGTTTACTTCAGCTCTACTTTTTTTTTCTAAACCAACTGTAAGTACTATGACAGAAAAGTCATTTTCAGAGATACAACTTCCTAAACACTTCACCTACTGGGTACATGGATGAGGAATTTCATAAAAAGGAAGACTAAGACAGTGAAGTTAGAGTGATATCCAGAATGAAAGGGGGACCTAGCAGAGAGATAAAAAGTCAGATTTAAAAAAGTTCTCTAATGGCCTGAATAATTACAACTTGCCACTTGGCTTTCAAATAAGTATCTTCAAAATGAAACGGATAGACTACCCAATGAGCTTAATAAATTGAGAAGGGATTTCTACAACTAGTGAGCAACTGGACTGAATTAGTTCTAAGTACTTAGAAAATTAAGCTAAGGAATAATGACAATTTCACTCTAGAGAAGCCTGTTTACATATTCCTTACAAGCACAACACATCGACACAAACTGCCCTCAAGCAGACATAGGGTGGTAGGAAACACCAAACATATCACACATTTCACATTTCTAACGCAGTGCAATGAAGACAAGACACTACTAACAAAACTCCGGGGCTGAGGAGAGGCTCAGTGGGTAAAGAGCTTGCTGTGTAAACATGAGGAGCTGAGATCAGAACCTATGAACCCACGTCAAAAGCCAGGCACAGAGGTGCACGCCTGTAACCCTAGGACCGGAAGATGGACACTAGAAAATCCCTGAGGTTTGCTGGCAACCTAGTCTAGGTGGTGAGTGCCAGGTTCAGTGGAGAGAACCTGTTTCAAAAAATAAAGTATTGGGCTGGAGTGATGACTTAGTGGTTAAGGCATTTGCCAGCAAAGCTAAAGGGCCCAGGTTCAATTCCCCAGGACCCATGTTAGCCAGATACATAAGGGGCGTACATGTCTGGAGTTTGTTTGCAGTGGCAGGAGGCCCATTCTCTCTTTCTGTCAAATAAATAAATAAAATAAAACTTTTAAAAAAAGTGTGAATCTGGGCGTGGTGGCGCACACCTTTAATCCCAGCACCCAGTAGGCAGAGGTAGGAGGATCGCTGTGAGTTCAAGGCCACCCTGAGACTACATAGGGAATTCCAGGTTAGCCTGGACTAGAGTGAAACCCTACCTTGAAAAACCAAAGTATGAAGTGACTGAGGAAGATACCCTATGCTGTCCTCTGGCCTCTACATGTATGTATACACCAATGTATGCACACTCACCCACATATGTATGCCCACACACATACAAGTAGGCATGCACAACATATCCACAAGCAAAAAAAGAAAATAGCAAATGTGAGTGAAAAAGAAAACTAAATTAGAGCATACCAGGATGCACACTACAGTATAACATGACTTACCAAAATTTGAAAGCTGCAGCCACTGTGAAGAGGGAAATTTAGAAGTGCAAATGTTTACACTATCCTATTGTTTGGATTCTCGGTGTGTGCACATGCACAATGTGGTGTATACATGTGCATATGTCCTTGTGACACCCCATATGCCTGCCTGTGGCAGGAGTCAGTATTCTGCTCCACCACTCTTCCTCCTGGTGGTGTTTTAAGCTAGTCTCTTTTGACTAATTCCAGACTTGCAGGGCTCCAATGACTCTTAGGCCTCTGCTCCCTGTGGGACTGGGGTTACTGGTGTGTGTGTCCACACCTAGATGTTGTACACAGGATCTGGGGGACGTGAACTCAGGCAGTCTCAAGCCCCCTCAGGCCTCGTGCTTGTGTTAAAGCACACTTAACAACTATGCCATCTCACCAGCCTTATACTGTGATTTTTTTAAATTCAAATTGAATTTTGTTTATTTGCACATGTGTTTGTGTATATGGGAATCCCAGGGTCTCGTGGTGCTACAATCAAACACCAGAAGTTTAAACCACTTTTTGTGTCTGACTTATATAGCCAGCAGATTTTGCAAGCAGGTACTAACCACTGAACCATCTTCTTAGCCCTATACGGTCCTCTCAACACAAAAGGAGCAAGAGAAATTTACTACTTGGTTTTTCTCCCACATTTGAGTCAGGGTCTTATGTAATAAAGGTTAGCCCTGAATTCCTGACATAGCTCCTCAAGTCCTGGATTACAAGTGTGAGCCTGAACCACCATACCAAGCTTTGCTTTGCTTTTTTGTAAGCAACAAAAGCTGAACTGAGTTGTGTGAGATACAAAATGCACGCAACCTAAAACATGTGCTAGTCAGCTGCCTCTGTTTAGCAGAAACATCACTTATAATTCTTACCCATACATCATGTTACAACTTTCTTTGCAATTTGAGAGAACTCTCCTACCATCTCACAGTAACAGTAACTCACAAGCTGCATCTCTCCGACACATTTCCCATCTGCTATCCACTTCCATATGCAAACTTCAGACTCTTCCCAAAGAGAACAAGCCATCATATTTATTGTAGTACCTCGCAGCCACTTTTTACTAGGTATAAAACTGTGTTAAGTCTAACAGAGTTCTTTCTGTCATCTTCAGAGAATGCAAGAGAATTCACTGGAGTAGCTGGACATCTGATCAGTTGTAATCATAGAGAATGCAACTGTTTTTGCTCTGACTCCACCCCAGTCCAGGGTCTCATGAATGCTAGGCAAGCTCTCTACTCTTAAGCTACAACCCCAGACCACTGAAAGTGTAATTAAGTGATAAAATTCATTAAAGAATTCCATAATGCACCTAACAGTAAAGTTAGCAAAATACTTAAAGATCGTTTCAAAAAGAAAAATGAAATTCTACTGAAAGGAATATAAAAAGGCTGCGTAAATAGAATTATTATACTCATGGATGCTGGAAAACAAAATTTAAAGATGATAATATGACCTATGCTTAATTTAAACAGTCAAAGCAAGGTGGGTGTGGTGATGCAAACCTACAACCCAGCACTAGGGAGACTTGGGCAAGTCAGTCACCAGTTCTAGGCCAGCCTGGATTACGTATTAAGACTCTGCCTTTAACAACACCAAAAAAAAAAAAGAGGGCCAGAGAGATGGCTTAGTGGATCCCGGTTTGATGCGCCAGGACCCATGTAAGCCAGATGCACAAGGTGGTGCATGTACCTGGAATTTGTCTACCGTGGCTAGAGGCCCTGGTGCACCCATTCTCTCTCTCTCTCTGCCCCTTTGTCTCTCAAATAAATAAAAAATTTTTTAATGAAAGAAAAAGAGACAGATAAAGAGGGAAAGAGGGAAACAGGATGAATGAACAAAACAGATGTGGTAGTTTAAATAGATAGCCCCAATATATTCAATGTTTTATTACTTTGTAGTCTGCATCTACAGCCACCTGGCTGGAGACAGTGTCACTGGGCGGATCTCAAGGTGTGTTGGTGAGTTTCAGATTTCAATCTAAAAATACGCAAAGTGTGCCAGCGGGAGTTCCTGAAGTGCGCTGTACTGGTGGCTTCTGGCTTTGGGCTTGTACTTTCTGCTTGGACCTGTGAAGGCAGGCCAGCTTCTTCTGCCATTATGGAACTTCCCTGGACCTGTAAGCTTCAATAAATATCCCTTCCTCCATAACTGTACCTGGTCTTGAAGTTTATCTCAGCGAACCTGAAGCGGTCTGCTGCACCAAGCATGCATGGTGGTGCACGCCTTTAATCCTAACAACCCAGGAAATAGAGGTAGGAGGACCACTGTGAGTTTGAAGCCAGCCTGCGCTACAGTGAGACCCTACCTTGGAAAAGGGGGGGGGGAGGGAGGGAGGGAGAGAGGGAATTAAGTGTGCTTTTAGTAAAGTAGCCTGTAACCTTTTGTGAAAAAAGTTATGCAAGTAAAAAAACAGCCGTGCGTGGTGGTGCATGCCCTTAATCCCAGCATTTGGGAGGCAGAGGTAATAGGACTGCCATGAGTTTGAGGCCACCCTGAGATTACAAAGTGAATTCCAGGTCAGCCTGGGCTAGAGTGAGACCCTACCTCATAAAACCAGAAAAAAAGAAAAAAAATCACAATATATTACAAAATTATATCCTGTATCTATCACATACCTGTGAAAAGCAGAACTTTAACAACTTCAAGAATAAGCCAGAAGAATATCTCCCATCCAAGTACTAACCAGGCCCAATTTGCTTAGCTCAGACAAGATCAGGCACGTTCAGGGTGGTATGGCCATAGACCAGAAGAATTTCTCAAGAATTTGGGTAACAAAGGATCTCTCAAACATGACAGAGAAAGAGTAACTAAAGCTACACAACTTTCCAGCTTCCACTTGCTGTTGGTCTGAGTGAGGTGAGGTGAGACAAGGTTAAGAAGCTCTAGTGTGGGGCTGAAGAGATGGCTCAGCTTTTAGGCATTTGCTTGTAAAGCCAAAAGGTCCAGGTTTGATTCCCCAGTACCCATGAAAAGCCAGATGTACAGAGTGGCACATGTGCCTGGAGTTTGCCCCTCCCCCCTCTGTGCAAGCAATGTGGTAACTCAATACTGCACCCAGGAGAACATGTGGCTTTTACATTATCAGTCATGAATTTAAATTTTTAAAATTTATCTGCACATATGTACGCACCAGGGTCTCTTGATGCTGCAAATGAATGTCCATCCAGGTTTACATGGGCGGCTAGGGAACTGAACCCAGGCTGGCAGGCTTTGTAAGCAACTGCCTTTAACCACTGAGCCATCTTCCCAGCCCGTTTTAACATTTTTTTAAACTGGTCATAGCAGCATATGCCTGTAATCCCAGAACTTGGGAGGTAAAGGTAAGAAGTTTAGGAGTTCATGGCCCGTCTTTACCATATAATTGATATAAGGTCAGCATGGGGTATATGAAATCTTGACAAAGATGTAGAGAAGAGGGGGAAAGAAAGACAGAAGGAGGAACAGAGACAGACAGAGGAAAAGAGAGAACAAAGAACAAAATTTTAATTGCAAAAGAGATGCTTCTGATCTCCAAATGAGATCAAATGAGAAGTTACAGATTGTTAAGAGTACTCATGATCCATTTTTCCAAAAATACATACTAACATAGGCACAATTCAAATGTCATGATGTAAGACAACTCTTACAAATCATCTTTAAAAACAAAATTAGCTCAATGGTAAATAAAATTCTTAACCCACTTAAACACATTGGTCAACTCTGAGGTAAAAGGTTCTGTAAGTATTCTGGGAGGCATGAAGGTATTTTTAACTGAATCTTTGGCCACTCTCCTCTGGCTATCAGACTACTGAAACAATGGGATTTACCCATGAATCTCATGCTGGGAGAAGGAAAAGCCTGAAGCCTGGTGCCAGTGAACTTCTCTTCCAGAAAGATATTTCACACTGTTCTGACAACTTGTCATACCATCTTGCAGGAGAGATGGGAGCCCAGACAATGATGATTAATGACGGGCAGGGCCATACCTCAACCAGGACTGCTTAGTTATTATGTATACCTCTAGTTCTCTATTTAAACCTACACCTTGGGTCAGGAGCCTGAAGAAGGACTTGGAGGGGGCAGTCAATGCCACATAGGGCTGTCTGTCTTGATTCCTCTACTCATGAGGGCTGACAGGACCCAACCTCTGACTCTTAACTATGCACACAGTTATCCTGACTGGAAATGGAGAAGATGATTACTCTCAACTACCAAGACTCTGGTCAGGAGCTGACTAGAGAGAGCTGATGTTCACCTGTGTCACTTCAGTACCCCAGCTTTGAGCTTCTCCATCGCCATTATTTTCTTCTGGGAGAGTTGCCTTTGTATCGTTATCCCGAAAAGTCAGAACTCAGAAGACTCTTTGTGATGAAATCCAAGAGTATTTGAAAAATTTACTTCTACATTCTTCAGGTTCAGATACTTGGTTCTCCACATTTCAGTCTATTGTTGCCAGCAAATGGCCTACTGCGGTAGTTATTTCAGTAGCCCTTTAGTATTTTCAAAAAAAAAAAAAAACATAAACAAACAATTAGAAATTTGACGTAACTCACACTTCCATACCTCATGTCAGGACATGAGGTAGCTATTCACAGGATCTGAGCTTCTGATAGTTTTGAGTCCCTGAATAATCTCCAACATACATATGTTGTGTACAGCCTCAACACTCCCAGAATTTTAGTCCCAAGGTCTACTTTCCTTGCAGAATTTGAGTATTAGAACATAAAATATAATGGGACTAGAATGAGACCCTACCTCAAAAAAATTAATAAACCAAAATAATAAATAAGGTAAACAACTTGATGTTTTACTCCTTTTTTGTTGTTGTTGGTATTAAGAACCAAAACCAGGGTTTCCTGCATACTATGCAAGCACTGGACCACTGAGCTACATATCCCCAGGCAGCGTCATCGCCATTGTTACCAAATCTCTAAGTGTGCCATGCAAAGCAAAGCAAAGCAGTCTATGTTTTCACCTGTAATCACGCTAAAATGTAGTTTTGTATGTGGCATAAGAGCCACATTTATTTCTTGAAGGACGGATAGTTACACAGACCTCTCTGTCTGCACTACACTCTGGAGGACGGGCAGTCACACTGACGTCTCAGTCTGCACTACTCTGAAGGATGGACAGTCACACTGACCTCTCAGTCTGTGCTACTCTCTGAAGGATGGGTAGTCACACTGACTTCTTCAGTCTGCGCTACACTGTGAAGGACGGGCAGTCACACTGACCTCTCAATCTGCGCCCATTCTCTTTCTCTCCCTCTGTCACTTTCAAATAATTAAATAAAAATAAACAAAAAAAATTTAAAAAAACAGAGGGGGGGACAAACACTGAAGAAAAACCAACTTAAAATACTGGAAATAAAAAACACAGTCAAAGCCAGGGATGGTGGCGCATGCCTTTAATCCCTGCACCCGGGAGGCAGAGGTAGGAGGATCACCGAGAGTTCGAGGCCACCCTGAGAATACACAGTGAATTCCAGGTCAGCCTGAGCTACACTGAGACCCTACCTTAGAAAACCAAAACAAAACAAAACAAAAAACACAGTCAAAAGTCTATATGGGCTGGAGAGATGGCTTAGTGGTTAAGGCACTTGATTGCAAAGCCAAAGGACCCAGGTTCAATTCCCCAGGACCCATGAAAGCCAGATGTACAAGGTAGTACATGCATTTGGAGTTCGTTTGCAGCGGCTGAAGTCCCTGGCATAACATTATCTCTCTCTCTTTCTCTCAAATAAATAAAATACATTTTAAAAGTCTGTAGACAGCTTCACCAATAGAAACAATCAAGCAGAGGACAAAATAGCTGAACTTGAAGACAAGGTGGAGAACATTCCAAAAAAGAGCAAGATAATTTAATAAGAAGGTATGAACAGAAATCTCAGAACATTCGGGACACTATAAGAAGATCAAATTATTAATTTTGGACATAAAAAAATAAAAAAATTTCCATCTATAGATATAGTATTTTCAACAAGACAACAAAATTTCCCCAAATTAGGGAAAGATGCCAATACTAATACAACAGAAAAGAATAGCAATGAGCCTCTCCTCATATTATAATTAAATGACTAAACACATAGACCAAAGGAAATATATTGAAAACAAGCAAAGTCACCTAAGAAAGCAGACCCATAAGAATAACAGAATTCTTGAGACTTCCGGTTAAGATGGCAGCATAGGAACCATGCCAAAGCAGCCTAGGAGAGAAAAAGCCAAAACAAAACAAAAACAAAAACAAAAAGCCAGCAAAATACACTCTTCTACTAAAAAGTGAGGTGTATAAGAAATTACCAACGGCAGCAGAGAAGTAGAAGAGATCCAGAGCATCTGGAGCCTACATAGGTAGGCAGAAGTGGCTTCAGCAGCGGTGGCACCAGGTCTGCAGGGCCATAGCTGCAGGCTTGGCTTGAGCCGCAGGAAAAGCCAGGTGAGGGGATTTTCCACTCACACCAGAGCTCTTCACAAACTCAAGAAACATGAAGGGAGAACAGCAGCGAACAACATTGGAAGAGATCACGAGGTAGAAGATCACATGGACTAGCTGGAGAACTACAGCCACCATCCACAGCTTCCCCTCCCCCAGTGCAAACGCCAGCAAGCACCAGAGACCAGCAGAAGGGAGCTCACAGCACTCAGCACTGGCGACCAGAGCAACGATCCTATAACCCAGCCAGCCTACTTGAACCCACAGGGCACCAAAGTGGGACCCAAGCAGGAGAGAAGCATAACTGAGACCAAAATCATCAAAATCATCCCAAAAGGTAACTGGGATTACTCCAGGTCAATACCCAGCAAATAAGCCTGGTATATAAGCCTGAACTGGAAGTGCTAATTGCACTTTCCATATCAGGATAAATTATATGTTAAATCTGATGGATGGCTGGATTTGCCATTCTTAAATAAACTATATTTTGGGCTTGTTATTTGTTGGTTCTTGATGTGTAGTGGCTTTGTTTCCTCTGCTGTTGTACATTAGGGAAGGGTCTCATTTGGTCAAAAGCTGTCTTGGAACCCTCAATAGAACAGAAATCTTAACCTCCTTGTTGACAGGATTAAGGGTGTGGGGCACCACACACCCTAAGTGACAGTGATTTTCTTAAGAGGATCTGGTTGTCATAATACCTACTCTTGTATAAATACTCTGTGCTGTTTTTCATTGAATATGTACACTGTTTAGTCAAATTTTAGAATCTGCCTGTATTTTGTTCCATTCAGCCTACTTGAGTACTCTCATAGCAGGCAAACCCAACACCTAGAGTCAGTTTTGTAGATATTCTGAGAGTCTTGAGAGCCAACACCTAGCACTTTAAGCTCCTATCCTGAAGATATATAACATCAGATTGATTGATACATCTAATAATACTGAAGCTAACTAGACAATCCAAGCATTAAATTAATCCAAGATGCAAAAATATATACATTATAACACAAAAAACATCAAAAATCAAGACAATATAAATCCACCAAAAAGTATGAATGCATCAGAAATGACCTCCAGTGAGAATGAGTTAGAAGAAATACCTGAGAAATATTTCCAAAGAATGATTATAAATATGCTCAAAGAAGTCAAAAAGGAAATCAAAGAAATGAAAGAGGAAATCAAAGATGACACAGGAAACCAATTTAATGAAATAAAGAGGTCAATATAAGACATAAATAAGGAAATAGAAATAATAACGAAAAACCAGTCAGAATTACTAGAAATGAAGAACACAATTAATTAAATAAAAAATTCTGTAGAAAATCTCACCAGTAGAATGGATGAAGGAGAGGACAGAATATCTAAACTAGAAGACCAGGTGGCAGATCTAATATAGTCTGACAAAGGGAAAGACAAAATAATAGGAAAGTATGAATGGGAATTTCAAGGTATTTGGGACACTATGAAAAGATCAAACATAAGAATTCAGGGTATAGTAGAAGGAGAAGAATTTCACTCCAAAGGCATAGTAGGTGTCCTCAACAAAATCATAGAAGAAAACTTCCCCCAAATTGGGAAAGAGGTGCCAATGCAGATACAGGAATCCTTTAGAACACCGAACAGACAAAACCTGAAGAACCTCTCCTTGCCAAATTATAATTAAATTACCAAACATACAAATCAAAGAAAAACTATTGAAAACAGTTAAGAGTGAAAAATCAAGTTACCTAACAAAGGAAAGCCCATCAGGATCACAGCAGATTACTCAACACAAACTTTAAAAACCAGAAAGGCTTGGAGTGATGTATTCCAAGTTCTGAAAGATAACATCTGTCAACTAAGGTTACTTTATCCTACAAAGTTATCCATTCAAATAGATGGAGAAATAAGGACATTCCACAACAAAAGCAGACCAAAGGAATATTTGAAGACAACCAATTCTACAGAAAATACTTGAAAGAATCCTCCATGCTGAAGAGAAAGAAAAGCACACATATAAGGAACCTGGAAAAAACAAACAATACTCAAAATACTGATTAACACAACACAGCAAGGTAAAACCAGATGAACTACAAAAAAATGGCAAAAATAAACACACAGCTTTCAATAATATCTCTTAATATCAATGGCCTCAATGACCCAACCAAAAGACACAGGCTTGCAGACTGGGTTAAAAAGCAGGATCCTTCAATTTGTTGCCTTTGTAGAAACTCCCCTTTCTACAAAGGATGGGCACTATCTTAGGGTGAAAGGTTGGAAAATGGTGTTCCAAATGGGCCTAGAAAACAAGCAGGGGTTGCTATCCTAATATCTGACAAGGCAGAATTCAGTCCAACATTAGTTAGTTAAGAAAGATAAGGAAGGTCTTTATATTGATTAAAGGCACACTCGAACAGGAGGACATTACAATCCTAAACATATATGCACCTAACATGAGGGCTCCCAACTTCATTGAACAAACACTGTTAGAGCTAAGGTCACAGGTAACACCAAACACAGCTGTAATGAGTGACTTCAATACCCCACTCTCATCAATTGACAGGTCATCCCAGCAAAAAATAAACAGAGAGGCATCTGGATTAAATGAGATCACAGAAGAAATGGACCTAACAGATATATACAGGACATTTCATCAAAATGCTGCAGAATATATACATTCTTTCCAGCAGCACATGGAACATTCTCTAAAATAGACCAGGTATTAGGACACAAAGCAAATCTTTTTTTTTTAATTTTTATTTATTTTTATTTGAGAGAGACAGACAGAGAGAGAAAGAGGCAGAGAGAGTGAATGGGTGCGCCAGGGCCTCCAGCCGCTGCAAACAAACTCCAGACGCGTGCACCCCCTTGTGCATCTGGCTAATGTGGGTCCTGGGGAATTGAGCCTCGAACCGGGGTCCTTAGGCTTCACAGGCAAGTGCGCTTAACCGCTAAGCCAACTCTTCAGCCCAACAAAGCAAATCTTAACAAATACAGGAAAACTGAAATAATTCCTTGCATTCTATCCGACCACAATGGAATCTAACTACAAATTGACAGCAAGAAAAGCTATAGCACATACACAAAATCATGAAAACTAAACAATACATTACTAAATGATGAATGGGTCAACAAAGAAATCAAGGAGGAAATCAAAACATTCAGAGTCAAATGATAATGAGACCACAACACACCAAGACCTTTGGGACACAATGAAGTCCCAGCACATGGGAGGCAGAGGTAGGAGGATCACCATGAGTTCGAGGCCACCCGGAGACTACATAATGAATTCCGGGTAAGCCTGGCCTTGAGTGAAACACTTCCTTGAAAAACTTAAAAAGAAAAGAAGGACAAGCACAAGCCACAGAAAAGAGTACACCATGCTGAAATAATGGTGAGAAAGGAGAGAAGAACAGCAACCACTACAAAACCAACAAGAATGGCAGGATGTACCACACCTTTCAATAAAAACTATAAACAGCAATCTCAATTCTGCAATCAAAAGACACAGGCAAGGATTGGAGAGATTGCTCAGTGGTTAAGGTGCTTGCCTGGAAAGCCTAACAACCTGGGTTCAATTCCACAGTACCCTCATAAAGCCAGATGCACTAAGTGAAACATGCATCTGGAGTTCATTTGCAGTGGCTAGAGACCCTGGTGCACCCACATGCGTGTGCACGCGCACACACGCTCTCCTCTCAATCTCTCTCACACATGCACACACACACACACACACACACACACACTCTTTCTTTCTGCTTGCAAATAAAATAAAACTTAAAAAAGACACAGACTAGCAAAATGGATTAAAAGGCAGGATCCATCCATCAGTTTCTTGTCTCCAAGACTCACCTCTCCATAAAAGACAGATGCTACCTTAGGGCTCAGGATATAAAATAATATATCAAGTAAATGTGCATAGAAAAAAGCAAGTGTTGCTGATCTATCTCATGACAGGACAGAATACAAACCACTAATAGTCAGCACATTTTTTTAAAATCACTTTATACTGATTAAGGAGGACTGGAGAGATGGCTTAGCAGTTAAGGCATTTGCCTGGAAAGCCAAAGGACCTTGGTTCAATTCCTCAGGACCCACATAAGCCAGATGCACAAGGTGGCACATGTGTCTGGAGTATGTTTGCAGTGGCTGGAAGCCCCGGCACACCCATTCTCTCTCTCGTACGCTCTCTCTAAAATAAGACTAATAATAAAAAAATAAACTAAGCCAGGTGTGGTGGCACATGTCTTTAATCCCAGCATTCGGGAGGCAGATATAGGAGGATCACCATGTGTTCAATGCCACCCTGAGACTACATAGTGAATTCCAGATCAGCCTGGACTAGAGTGAAATTCAAATAAATAAATAAATAAATAAATTTACACACACACACACACACACACACACACACACACACACAGAGAGATATTAAGGAAATAATCCAACAAGCACGTATTACACTTATAATCTTATATGCACTGATCCTGAGTTCATACACTTTCATTAAACAAACACTATTAGATGTAAAGTCACAGATTATGCAAAGCACAACAGCTATAGGTGTCTTCAATGCCACAATCTCACTAGTTGACAAGACAAGTCACACTGGGGGAAACAAGGGTAAACAGAGAAACCTGTGAATTAAATGACATCACAGAACTATGGACCTAACAGACATCTACAGAACATTCCATACAAATTCTAAAGAATACAAATACTAAAGAATAAACACTCTTATCAACAGCCCATGGAATTTTCTCTAAAATATACCATATGTTAAGACACAAAATAAATCTTAATAAATGAAGGAAAACCTGAAATAATTCCTTACTCTATCTGATCACAAAAGGACAAAAGTACTAATTGGAGCTCAGCCTGGTGGCACACACCTTTAGTTCCAGTGCTTGGGAGGCAGACGTAGGTGGATCACTGTGAATTCTAGGCCACCCTGAGACTACATAGTGAATTCCAGGTCAGCCTGGACTACAGTGAAACCCTACCTCAAAAACAAAACAAAAAAAGTACTAATCAGCATTAAGAAAGACTACAGAAAATGCACCAATTCATGGAAACTGACAATACACTGCTGAATGAGGAATGGGTCACTGAAAAAAAAAATCAAGAAGGAAATAAAAAACATTTACTAAAATAAATTATAACGAAAAAAATGTACCAAAATCAAGAAGAGAATGAAGGTGGTCCCAAGAGGAATATTTACAGCTTTAAATAGTTATATTGAGTTATCAGGCAGGAGAGATGCTCAGCAGTTAAGGGCACTTGCTTACAAAGCAGACAGCCTGGATTCAATTCTCCAGCACCTATGTAAAACAAGATATACAAAGCGGTGCATGTATTGGGAGTGGCAAGAGGCCCTGGCATGCCTATTCTCTCTCCTTGCAAATAAACAGAGAAAAATTAATTTTTTTTAAAAAAAAGAAATTATCATTGGAGCTGGAGAGATGACTCAGCAGTTCAAGGTGCTTGCTTGCTTGCTTAGAAAATCTGCCAATCTGGGTTTGACTCTCCAGTACCCACATAAAGCCAGATGAACATAATGGTACATGTGTCTGGAGTTCATCTGCAGTGGCAGGAGATGTAGGCATACCCATTCTCTCTTTCAAAATAAGTAAAGAAAGAATTTTTTAAAACCTGGAAAAAATGATCACTGGAGAAAAGATAGCCTCCTTAGAAAATGATACTGGAAAAACTGGATATCTAAATGTAGAAGGATGAAAACAGTTCCTTATCTTTCTCCATTAACAAGAATCAAGTACAAGTGGATCAAGAAACTGAAACTCTGAAACTGCTAGAGGAAAAAGTAGGGAAAACACTTAAGCATGCAGACACAGGAAAGGGCTTAAGATGACAGCTAATCAACCACTGAGACTTCATGAAATTAAAAAGCTTTTGAACACCAAAGGACAATATGAAAAGAGCAAAGATGTAGCCTACAGAAGGGGAGAAAAACTTTACCATCTGTCAGAGGTTTCATATCTGTATTTATTAAGAAAAAGCAAAATGAAAAGGCATGGTACAGTGGCAAGGCATGCCTTTAGTACCAGCACTTGGGAAGCAGAGGTAGGACTGCTGTATGTTCAAGGCCAGCCTGAGACTACAGAGTGAGTGCCAGGTCAACCTGAGCTAAAGGTAGGACCCAATCTCAAAAAAAAAAAAAAAATTAAAAAAAAACTAATAAAGTTAAGAAATAACAGCCTCTAGAATGTATGCCGCCCCCCATAGCCTCAGGCACTTTTTAATTAAACTTCTTGCTTAAGTCTTCAGCAGCCTGCTGGAGGGGTGTGTCACTGGGATGGATCTGAATTCAGCCCAAAGATGAAGAGAGAATTTGTGGAGCTGGCTGTTGATGGTGTGTCTCTGCTTGGATCTGTGAAAGGAGCAGGCTTCTTCCACCACTAATGGAACTTCTTTGATCTGTAAACTGAAAGAAATCCCTTCCTCCCCTACACTGTGTCTGGCTGGATATTCATCCCTGCAACATTGGAACTGAGGGTGCAATCAAAACATGGGCTAAGAACTGATAAGAGTTCTCAGAAAAAGAAGTACAAATGTCCACTAAACACCTAAAAACATGTTCTACATCCTTAGCTGCCAGGGAAATTAAAATTAAAACTACTTTGAGATTTCAACTCACTCCTGACAAAATGCTGTCATCAAGAAATCATGTAACAATCAACTCTGGCAAGGGAGTAAGGAAAGGAGAACGCTTCTACACTGCTGGTGGGAATGGAAACTGGTACAGTCACTATGGAAATCTGTGCAGAGGTTCCTGAAACAGCTAAAAACAGATTTGCCATATGACCCAGCTGCACCACTCCTTGCCATATACCCTGAAGACTTTACTCATTACTGCAGAGATTTTTGCTCAGCCATATTAATTGCTGCTCTATTCACAATAGCTAGAAAATGGAAACAGTCTAGATGCCCATCAACTGGGTAATGAAGATGTGGTATATTTACAAAATAGTTGTATCAGCCATAAAGAAAAATAAAATTATAGCAGGGCTTGATGATACATGCCTTTAATTCCAGCACTCAGGAGGCAGAGGTTGGAGAATCACCTTGAGTTCAAGACCGCCCAGAGACTAATTCCAAGTCAGCTTGGGCTAAAGTGAAACCCTACCTCAAAAAAAAAAAAAAAAAAAAAAAAAAAAAAAAAAAACAAAAACCAAAATAGAAATTTGCAGGGAAATAATGGATCTGGGGAAGATTATACTAAGTTAGCTAACACATATTCTCTCTCATATGTCCTGTCCTAAACATAGTGTTTCAAGACATTTTTATCCATCCTCCAGCTTTTAGATTCTTTCCATTCTTCTCTTCTACGACGTTCTACAAGTCTTGGAGGGAGTGATATACATGTTCCCCTTAGGGACTGAGAAGATGGTTTGGTGGTTAAAGGTACTTGTTTGCAAAGTGTGCCAGCTGGGGTTCAATTCCCCAGTACCCATGTAAAGCCAGATATACAAAGTGAAGCATCCATCTGGAGCTGATTTGCAGTGGCAGGAGGCCTTGGTGCTCCCATACTATCAATCCCTCTCCTTCCTCCTCACTCCTCATAATATATTTTTTAATGTTCCATTTGGGCAGGAGAGACAGATTAGTGGTTAAGGTGTTGGCCTACAAAGCCAAAGAACCCAGATTTGATTCCCCAGGACCCACATAAGCCAGAAGCACAAGGGGACGCATGTATCTAGAGTTCATTTGAAATCAGCACTGGAGGCCCTGTATTGACTATTCTCTTCCTCCCTCCCTTTATCTTTGTATCTCAAGTAAATAAACATAAATAAAAATTTTAAAAATGGTCTGTTTCTCCAGGCATGTATCTTTAGTTCTGAAGTTCGTTTGTACTAACCAGAGGCCCAGATGTGCCCATACTCTCTCAAATGAATAAGTAAAAATATTAAAAAAAAAAAAAAAGATTTTGCAGAGCCAGGTGTGGTGGCACACAACTTTAATCCCAGAACTCAGGAGGCAGAGGTAGGAAGACTACCATGAGTTCGAGACCAGCCTGAGATTACATAGTGAATTCCAAGTCAACCTGGACTAAAGTGAGACCCTATATCAAAAAAAAAAAAAAGATTTCATCCTATGTACCAGTATTTTTCAAATTAGGTTCAATGGCCACGAGCCTGGTGTTTCTTATATCCAAGTAATATATTTAAAACTAGCCAGGGGGTTGGGGAAATGGCTTAGCAGTTAAGGCATCTGCCTGTGAAACCTAAGGACCCTGGTTCGATTCCCCAGGTCCCACATGAGCCAGATGCACAAGGGAGCGCATGCATCTGGAGTTCGTTTGCAGTGGCTGGAGACCCTGGTGCACCCATTCTCTTTCTTTTTATCTGCCTCTTCCTCTCTCTCAAATAAATAAAACATTAAAAAAAAAAAAAAACTAGCCAGGAGTGGTGGCACACATCTGTAATCCAAGATCATCCTTGGCTACATATCAAGTTCAAGGCCAACCTGGGTCAGGAGATCCTGCCTCAAAAACAAACACATAACTAATGTTGATACTTGCAGAGGAATGTTGGGAGTATGCTCAGAGGCAGAGTCCTTGCTATCACACAGGAGGCGCTGAGTTAAATCCCAGCACTGCAGGAAGAAAACAAACAAACAAGTAAACTGAGTCCAGCAGAACCAAAAGACCAGCTTAAACTTGGAGCAGCTTGGCTCTATTCTACTAGTGAGATGATCCTGCTAGCCAAGTACTCCACAACTGAGTTATAACCCTCAGTCCCTTGTAACACTTATTTATAACAAAGGCAACAGGATTTTGTTTGAGTAAGGGACCTATGTACCCCAGGTTGGTCTGGAGCTTGCTATGTAGTCAAAGATGACCCTGAAGTCCTAATTCTCCCACTTACAACTCCTATTGGCAGTTAAAGGAAAAAAGAGGACTGCTGTGAGTTTGAGGCCAGCCTGGGACTACATAGTGAAGTCCAGGCCAGCCTGGGCTAGAGCAAGACTCTACCTCAAATAAACAGGGCTGGAGGGATGGCTTAGTGGTTAAGGCACTTGCTTGTAAAGCCAAAGGACCCTGGCTCAATTCCCTAGGACCCACATAAACCAGATGCACAAGGTAGCGCATGCAGTTGGAGTTCATTTGCAACAACTGGAAGGCATGGCATGCCCATTCTCTCCCTCTCTCTATCTCCCTATTGCCTCTTTCTCTCTGTCAAATAAATAAATAAATAAAAATACCAAAACAAAATAAAATGAAATAAAAATAAAAGAAGAGATGGCTCAGCAATTAAATATACTTGCTTGCGAAGCCTAATGGCCTGGGTTTGACTCCCCAGTACCCACATAAAGCCAGATGCACAAAGTGGCACATGCATCTGGAGTTCATGTACAGTGGCAGAAGGACTTGGCACACCCCTACTCTCTCTGACTGCCTCTCTCTCTCTCAAATGAATTATTATTATTATTTTTTTTTGCTCTTTGAGGTAGGGTTTCACTCTAGTTCAGGCTGTCCTGGAATTAACTATGTATTCTCAGGGTGGCCTCAAACTCACGGCAATTCTCCTACCTCTGCCTCCTGAGTGCTGGGATTAAAGGAGTGCACCACCATGCCCAGCTAATAAATTATTTTTTTAAAATCAATTTGTGGACTAGAGAGATGGCTTAGCAGTTAAGGTGCTTGCCTGTGAAGCCTAAGAACCCAGGTTCAGTTCTCCAGGTCCCACATAAGCCAGATGCACATGGTGGCATATGCATCTGGAGTTCGTCTGCAGTGGCTAGACGGCCTGGTACACCATTCTTTCTCTCCATCTCTGTCTCCAATAAAAAAAAAATTTTTTTAATTGCTGAGTGTGGTGGCGTACAAATTTAATCCCAGTATTGGGGAGGCAGTGGTAGGTAGATCACCCTGAGTTCAAGGCCAGCCTGTGAATTCACATAGTGAATTTCATGGCAGCCTGGACCAGAGTGATACCCTACCTTGAAAAACCAAAAAATAATTAATAATTATTATTTAACAGGCTTGAACAAATTTAAAAAATCAACTTGTATCAAACAAACACAAAGGAATGTTTTCAATACGTACTTCAAATAGTAATTCTCCCAAGTTTTAATAAACAAGGGCTGGATATTGCTGAAGACTCCACATGCTTGGGCTGCAAGGTCACTGAGAAATCAAGCTGGAGCTGAGCTGAAAACCTCCTCCCTGTAGACCAGCTGACAGAAAGCTGGACAAAGCTATACTGCATGCAGCCCTAAGGGAGAGAGAAGTCATCAGTGGAAATAATCAACCGTGGACACTGCAAGCCTTAAGTTTGGCCAGCCAGGCCAAGTGAGCCAACAGGTACAATAGTGACATGTCTGTTATGGGGGAAATCAACCACTCTCTAATTGGACTGGAGGCCCGCTCCATGGGAGGGAATACATGCCTGGAACTGAAAACCTATGACAGGAGAGGTCATGAGCCCTAGGGATGTAATGCCTGCTGGAGTCTGGCTATGCTCACCAAACTGCCCGGTAAGCACTTCTCTTAATGTTCACACTCATATATTGATGCTGTTCTCAATTTTGGGTTAGAGAACCTTCTCTTTTCAGATGGTGGTGACCTCTGGGAATACTCAAAAGGTATCACAGTGCTGAAAAGAAGTGACAGAGGATTGTTCAGCACCAAAGCATCTCTATCACACCCTCCAAGGCTCAGGGTCCATTGTGGAAAAGGTGATGGAAAGAATGTAAGAGCCAAAGGAAGGGCAGGACGGCTTATAATGCACTCTTCCAGACACAAAATGGCCTGGATATCCACGGCCTCACAATGGCTGGTACTACCTACACAGTGCCCTCATAATAGGAGGAAAAGATGATGACATAAAAATAAAAGAGTGACTAATTGAGAGGGGGAGGGGATATGATGGAGTGGATTTGTGAAGGGGAAAGTGGGTGGTGGAGGGAATTATCATGGTTTATTGTCTATAATTATGGAAGTTGTCAAGAAAAGTTTTAAAAAATGGCTGGAGATATGGGTTAGCAGTTACCATGTGAGTTTGAGGCCAACCTGGGACTACCTAGTGAATTCCAGGCCAGGCTTATAGAGATAAGGCACTTGCCTGCAAAGCCTAACAACCTGGGTTCAATTCCCCAGTACCCATGTAAAGCCAGATGCACAGGTGGTACATGCATCTGGATTCTTTGGAGTGGCTGGAGGCCCTGGCATACCCATTTTCTCTCTGTGTGCAAATAATAAAATATTTTTAATGTTACAAAATAATTAAATAAACAAGGGCTGGAGAGATGGCTTAGCAGTTACCATGCTTGCCTGTGAAGCCTAAGGACCTGGGTTTGGTTCCCCAGGACCCACATAAGCCAGGTGCATATAGTGGCACAGGAGCCTGGAGTTCATCTGCAGTAGTTGGAGGCCCTGGTGCGCCCATTCTGTCTGCCCTCCCCCTCTCTCAACAAATAAAGAAGAAATTTTTAAACAGGTTTAAAGACAAGTGAATTCCAGGTCAGCCTGGGCTACCTCAAAAAATCAATCAATAAATAAGAAATAAAGGTTTCAAAAAAGCAAAGTAGGGCTTGAGAGATGGCCCAGTGGTTAAAGTTGTTTGCTTGCAAAGCCTTATGGACTAGGTTCGATTCATCATTATCCACATAAAGCCAGATGCACAAAGTTGTGCATGGTCTGGAGTTTGCAATGCTGGAGACCCTGGAACGCACTCATATTCATTGTCTCTGTGCACCCCCTCAAATAAGTATTTTTCTAAAAGTTTAAAACAAATTGCAAGGCAGTCTAGCTCAAATCTGAACTCCACCGTTGGAAATGTTTACTATTTTGAATTGATTGAAATTCTTATATATATAAAATAGCTATTCTCCTACTAAATCATCTATTAAAATTAACTATTAAATATATCCCCAGACCACAATTATTACGCAGAGTTTTATGTTTCCATTTTTTGAGGCAGGACCTCGCTGTATTTCAGGCTGGCCCTGGGCTCGGTGATGCTCCTGCTTCAGGCTCCTGAGTGCGGAGACTACAAGCGCTCTCGCTCCATCCAGCTACAATGCAGATTCAAGCGCAAAGCTGAAGAGCATACTGAGCAGCTGTAGAATGATCTGATCTGCGTATTAGCTATTCTCTTGCTGCTATAGGCACAAACCTGACCAGAAGCAACCAAAGAAAGGAAAGAATGTATTTTGGCTTTCAGCTTCAAGGGGAAGTTTCGCAGCAGGGAAGGCGTGGTGGCAGGAGCAGGATGCTGCACTGGTTCCATAAGCAGGCAGGACCAAGACAGTAAACAAGAAAAGGGAACAGGCTATAAATAAAACCTCAAGGCCCACCCCCCAGTGACCCACTTCCTCCAGTAAGGCTCTATGTCCTAAGGGTTTCTTTTCAGATGCTTCCCAACCACTGCCACCAGCTGCATTGCCAGAGCTTCCAGGAAAGTCTGTTTTCACAGGCCTTCTTGCTATAGGGCACCCTGGCATTACCGATGCCTGACACAGGTTCAGCCTTTTATTTGGGGCCTGAGATTCAAATTCAGGTCCCTCAGAGTTGTGAAGCAAGTGCTTTATTCTCTGAGCCACCTTCCCAGCCCCTAGAAGATACATTTTGTTGTTGTTGTTTTGAGGTGGGGGTCTCACTCTAACCCAGGCTGACCTGGAACTCACCATGTAGTCTCAGGGTGGCCTGGATCCTCCTACCTCTGCTTCCCCAATGCTGGGATTAAAGGCATGCACCACCACGTCTGGTTTAGAAGACACATTTTTATTTTATTTTTAATTTTTTTTGTTTATTTTTATTTATTTGACAGCGACAGGCAGAGAGGGGGGGGAGGGGGAGGGAGGGAGGGAGAGGGAGAGGGAGAGGGAGAGGGAGAGGGAGAGGAAGAGAATGAGCGCGCCGGGGCATCTAGCCTCTGCAAACGAACTCCAGATGCATGCACCCCTTTGTGCATCTGGCTAACGTGGGTCCTGGGGCATCAAGCCTCAAACCGGGGTCCTTAGGCTTCACAGGCAAGCGCATAACCACTAAGCCATCTCTCCAGCCCGTAGAAGACACATTTTTAGATGAAACAAATATACCAACAAAGTGAGATGGGGCTGAGGCTGTAACTCAACCGGTAAATGCCTAGCACAGAGAACCTTCATTCACAGGCCCATTGCAATTCAAAACAAACACGATACAGCATGTGGGATGCTATCTTTCTCTATTAAAGAGTCAAGATTCTCAGGGGGCTGGGGAGATAGATGGCTCTGTGAATACAGCACTTGCCACTGACACTGGAGAGCTAAAGTTTGATCCCCAGACCCCACATAAAAAGCTGGGAGCCATGGTGGGCTTCTGTAATCCCAGCATACTGACACTGACAGTGAGATGTGACTTGGAGACAGGAAAATTTCCCAGAAGCTCATGGCAAGTACAGCAAAGAACAGCGGAGCAAGATTCCTGAGCCTTCAAATGAAGTAGATAAGTGACCAACCCAAAAGTTGTCCCCTGGCCTCTACACATGTGCTGTGGGGTACACACATGCACACATGTGTTAAACATAAAGCCTATCAGGAGTTGTCTTTGTAGATGATCAAGCTGTCATTGATGTTCTGTGGATTTAGGTGTTCATTAACCATTTCAATATAGTCATGTATTGCTTGGTTATGAGTGCATCCCTAGGCAATTCTGTCATTGTGTCCATACCTAGTCTAGGCAGTTTAGCTTCCTACACCCTTTAGGTTATGTGGCAAGCACTTAGGATACGTGCACGTCATGTGACAGATGGCTACCCTATATTTTCAGTAAAAGTAGAAAGCTAAAAATTAGGCAAAACTTAGTTGGAAATGACAAGCACATGCTTGTAATCCAGCTATCCACAAAACTAAGATAAGAGGATCAAATATTCAATATCGGCCTGGGCTAGAGTGAGTTCACAGCCAGCCGGGCAACTTAGCAAGACCGTGTCAATAAGAAAGGGGTTATGTGCTAGGCACAGTGGCACACACCTTTAACCTCAGCACTCAGGAGGCAGAGGTAGGAGGATCACCATGAGTTTGAGGCCACCTTGAGACTACATAGTGAATTCCATCCAGGTCAGCCTGAGCTAGAGCAAGACCCTACCTTGAAAAAAAAAAAGGGGGCGGAGATAGAGATGTATGTAGTAGGATGTTTGCTTGCCCAGCAAGGCCCTAGTTTCAATCCTCAGTATTCCCTCAAGAAGGAAAATTATTTTGTTAATGGGGCATAGCCTTTTGACATCTGTGTGATAAAGTGACATCTAAATCTTACCTTACTAATTTTTGTTTTCCTGGGATCTCCTACAACATCTAAATCTTGGTTCTTGACTATAAATACTATTTATTTGCCTTTTAAAGTTTATTTATTTATTTTAGGGGGGTTGGATATGGATATTTGTCAGGGCCTCCAGCCACTGCAAATGAACTCCAAAAGCATAAGCCACCTTGTGAGTACCGGGGAATTGAACCTGGGTCCTTTGGCTTTGCATGCAAGCACCTTAACCACTAAGCCATCTCTCCAGCCCTATTTATTGGTCTTTTTGTTTGTTTTTCGAGGTAGGGTCTCACTCTAGCCCAGGCTGACCTGGAATTCACTATGTAATTTTAGGGTGGCCTCGAACTCACAGTGATCCACCTACTTCTGCCTCCCAAGTGCTGGGATTAAAGGCGTGCGCCACCATGCCTGGCTATTTATTGGTCTTTTAAGACAGGGTTTTGCTCTTTAGCCCTAGCTGGCCTAGAAACTTACTCATCTAGGCTGGCCTCAGACTATCACTCCTCTTACCTCTCCCTCCAGAATACTGAAGGCATGAACCAGCACTCACTGGCTTAATGCTTTCTTAAAGGTACAAAGTTTGGGAGCTCTGGGAATGGCTCAGTGAATAGAGAATAAAGTGCTTTCTGAGCATGCCTGAGTACCCAAGTTCAGCTATCCCCAGAACCCACGTACAGTCAGAGACAGAACCTCAAGGAGGCTGGTGAGTTAGCTAGCCTGGCAAATGCAGTGGCCAACAAAAACTGCCTTCAAGTAAGTTGGAAGGTAAGGACCAATAACCAAGGTTGTGGCGTGCACACATACAAGGCAGAATTCAATGATGTGAAAAGATGAAATCCTTGTCATTTCTTTGTGTTTGTTTTGGTTTTTCAAGGTAGTGTCTCACTCTAGCCCAGGCTGTCCTGGAATTCACCATGTAGTCTTAAGAATGGCCTCGAGCTCATGACGATCCTCCTACCTCTGCCTTCCAAGTGCTGGGATTAAAGGTGTGCGCCACCATGCCCGGCTTTCAAATAAATAAATAAAATTTTTAAAAATATTTTTTAGCTGGGCTTGGTGGCACACACCTTTAATCCCAGCACTCAAGAGGTAGAGGTAGGAGGATCACTGTGAGCTTGAGGCCACTCTGAAACTACATGGTGAATTCCATGTCAGCCTGGGCTATAATGAGACCCTACCTTGAAAAACCTATACATACATACACACATATATACACAAACATACATGTACATATATACATAATCTATGTTTTATATATACACACACATATATACATAATCTATCTATTGGGGGACAGTCATTCAAACAACCACATTCTGCCCCTGGCTCCCAACAAATTCATAACCACCTTACACTGTATATTGTATTTACACCAAATTAAGTCCCCACAGTCTTTACCAACTTAAGATTGTTCCAAAGTCCTATGTCTCATCTGAGATTTAAGACTACCTCTTAACTGTGAGTTCTGTAAAATCAAAACAAATTACATTCTTTTAACACATAATGGCACAAAGTAAACACTTCCAACTGCTATAAGGCATGACAAGGAGAGATTGAACCAATATAAACTCGACAACCATTAGGCAAACATCTGTAGTATAAGTCCAATATCCATAAGCAGTGACGAATCCCTGATTTTTAAAATTTTGTCCCTCCAGGTAGCCAAGAAAAACTTTCATTCCAAGACAACAGCGCTCCATGGTAGCCCTTGTACAGTCCAGGTATATCCAAAACATCTTCAGTCTCCATGCACCACAATCCATCTTATGAATACACCAACTGACTGTATCTCTGGAGCTTAGCAATGTAAATGTGAAAAAGGAAGATGACACAGTGAAGTCCAGGTCAGCCTGGGGAAGAGTGAGACCCTACCTTGGAAAACAAAACAAACTAAAAAATACCCTTTTTCTTTCTGCTCCATAAAGAGACATGGGAGTCTGGACAGAGGGGGAAATGTCCACAGGCAGGATGGCTCCAATCACCCTCAGTGCCAAATGCCACCACCACAGATACTCTACAAGAGAACTGGATTTGAGATGGCTGCACCCATTACATACATTAAGAAATTAAAATTATATAAGGAATACAGCGTATAATGTATGAAACACAGTTCCACAACTGCACTTGAACCTTGCGAAACAGATGCTGGACCTGTGGTGTGATCAATGGTAAAACATTTGCCTAGCACAAGGCCCTGAGGTTTGAACCCAGCAAAGCAAAATAAGTAAATGTCTAAAAATAAGGTTATGAGCTACCCTGAAGATAAAGACCAGAACACTGTGAATCCAATCTATCCCAGAAAAAAAAAAAAAAAAAAAGCTGTTAGCAAACACCACACCTCACCATTGTTTAACATTTGTTTCTTTTTCAGTGAATAATAATTACCCTAAAGTTAAGAACAACTCTTATGTTGGGAAACTGGCACTTGAGCTCAATCCCCAGAATCCACATAAAGACACCAGACATGGTGTGCTAAGGAAGCAGACAGGTGGGCCTTTGGGGCTTGCTAGCCTAGGCAGCAAGCTCCAGGTCAATATAGAACCTGTCTCAAAAAGGTGGATGGAGGGGCTGGAGAGATGGCTTAGTGGTTATGGCATTGGCCTACAAAGCCAAAGGACCCTGATTCAATTCTCCAGGACCCACGTAAGCCAGATGCACAAGGGGGTGCGTGCATCTATCTGGAGTTTGCAGTGGCTGGAGGCCCTGGCGTGCCCATTCTCTTCCTTTCTCTCTGTGCCTCTTTCCCTCTAGCTCTCAAATGAATAAATAGAACACATTAAAAAAAGAAAAAGGTGGATGGTGCCTGAGGAATGACCAAGGCCTCCACAGGTACATGCACCCAAGCACTGATGTACAGACAACTCCTGTTGGGATGTTTCTATTTAGACTTCCAAATAAATAACTTTCATTGTATTTACTCATCTCAGAGATTAAGAAATATAAATGACATTTTATTTTATTTTATTTTTTTATAAATTTGGCCAGTCCTGGTGGCACATGCCTTTATTATTATTTTTATTTATTTGAGAGCGACAGAGAGAGAGAAAGAGGCAGAGAGCAAGAGAGAGAATGGGCAAGCCAGGGCTTCCAGCCGCTGCAAACGAACTCCAGACGCGTGCGCCCACTTGTGCATCTGGCTAACGTGGGTCCTGGGGAATCGAGCCTCGAACCAGGGTCCTTAGGCTTCACAGGCAAGCACTTAACTGCTAAGCCAACTCTCCAGCCCATAAATGACATTTTATAACCATGTGTCTAACTTCTTTCAGAGACTGTAAACTACTTGAAGCCCAGAATCATGATGATGGCTCCCTGGTCTATGAAAGTACTAGCCCAGCATAATAAAATAATCCAAGAGGTTCCAACTATATAGCTAGTTTTTAAAACAATAATTTTCAGGGCAAGGTCTCTCCGCGTCGCCAATGCTGACCTGTAACTCTCAGTCCTAGGCTGGCCTCAAACTCGGGACAATCTTGCCTGGGATTAAAGGTGTGCACCACCATGCATAACTTATTTAGCCAATTTTTTCCCCAAGGTAATGTCTTACTCTAGCCCAGGCTGACCTGGAATTCACTGTATAGTCTCAGGGTGGCTTTGAACTCAGGTAATAATCTTATCTCTGCCCTCCAAGTGCTGGGATTAAAGGTATGCGCCACCACACCCAGTTTAAAAAAACATTTTTATTTATTTATTAGAGACAGACACAGAGAGAAAGAGAAGAGTGAATGAGAGAGAATGGGCACACCAGGGCCTCTAGCTGCTGCAAACTCCAGATGCATGCACCACCTTGTGCACATGGCTTATGTGGGTCTTGGAGAATCAAACCTAGATCCTTAGATTGTGGAGGCAAACACCTTAATCGCTAAGCCATCTCTCCAGCCCTGTAGCCAGTTTTTAAATATAGTAACTATAGAAGAGTCTGAAACAAATTTAAGAAATTATTCCTGGATAATCTGTAATCTTATATTAAGTCAACATTTAAAACATTAATATGGCTGGAGAGATGGCTCTGTAGTTTAAGCGCTTGCCTGCAAATCCTAATGACCTGAGTTTGATTCCCCAGTACCTATGCAAAGCCAAATGCACAAAGTGGCATACATATCTAGAGTGAGTTTGTAGTGGTTAGAAGTCCCGGCATGCCCATATTCATTCATTCTCTCTCTCCCTCTCTCTCTCTCTCTTACACACACACACACACACTCTCTCTCTCTCTCTCTCTCTTTCTCTCTCCTTGCAAATAAAATGGGGGGGGGACACGACAATAATGCACTTGCTTGAAAAGCGTTACATGCCAGGTTTGACTGTCCAGTACCTATGTAAAACCAGATGCACAAAGTGGCTCACACATCTGGAATTCATGTGCAGCAGCAAGAAGCCTTGGAACACCAATATTCACTCTTTTGCAAATAAATAAAAAATTTAAAAATTAATAGAAGCTACCAACACTACCCATATTAAAGCTAACTCTCAAAAGACATAAGATTAAGTATTTGTGACACTCATAGTTCCATGCTCTACCTACCTACTGTCCTCTCAAGGTTTGCTCTTTTTTTATTTTTATTTTTGTTTTTTTTCGAGGTAGGGTCTCACTCTAGCTCAGGCTGACCTGATTCACTCTGTAGTCTCAGGGCCTTGAACTCTGACAGATCCTCCTAACTCTGCCTCCAAGGTGCTGGGATTAAAGGCATGTGCCACCACACCAAGCTAAGGTTTGCTTTTAATTGTGCTCTTCATTTGTGCAGGGGGAGGGGGATGATGACAGTGACAATTATAAGAAATACAGGGCCAGGGCTTTCTATATGCTAAACAAGGGCTCTACCACTTAGTGACAGCCTTTATACTGCACATTTTTAGTTTTGTGTGTTCATGTGTGTGCACCAATGTACATATTGAGTACATGTGCATATGTTTAAGAAGATGGAGGCCAGAGGACAACTGTATGTGCTGTTCCTTTCGGGTGTTGTCCCTCTGTCTGTCCGTCAGTCCATCATCCATCCAGTTTATTGAGACAGAGTTTCTAAGTGGTCTAGTAGGTTAGACTGACTGGCCAGCAAGCTCGAGGGATCCACTTACTTCTGTCTCCCCAGCACTCTATTTACAAGTGTACCCCACCATGCCCTGCTTTTCTTAGGTGGATCTAGGCCTTGAATTCACGTCCTCATGCTTACAAGCCAAGCATTATAGAAGTTCACTGACTAAGCCATTTCCCTAGCCTCAAATGTTTATTTATAAGAGCAAAAGAAAGAAGCCGGGTGTGGTAGCACATGCCTTTAATCCCAGCACTAGGGAGGCAGAGGTAGGAGGATTGCCTTGAGTTTGAGGCCACCCTGATACTACATAGTGAATTCCAGGTCAGCCTTGTGCTACAGCAAAACCCTACTTCAAAAAACCACACACATACAAAAATGAATAAATAAATAAATAATGAAAGAGCAAAAAAGCCAGGTGTGGTGGTGTACATCTTTAATCCCAGGCGAACGTTAGGAGGATGGCTGTGAGTTTGAGGCCACCATGAGACTAACTACACAGTGAATTCCAGGTCAGCCTGGCCTAGAGGAAGAACCTACCTGGGGAAGGGAGGAGCAACCGGAGCTGGCGGTACACTTCTTTAATCCCAGAACTACGGAGGCAGAGGTAAGAGGACTGCCATGAGTTCGAGTCCACCCTGAGACTACAATAGTGAATTCCAGGTTATTCTGGGCTAGAGTGAAACTGTACCTTGGAAAACCAAATAAAATAAAATAAGAAGAGTGAGAGCTGGGCGCGGTGGCGCATGCTTTTAATTTCAGCACTCGAGAGGCAGAGGTAGGAGGATCGCCGTGAGTTTGTGGCCACCCTGAGACTACATAGTGAATTCCAGGTCAGCCTGTGCTAGAGTGAGACCCTACCTCGAAAAAAACCAAACAACAACAAAATAATAATAAATAATAAATAAAGAGCAAAACACCACCATTAATAACAAAAACATTTTCTACCTTTCATTTCAGTTCTGATTTTCAGAATTGGGAAATCTGTTACTATTCTACATCATTCACAGAACCTAACCGTGGAGATAGCTCCACAGCTAAAGCTGCTTGCTTGCAAAGGCTACAGACCGAAGTTTGATTCCCCAGTGTCCATGTCAAGCCATATGCACAGTGGGCACATGCATCTGCAGTTCCTTCACAATAGCAAGAGGCCCTGGCACAAATGAACTCCAGATGCACGCACCACTTTGTCTGTCTGGCTTTACGTGGGTAATGCGGAATCGAACCTGGGTTATTAGCCTTTGCAGGCAAGTATTTAACGGCTGAGCCAACTCCCCAGCCCTAAAATTACTTTTTTTAAGTTTACCTATTAAGTAGATAGATGGTGTCACTAAATTCCATGTTAACTACTGCTTAGGAAACAATGGCTAGATACAATTTTAAATAAACAGTGTCTCTCAGCCAGGTGTGGTGGTGCATGTCTAACCCCAGCACTGGTAAGGCAGAGGTAGGATGATTGCCTTCTGAGTTCAAGACCACCCTGAAACTACATAGTGAATTCTAGGTCAACTTGGGCTAGAGCAAGACTATATTTTACAAACCAGGCAGTTTTGCAGACAGTCTCACTTTATAGCCCAAACTGGCACATCACTCAGTATGTAATCCCGGCTGGACTCAAACTCTGATCCTCTTGCTTCTGCCTTCTGGACATTTGGTTACAGTGATGTGCCAAAATGCCCAGCTCTAGAAACCACTTTTAGGGACATTCAAGTTATTGTGGGATGGCACCAAGCTGTTGACTTTTCATAATATTGCAAGTCTGGTGGCCGGCGACACACCTGAGTTGACATGTCTGCCTGGCCTGCATGAAGCCTGAGCCTGACCTCCAGCACTGAACAAACCAGGTGGTGGTGTGACCCCAGCACTGAGGCAGCAGGAGGGTCTGAAACTCAAGGTCATCCTCGGCTACACAGCAAGCTTGCGTCCAGCCTGGGCTACATGAGACCCTGTCTCAAAATAATAGTAATGATGATTAATTATGCTTTTTGAAACTCACTCTCTTTGTTTCATTAGTTTGGTATTTTCTGTCAGCCAGACTATAAAAGCAATTTACATTTAGTAAGACTAATGACATAATTTAACCAATACAGGAAATAACTCTCACTTTTTAAATGCTGCTTCACTCACTAAGTTACTTTAGGTAGGAGGACTGCAGTGAATGAGTTCAAGGCCAGCCTGACACTACAGTGCGAGTTCCTACCAACAAACAAAAAAAAACAAAGAAAGTCACCCTAGGGGCCAGGGATGTATGTAGTGTTCTGAAGACCTTACATTCAACTCCGTGCTCCTGCCCCACAAAGCTTAACTTTCAAGTAATTTCTTATCACATGCCTAAAAACACACATTCAGCTTGCATAAAATTCCATTTTCCCAGAATTACATATCCTTAAAACCATCCATGGGCATTATTTGGGAAAACACCTCACGCAAAGCTAGACTTATGATTTTCATTGGTTAAAAAAGCTGACTCCATGGACTGGAGAGATCGCCTAGCGGTTAAAGCTCTTGCCTGCAAAGCTTAAGGACCTGGGTTCATTTCCCCAGGACCCATGTAAGACAGAAGATGCACAAGGGGGCACATACTTCTGGAATTCCTTTGCAGTGGTTGGAGGCCCTGGCACACCCACTCTCTCTGTATTTATCTGCTTCTTTCTGTCTAAATAAATAATTAAAAATATTTTTAAAAATCTGACTCCAAGCCGGGCGTGGTGGCGCACGCCTTTAATCCCAGCACTTGGGAGGCAGAGGTAGGAGGATCGCCATGAGTTCAAGGCTACCCTAAGACTACAGAGTTAATTCCAGGTCAGCCTGGACCAGAGTGAGACCTTACCTCGAAAAACCAAAAAAAAAAAAAAAAAAAAATCTGACTCCAAACTGGGTGTGTTGGTACAGGATTGTAATCCCAATGTTCCGGAGACCTACATGGCAAGTCCAAGTCAGCCAGGTCTTTTCTTTCCAATAATAAAAATAATAAATAATACTACTAATAAAATCTGACTTCACTTGTGAGATTTCTATTACAGATGCTACACTGAAATAATTTTTCACGTTTAAAACAAATCTCCGTTATCTAAAGACCAAGAATAAGTGGGTGCCTGCAGGACACAGAAAGTGGCAAATTTCAGTCATTCTTTAATACTAAGATTAAAAGCAATGACAAAATCTCTAATTCTGCCCCCACACCTGACACCTTACGTGAGGAACTCTGTAATTGCATATACTCCCAGACAAGGCATTCCTCATGTCACAATGTTCTTAGTAAACCACCTTCAAATAATTCACGTGAATAAAGTCCAAATGGCAACAGACAATCTTCTGTATGTGATCGAGTACCCTTTGATCTTAATGTTAACAGTCGTTGCCACTCTTCAAATGACAATATTTGCAAAACAAACCCTCTAGAATAATACATTCTCTAATTAACTCAATGTATTTAAAAAATGGTCTATTTCCTCCTCAATTAGTCAATTTAACCAAAAGAAAAAAAATCTCCGTAGCCAGAAGCAGCTTCCTAGAAGAGAGGGTAGGTGGAGGGCCGGTGATCCAATCCAAATGTGGATCCAAACTGCTTCCTGTCCTACAGCATCTTCTAAACCCTGGCTAGACGCAGTCACCACCCAGCCATGTCCTTGGGCCTGGGAAAGACGTGACAGTGTCCGCGGCGCAGGCCACAGACTCCCTCGTCTCCGCAGTCCCCGGGAGCTCGCCACCGGCGAGACTCCAGGGAAGGTGGGGTGGAGACGGGGGGGGGGGGGAGGGACGAAGGGTGCTGCGGGGAACCGAACCCGGGGCCGCGGCGGCTTCCCCTGGCGGCCCGCGCTCGGAGGACCGGCGCGCCTCCACCCGCGGACAGGCAGGCCCCGCCGGCCGAGCGTCAACAAAGACCTCCGAGACGCGGGCAGCGCCGACAACAAAGGCCGGAAAGACGGCGCGGGCCGGGCCGGGCCGGGCCGGGCCGGGGGCGGGCCGCGGGGCAGCGAGCGCGGGATCACGCCGCGGGCGGGCCGGAGCGGAGGGCGGCGGGGGCGCGGGCGGAGGCCGGTCCCGAGCCGCGGCCCGGCGTACGCGAGCGCGGGGAGCCGGCCTGCCCCGTCCCGGGCCGGGAGGGGGAGGGGGGACGAGCGGGCCGGACGCGCCTCGCCGCCGTCCGCCCGAGCGCCGCGGCCGCGCACAAAGGTGCCGGGCCTCGTCCGCCCGCGCGCCCGCTCCCTCCTGCGGGGAAGAAGGAAGGGGGAGGGGACGGCGGCGCTCACCTGGCACAGCTGCTGGCAGTACTCGGTGGCCGCGTCCACGGCCGGCGCCCGGCTCTCCCGCAGCCGGCGCTCCAGCTCCTGCAGCCGCTCGCCCAGGCGCGCCAGCTCCGCCGCGCAGCCGCCGCCGCCGCCGCGGCCCGGCCTCTCCCGCTCGGCCTCCTCGTCCGCCATCTTCGCAGCCCGCTCCGTCGCGTACGCACCTTGGGTCACGTGATAACACAATGCCACGTTCGGCGCGGTCACGTGCCGGCGCGCCCGCCGCGGAGCACGTACAAAGGGCCGCGTCGGGAGCGGGCGGGCGGGCGGCGCGCGGGGAGCGGGGCTGGGGGCCGGGGCCGCGAGCCGGGCGGGGCCGCATCCCGCCGGGCCGCGCTTCGCCGCGAGGAGCCCGCTCGCCCGCGGGGTGGCCGGAGGGTGATCCGTCAGCCGCAGGAGCGTTTGTTTGGGAGAGGATGACCGAGGGACGAGCCTCGCGGGCTCGGGTCTCCTGCGCGCTCCAGAAATCACCGCAGCCTGAAAGCTCTAGTGAAGAACGAGGTCACCAAACACAAAAATCAGTAAGACTGACTCCGTTACAATCACGAAGGCGTGGCGGAGCCCCGGTAGTCCCCGCACGCGGGCGGGAGGCCGAGGTAGGAGGATCCGCGAGAGCCACAGGCCGGCCTGCGACGACAGCAAGTTCCAGCTCAGCCTGGGCTACGGCGAGACCCTGCCTCGAAAAGAGCAGAACAGAAAGGAGAGTTGCGGCCCACATCAAAAAAGTTGTCCAGAACCATTGCAGCTAGCATTTCCCCTGGTGCTGCAGTGTTTTCTGTAGTTAAATAACGAACGATTAGCACAAAGCTGGGGGTGGGGGCGGAAGCTGAGGACGGCGTTGAAGACCTTGGCAGCACAAGCTGCGCGACCCAGCGCCCTGCCGCCTCGTGCGTCTCGCTGGTGGCGCACGACTTCATCCTAGCGCCCGGGAGGCAGACGTAGGAGCATCTCTGAGAGTTCGAGGCCTGAGATCACAGGGTGAATTCCAGGTCAGCCTGGGCTGGAGTAAGGTTCGGGACTGACCAAGACCACAGAGACCACTCTGAAGCAAAGATGGAAGCTTTCATTCGGGAAAAGCACAAGCTGCCAGGGCTAACTCCAGAGCGGAGCAGTCAACTTAATTCTGCACACAGTGGGTTCCATAGGGCTCTTCAGTTGGGGGAAGGTGAGAAAGGGAAAAGTTTTATTTTATTTTTTTATTTAAAAAAAAAAAAGGGTTTCTTTAAGGGAGAGTAAGATAGCCAGGGTGTGACACCAGAACAGTGACCAGGAGACTTACAGGAAATCAGGACCTGGGGATGGGGGAAGGGTCATTGTTAAACAAGGAAGGGATAATGGCTGAGCAGTTTCTTGAGGAATGTGGGTAACCCACATCCTTATGTCTCTGTCACCACCTGGTGACTCCATTTTGAGAGCCTGTCTCAACCTAACAGCTAAAGTGTGACCTTACCTCAAAAAAACAAAAAGGAAAAAGAAGCAGCACTGTGAAAGTCAAAATGCTTAACCCTAGGCTGGACAGATGGCTTAGCAGTTAGGCGCATGCCTGCGAAGCCTAAAGGCCCATGTTGGATTCTCTAGGTCCCATGTAAGCCAGATGCATATGGTGGCACGTGTGTCTGGAGCTCATTTGCAGTGGCTAGAGGCCCTGGCATGCCCACTCTCACTCTCTCCTCTCTGTCTCAAATAAAAATAAATGTTTTTAAAAAATGCTTAACCCCAAATTTACAATAAACCAGTTAAAGCTAGTTTTTCATCTGGGGCTGTGCCTCAGCTGATGAGAGTGTTTGACTAGCATGCAGGAGGCCCTGGGTTCAAACCCCAACACTCGTGAGTCAGATGTGATGGCGTAAGCTTACCCCAAAGCTCTGGATGTGGTGGAGGCAGGAGGATAAGAAGCTGAGAGGCCTCCTGAGACTCCACAGTGACTTCCAGATCAGCCTGGAAAAACAAAACAACAAAAAAGGTGGCATTATGTAAAGTGAACAAGCTCAGGAAAAATGGAATCAGGCTGAGGAGATGGCGGGGCACTTACAGATGCTTGGGAAGTCTTCCAGCCCAGGGTTCAATTCCCCAGCTTCCCACGTAAACCTGGACAGACATTGGTCTGCAGATGCAAGAGACCCTAGCATTCCCAGTTATGCAGGTGCGGACGTGCATCTGTGCACGTTAATAAAATGTAAAAAAGGAAAAGAAACTGTCAGTATTACAGGTTAGCAAGGCAGATTCTTCTGTTTGCCTGTGGAAGAGACATTAGGAAAAGGACACCATAGTATCAGGACTGAAAAGGCAGCTTCGGGGAGGGGAGGAGGTCCCAGTACTAGAGAGGCACTCTGCCTCAGGTACACTTGCTGCCAGTAGGGGTTTGTAATACTGGCAACTTGCTCTCCAAATAACGTAATTTACATGTCCAAATGAAGCTTCCACCGCTTACACTATTTCAGGATCCCAGTGAAAACTAAAAAGCGAGAAATACTAGATTAGCCAGATGAACCAGTAAATCCAAGGACCATAAGGCATCAGAAATTAGTGAAGCTCATTTTCATTCCAATCATAATGGCTTGCGCTACACCTCACCTGTAGGAGGGGGTGGGGAGGGGGGGCAAAGAGAAACATCAAAATGAAATAAGCCCAAATGTTGGTTATTGACTTTTAAAAGAATTAACAAGGGCTGGGGTGTAGCTCAATGGCAGGATATGTTCATGAGACCTTGTGTTAGATTGGTAGGGGGAGGTGAGTTACCTGAGAATGTCATTCCTATCTCAAGGCCATAATTCCCTTAAAACTAAGGAGACTTCATTAGTAATGAGCACTAGCACTGTCTAATGTCTATTAGCACTTACAACTGTGCCTTTGACTTCTATCTACTGTCTGTGGACTCTACCTCCTTGTTAGTACAGTTTTCCTCTTTATATGCACTTAGAAATATGGCGTCTCACCAGGTGTGGTGGCACATGCCTTTAATCCCAGCACTTGGGAAACAAAGATAGGAGGATCTCTGTGAACTTGAGGTCATCCTGAGACTACATAGTGAATTCCAGGTCAGCCTGGGCTTAGAGCAAGACCCTACCTTGAAAAACCAAAAAGAAAATGAAAAAGAAAAATATGTCTCCAGAGATGGTAAGGTCTGTGAAAGAGTGAATATTGTGTATTAATGATAATCCTGAGATGACATATCTTATATGCACATAAGGAGGAAAAGTAGGACAGAATAAAGGCTATCACTGCCTTGAACACATTTCGAGTTTCATGGAAGTAGACCTTAAATGGCAACACCTACAGACTGTTCTTTTAATTTAAAAAAATTACGATAAAAGCTGGGTGTGATGTGTGATAGCACATGCCAACAATCTCAGTGCTCAGGAGCTAGAGGCAGAAGGATTAGGAATTCAAGGTCATCCTTGACTACATAGCGTATTTGAAGCCAGCCTGAGTTAAATGAAACGTCTCAAAATCAAATGTGATTGGGGGAAGGCTGGAGAGGACACTCAAGTGGGTAAGAGTTCATGGGCTTGTGCAATTTTTTGTTTGTTTTTGAGATAGGGTCTCACTCTAGCCAGGCTGACCTGGAATTCACTATGTAGGATCAGGGTGACCTCGAACTCATGGTGATCCTCCTATGTCTGCTTCTAAGTGCTGCGATTAAAGGTGTGCGCCACCATGCCTGGCAAAGCTTGCACATTTTTTACATACGTGCATACACCACATGTGCACACATACACATACCACACATAGTAAAAGTTTTGCTTTTTTAATTTTTTTTTTTTTTTGAGCAGATTCTCATTGTAGTCTAGGCTGACCTGGAATTCACTTCACACCTACCACAAGCCTCTGAAATGCTAGGATTATAGGCATGAGCCACTACAGCCAGCAAAAATTTTAAAACTAAATAATAATAATAATAAAAAGTCTGACTGAGGTGCTAGTTGGGTTAAATCAGTCCAGAAAATCTCGATAGAATTGCAGGTCTTATTTTTATTATTTATTTACTTTTGGTGTTTGGAGGTAGTCTCACTCTAGCCCAGACTGACCCGGAATTCACTTATTTTTTTTTAAATTTTTTATTTATTTGAGAGTGACAGACACAGATGGAAAGACAGATAGAGGGAGAGAGAGAATGGGCGCGCCAGGGCTTCAGCCTCTGCAAACGAACTCCAGACGCGTGCGCCCCCTTGTGCATCTGGCTAACGTGGGACCTGGGGAACCGAGCCTCGAACCGGGGTCCTTAGGCTTCACAGGCAAGCGCTTAACCGCTAAGCCATCTCTCCAACCCGCACTTATTTTTTAACTGAGTAAAAGCCACTTATGGTGGCACAGGCCTTTTAATCCCAGCACATGGGAGGCAAGAAGATCAGAAGTCAAGGCCAGCCTTAGCTATGTGGAGTTAGAGGCTAGCCTGGACAATGGTAAAACTGTCTCAAAAATAAAAGAAAAAAGAAATGGTAACCCTTGGTAGGACAACTGTCTTGGGGATGTTAGAAGTCTCGTTCTCCGTAGAAATGCACACCACCTCCCTGTGCCCCCAAGTCCTCTCTTTCTTAAAGCACCAAACTGTGAGCTCAGCTCAGATCAAATCAGCTCTCTAGAGCCAGCCCCGCCCCGCCCCCACATTTACTAAGAGGTTCCCAGGAAAATCCAAGACCCATCCCATCCATCCAGCAGCACAGAGCCTGCATGTCCCCGAGCACCCAGGCGCTCTGCAAACCCGGGGCTCTGCTGTGGGCACACACAGGACCTTTCCTCCCCTGAGCATGAATGTCCCTAAACCTGAGACACAGACACACACCCCCTGACCCTTTCGGGCCCTGGAGGAGATGTACTTCAGGGGCGTTCTTCGCACCTTCCTCCCGAGCGAGCTCCGCGGGCCACGCTACTGGGTCCAGACAAAATCGCAGACCCAAGGTTGGGCAGGACCCTCGGCGGGCCCGATCGTGGTGTTCAACGACCCATCAGCCCACCAGGTGGTCCTCCCTGACCCTACCTGCAGGCTGCGCAGGCCCAGCCCCACAAGCTAGCCCATGGGTCGCCTGCGGCCCCTGCTGGTGGGGCTCCTGCTCCAGTCTCCTATGCCCCCCGCTGGTGGGGCTCCCGCTCCAGCCACCTGCGCCCCCTGCTGGTGGAACTCCCGCTCCAGCCACCTGCACCCCCTGCTGCTGGGCCTCCTGCTTCAGCCGCCTGCTCCCCCTGCCAGCCACATTTGCGCTCAGCTGCACTACAGCCTCTTCCTGCCCTGCCCTGCAGATCCTGCCCTCCTTGTGGCTGTGGTTGTGGCTCAGGAGTGTGGTTTGATAGTGTGGTCATGCGGGAGATTCCCCATCTGAACTCCAGGAGCTGCTTGTGGCACTGTGACCTGGTTTTCCAAGTGGGCAGCAGGAGGTAGACAGAAAGTCCCTTGAGCTTGGTCGTCTGTGCTGTGCCCACACCTCACAGGGGACATGATTGACGTGCCCAGCGCATCTATGAAAAACACACCACATTTTTTTTCAGGCAAGACGCATGTTGGAAACATGCCAAAGCACAGGAAACATTTGGTCCCCAGTAGAAGGATTACTTTAGTCTTTGTTTTCTCATTTAAAAAGAGCACAAAAATTTACATTAAAATTCAAATGCAAAATGAGAAAGTAACAATATTTTAAAGAAAATGTTTTTTAGTTTTTGATGTTATTGAGACAGGGACTTCTATGTAGTCCAGGCTAGCCTAGAACTCATGGCAATCCTACTACCTGTGCCTCCCAAGCACTGGGATTAAAGGCATGTGCCATCATGCCTGGCATCTTTTTTGAGGGGGGAGGGTGATCCAGTGTGTCAGGACTGTTCACTGGAGCGTAAGTGAGGAGTTATTCACAGGCACATGAGCGCCTTATCTAGTGAGTACACCACTGAAGAAAATGTCTTCCTCCTCCAGCAATTAACTGCCTATAGGTTCCTACAGAGGACTGTAGGCTTTCATGACCCTCCTCCCTCCATGACATAATGTCCACAGGGTCTATTCTTCTGCAAGTAATATCCTGATAATTATAGTTTCTGTGAGTTCAAGAGCACACTGGCCATGTCTTATCTGGAAGAAAGCATCCTGTAAGACCCATCCCTCCCTTCAGGTCTTACATTTCTCAGCCCCCTCTCCCATGCTCTTTTCTGAGCATTGGAGTGGATAACTACATGACCCATTTAAGGCTTAGCTTTCAACCATGTTATTCTCAGCACTTTGACTGTCTAGTTCAATTTCTTAACTTCTAAGTTAACCAGGATGAAAATAATTGTACAACAAAGCAAAATAAAACCTTGGAAACATAGATGTGCTACACACGAGCTCTATGAAATACCATTCAAATGATTCAGAGAATTTCTGCAAAGAAGTAAACAGAGAAACTTAGAAAGCACCTTTCTGTCTGATTGCTTCTCCCTCCCCTTGGGAATGGAACTCGGGCCTGTGATGGTGTGTTCTGTCGCTGAGCTGCACACACCAGCCTTGTAGCTCTAAATTCTAATCACTGCATATCATTTACTCCAAATTTAGTGTCCATGAGGAAACATCAGTCTGCGGTATTTGGATTAAAAATAATAAGAACTAGGAAATGCACAGGTCTCTTCCCAGAGCGTTAACCTTTTTTGGAATTTCACTGATCTCCATGAGTCTTATAGGCCTATTCATCAATAAAATATCCCTTCCACTGAATCCTTTCCTCCCTCTAACCAGTTCCTCTGTTATGCTGATGCCTTTCTTCTTTTAAAAAATATTTATTTAATTAGGAGAAAGAAAGGTAGAGATAAAGTAAATATGGGTGCACGAGGGCCTCCTACCATTGCAGACAAACTTCAGATGCATGCACCACTTTGTGCATCTGGCTCTATGTGGGTATTGGGGAATTGAACCTGAGTCAGTGGGTTCTTCAAGTAAGTGCTATTAACTGCTAAGCTATCTCTTTAGCCCCATATTTCCTCATTAAAAATATATTTATTGGGATAGCGAGATTGTTCAGTGGTTAAAGGCACTTGCTTGCAATTCCCCATTACCCAGATAAAGCCAGATGCACAAAGTGGTGAAAGAATCTGGAATTCATTTGCAGCAGCAAGAGGCCCTGGTCAGCTCATACACACACTTTCTCACTCTATCAAATAAATAAATATATTTAAAATAGTTTTATTTCTTTATTTACTTACTTATTTGTGAAAGAGAGAAAGTAAGTGTGGGTGCACGAGGCCCTCTTGTCATTGCAAATGAAATCCAAATGCATGCACCACTTTGTGTCTCTGGCTTTACGTTGGTTATGGGGGCAGATTTTGCAAGCAAGTGCATTAACCACTGGCCCATCTTCCCAGCTCAGTCTTCTTGTTTTACTTTTGCCTCTCTTCATCAGCCATGACAGCATGTTGATGTGCCCAGTGTTGTGCAGGTACAGACAGCTGCTATGGGGCCATGACTGCTGTGGCCCTGTGTCCAGAACACAAAGCACTCCTCCTCGTTTTCTAGAAGTTACTTTTTTTTTTTTTTTTTTTTTTTGAGGTAGGGTTTCACTCTAGCCCATGCTGACATGCAATTCACTATGTAGTCTCAGGGTGGCCCCAAACTCATGGCGATCCTCCTCCCTGTGCCTGGGATTAAAGGTGTGCGCCACCACACCCGGCACAGCACTCAGATTCTTTCTGCCAACTTTTCTGCAGTGTTTCCCAAGCCTTGATGGGTATGACAGATGTGTCTTATTTAATGCTCAGTGTTTAACTATCACTTCTCGGCACACTGGTGAGTCTGAATCACCCCTGTAGTCACCATACAGCAGATAGCTGCAAAAAGAATCTCTGATCCAAAATGAGAACAAAGGTGGATCAGTGATTAAAGGCCTGGATTGGATTCCCCAGTACCTACATAAATCCAGATGCACAAAGTGGCATATGACTCTGAAGTTCATTTGCAGTGGCAGGTGGCCCTGGTATGCCTATACCGCCCCCCCCACTCTCTCTGTCTCTCAAATGCATCAGTAAAAATATAGTTTTTAAATATTTTATTTATTTATTTGAGGGGGGCAGACAGAGAGAGAGAGAGGCAGAGAGAAAGAGAGAGAGAGAATGGGCCCACCAGGGCTTCTAGACACTGCAAATGAACTCCAGACACATGTGCCACCTTGTTTAACCACTAAGCCATCTTAATAAATATTTTTTAATCCCAATAAAATACTTTTTAGAACTGAGAGCAGCACTATTATCTAGGCATAAACATGACTATTTAGAGGGTAATTTAACAACATATATCCACTTAGCCAAATAACAGTAGTAATTTCTGCCCTAGCACTTATGACCTTCTAAGCCATAAACTTTTAGACTAGGTTTTCAGTACCGGGCTTAAATTCCCTCCCATGGAGCAGGCCTCGAATCCAATCAGACAACAGATGGCTACCCCTGTGACAGGCCACTATTGCATGGGTGGACTCATCTAGTTCACAGGGTTCTCGGCTGCTTACAACGCTTGATGGCTTTTCTCCCCAGCAGCTACATAGCACTGTCTAGTACCGTGGCAGCAGGCCAGCAGGAAGGAGGCTTCTAGCTCAGTAACAGCTTGATTTCTCAGTGTCCTGCAACCAAGTCATGTGCTCTTACCTTCTAATTCTGGTGGAGAACAGGAGCTTGGACACACCCTGCATTGTTTTGGGGGCTTCATGAGCCTCCCTGAGCCTCTCTAGGAGGTTTGCCAGCATATCTAACAAAGAAGTAGATTTCCATGTGGTTTTGTCATATTGTCTTTAGTTTCAGTAAAATTCTCCCACCCCTCCTCCTTTCCTAAATCCCCTTAAATCTTTCCACCCCCAGTACTCACTCTCTCTGCTTACATATCTACTATCCCTTTCTCTTAAGCCACCCCCCCCCCCATCATGGCCCCCTTCTAGCTTCTTCGCCTCTGGTACTGTCTCTTACCCCATCTTACATACTCATCTAAAAATTCAATACTTTGATCTGAATCCAAGAGAGAACATTTGTTGTTTTCTTTCTGTACCTTATTTAATATATTTTCCATGTCCATTCTTTTTCTTTGGGGGGGTTGAGGTAGGGTCTCACTCTAGCTCAGGCTAGAACTAAAATTCACTATGTAGTTTCAGGGTGGCCTCAAACTCATGGTGATCCTCCTACCTCTGCTTCCCAAGTGCTGGGCTTAAAGGTGTGTGCCACCACGCCCAGCCTCCATTCTTTTTTTTTTTTTTTAATTCAATTTATTGAGAGAGAGAGAGAAAGAGAGAGAGAGAGAGGCAGATGAGAAAGAGAATGGGCATGCTAGGGCCTCTAGCCACTGCAAACTCCAGATGCATGTGCCACCTTGTGCATCTGGCTTACATGGGTCCTGGGGAATCAAACCTGGGTCATTTGGCTTTGCAGGCAAACACCTTAACTGCCAAGCCATCTCTTCACCCTCCCCCCCCACACACTTTAAGGTAATGTTTCCCTCTAGCCCAGGCTGACCTGGAATTCATTATGCAGTCTTAGGGTGACCCCGGACTGATGGAGATTCCAGGTCCATTCATTACCCTACAAATTTTATTTTTCTTTGCAGCTGAATAAAATTCCATCGTGTGTATGCACCACATCTTCATTATCCATTCATCAGTTATTGGGCATCTAGGTTGATCCCATTTCCTATCACTGTGAATAGAGCAGCGATAAACATGGATGAGCAGGTGTCTCTATAGTAAAGTGTAGAGTGCTTAGGGCATATAACTCAGAAGTGGTATAGCTGGGTCATATGATAGATATATTTTAAAAATATTTTTATTTGTTTGCAAGCAGAGAGAGAGGGGGGGGGGCAAACAGAAGGTGCATCATGGCCTCCGGCCACTGCAAACAGACTCCAGATACATGTGCCATTTTGTGTATCTGGCTTTATGTGGGTGCAGGGGAAAGAGAATTAAACCCTACTTGTTAGACTTTGCAACCAAGCACCTTAAGTGCTGAGCCATCTCTCCAGTCCTCTGCTCTCACTTGTGATTAGAGAAGCTTCTCTTCCTTCTCCTCCTCCTCCTTTTTTTATTGACAGCTTCCATACTTATAGACAATAAACCATAGTAATTCTCTTCCCCCCTTTGCCTTTGCAACTCCACTCTCCATTATATCCCCTCCCCCTCTCAATTAGTCTCTCTTTTATTTTGATGTCATCATCTTTTCCTCCTATTATGAGGGTCTTGTGTAGGTAGTGTCAGGCACTGTGAGGTCATGGATATCCAGGCCATTTTGTGTCTGGAAGAGAGCATTGTAAGCAGTTCTACTCCTCCTTTGGCTCTTACATTCCTTCCACCACCTCTTCCACAATGGACCCTGGTGAGAAGCAACTGCTTCTTCTCCTTCTCCTCCTCTTCCTTCTTTTTTTTTGGTTTTTCGAGGTGGGGTCTCACTCTAGCCCAGGCTGACCCGGGATTCACTATGGAGTCTCAAGGTGGTCTCGAAGTCACGGCGATCCTCCTACCTCTGCCTCCCGAGTGCTGGGATTAAAGGTGTGTGCCACCACACCCAGTAAGAGACTTCTTTTTGCTTTTGGTATATATTCTGAAAAAGAAAACTGGCCTAAGTTTGAGAGCCTCAACCTTCAAAAATAAACTTTATTCTTAGTGACAAAATTTGGCTTTTGTGGACTAGAGGGATGGTTTAGCGGTTAAGGCATTTGCCTGCAAAGCCAAAGGACCCAGGTTCAATTCCCCAGGACCCACATTAACCAGATGCACAAGGGGGTACACGTGTCTGGAGTTCATCTGCAGTGGCTGGAGGCCCTGGCATGCCCATTCTCTCTCTCTCTCCTCTTTCTCTGTCAAATAAGTAAATAAATAAAATAAAAAATACATATTTTAAAAAATTGGCTTTTGTATTAGCTTCTGGACCAAGAATGCTAGCCACCTAGTGGCACACAAAAGTATGACTATTTTACAATTAGAGCTCTTAGCTGTAATTCAGGAAAGAACTGAGATTCCACACATACAAACCCTCAGGGACGGTCCCTTTCACAGGACCATCACCTGCAGGAGGAATGTCCTACATGCCTCGCCAGATTCTCATACTAGCCTCTGTCTCCCAAGTCTAGATCCAAAGGACATAGCTGACAGCTGGTCTCTTCTGTACGTACAAGCTCCGCTTTAACCTCCAGCATCTTTACAGCTGCCAGCTGCTCCTTCGGCCGAGCCTCCACCTCTGCCATGCTACGCGCACCCCCCATCTCTGACTTCTTGGATGTTATCTGCCCCCCTTTCCCTTTTCCACCCACGGAGCTTTCTCCAGTCGCTCCACTTCCCTACACAGATGCAGTTCTCTAGTGCTCAGCTGCTGGGGGACTTTATACTGAAAACTCAGAGAGCAATTAAACACAACTCCCTCCTCCTCTGAAAACATTCTTTCTCTCCACAAGGTAGCTTATGGGGACTTTGGCACACACTGAGTACATATTCCCTTCCCAAGTCTGATTTGTCATAAATATAATCAACCCAAACTAAGGTCATTTAGTTAGGATCTCTCCACCTCCATTGGAAAATTCCAAAGGCTCACTGTGGCATTGGACATAACCTGGCACCACGTCTATGTCATCCTGACCACCTGCTGCATGCATGAAGAAAATTCCCAGATATTATCTTGGCACATACCTAGGCAGATGAGATTCACGATTGTAACCCACATATGGCCTGGTCAGGTTCCATTACTGTGCCATTGACATTGACCATGCAAAGAGAAGGGCCCACTGAGATTATATGATTGCTTGTCTGTTAGTGGGAATAAAGAGGGGCTGTTATTTAACCCAATAACTATAATAACCTATGGGAAACAATGCAGGGAGCTGACAAACATCCCGTCCTCCCTCAAGTGAGGCCTGCTGAAACTGTGCACAATGGGGACCCCGGGAGTCCAGACCATCCTAGCTGTGTATAAACCTCCCAAGAGATTAGACCAAAGGTCCAAACACTAGACCAGAGACCCAGACTTCCTTCCTTACTTTATTAGATACAGCCTTCAAGATATTTAATGACCAGCTGGGCGTGGTGGCGCACGCATTTAATCCCAGCATTAGGGAGGCAGAGGTAGGAGGATTGCCGTGAGTTCGAGGCCACCCTGAGACTACATAGTGAATTCCAGGTCAGCCTGGGCTAGAGTGAGACTCTACCTCGAAAAACCAAAAAAAAAAAAAAAAAAAAAAAAAGATATTTAATGACCAGAAGGGGACCTCAAGTACCAGAAGGTCCAAACTGGAGGAGCAAAGAGAGAGGCAGGTGTACTTCCTAAGCACAGCACTAGGCTCTCTCTGCCCACCTCAGGGGGTGCTAGGACTACGTCTAGCAGCCCCTTATTCACTTTCAGGGGACTAACCCAGCCGGAGGCAAAAACATTCTTTCTTGCTATTGTTGCAGCAAACCAGAACATTTTAACCAGGAGTGCTCAAGGATCCCAGCTTATAGGTATTCCCCAGGGCCATCATGTCCAATCTGCACAGTGGGGGCAACAATGAAGTGAGAATCTTTCTCTTCTTTCATGAGGAATAGCCAGCCGCCACCTAAGAATCTCAGGCTCGGGCCAACCCTGGGAAAGGAGAAATGGCCTGGAGTGTGAAGCGCCCAAAGAGAAAGGCGATCCTCTGCTGCTGAGTGACCAAGCTCCTGGGTCCTGCCTGTGCGTTGAGCCTTGGGTGGGCAGGGCAAGGCTGCCTGCTCTTTACGCACTGGCACTATGTCTTCAGCCCTGGCCTCCTCCTCCAGTAGACTTTCTGGTCCAAATCCTCCTCACTGCATTGATGCTGAACCTCAAGGAGCCCAGTGTGCGCACCTTCAACATCCGTAATAGACAAACATCTTTTCACGCATTCCTTTCTGGTCCTACCTAGATTTCTCTCTCCTTGAGGCAGTGATATCATGTCTGAGTCTCAGGCCCATTGAGGTCTCCTTGAGAGTCCAGAGGCTCTTACGACACGCCTGTCTCTGAGCTCCCGGGGCAGAGGCCTTCCCTGCAGTCTGCTGTAGAACTCTGCCCAACCCCGTGTGCTCCCAGGCCGAGCCACTTCCCTGCGGCTGGGAGAGCAGCAGAGCAGCGCCGGTGTCTGGCGGCTCGTGCCTGCAGTCCCGGCCCTCGGCGGCGGGCGGGAGGACCACCCCGAGTTTAAGCAGCCTGGGATTCGGATGAGCTGCAGGTCAGCCTGGGTTAGAGTTAGTACATACCTCAACCCCCTCACCACCCCCCCCCCAAAAAAAATCAGCGGGCTGGAGGGTTGGCTTAGAGGTTAAGGCGTTTGCCTGCAAAGTCAAAGGACCCAGGTTCTATTCCCCAGGACCCAAGTTAGATGCTGGAGACCCTGGCACACCCATTCTCTCCCTCTCTCCCACTTTCTCTGTCAAATAAATAAATAAATAAATAAAAACCATCAGAAACAGCTTGTGGAAGAAAAGGGGCTCTGGTTCCAGCCTGGCAGCAGCAGGAAGCCGGGGCGACGTCAGCTCCGCGGCAGGAAGGCGTCGGGCGAGCAGCTGTCTGTTTCCGTCCAGGAACTCAGCCCGGGGCGGCCTGCCCACAGCCAGGGTGGAGGCTCTCGCTCCAACGAATCTAACCTAGAAAATCCCCAAGACATGAGCCGAGGTTTGGGCTACGGTGATTCTAAAAAGGTAACGAAAAAACAAACCCCAGGTGGAAGGCCTCCTGGGCTGCTAAGACCCTTCGGAAGTATCCAGGTGGACGCAGAAAGGCCCTGGGCCGGGACACTGAAACGTTTGCTAGCGCATCTCTCTGCGTGCGTGGACTTCCCCTCCAGATGTTACTGCTGAGATGCGACCAAGACTCTCTCGGAGCAAGCCATCCTTGGTTTGGCCTTGTGGAAAATACAGACTTAGCCCAGCGTGGTGGTGCACACCTTTAATGCCAGCACTCGGGAGGCAGAGGTAGGAGGATCACCGTGAGTTTTGAGGCCACTCTGAGACTACATAGTGAATTCCAGGTCAGCCTGAGCCCTGCCTTGAAAAGAAAGAAAGAGAAGAGAAGAGGAGAGAAAATATAGATCCAGACAATGGTAGCCACTTTATCTGCAAGGTATTGTGGGAAAGTATGAAAAGTTTAAATGTTAATCAGGACTACTACACTCCTTGGCATTGCCCCTTCATTTGGGAAGGTAGAAAGGATGAACCAAACTCTTAAGAAATATGTAATGAAACTCGTATTTGAAACAAGATTACTGCGCACAAAATGTCTCCCTGTAGTTCTGTTTAGGGTTAGATTAGCTCCAACAAGTAATGGGGTCTACCTCCATAAATGGTATATGGCCTTCCCTGCCTTTGTGGGTTTACATGTCTCCCCACATGGAAACCAAAGACCAATTAAAAATTATATATATGTCATATATATATGATATACTCTCCACTTTGTTCTCCCTCAGGTCTAAGAGGCTTCTTACTAAAACCCTGCCATTGGAGTTGTAGTCCAACGGTTCTGACCTAGTGACCTGGTATTCATAAAAACCTGAAGAGACAACAAGCTGATTCAGCCAGACTGGGATGGCCCCTTTCAGGTGGATATGGACATGACATTGGCAGAAAAGGGAAGTGTTTGTGCCATGCTGTGAGGCAAATGATATACCTTCATACCTAATAATTCAGTACCCAGTAGGACCATTCCCAAAGCTATTCATGGATTAAGTACCATGGCTAATGAGTTAGCATAAAACTTGGCGATTAATCACCCATTTACAGATCAGGTTAGAAGGATGGTTTGCAAAATGAAGAACTCATGTAAGCCAGACATACAAGGTAACACATGTTCACAAGGTCACTCATGTGCACAAGGTGGCCCATGCGTCTGGAGTACAATTGCAGTGGTTAGAGGTCCTGGTGTGCCAATTCTCTCTCTTGCTCTCTCATTTACTCTCTCTCTCTCTCTCTCATTAAAAAAGGGAAGGGTAAGCCGGGCGTGGTGGCGCACGCCTTTAATCCCAGCACTCGGGAGGCAGAGGTAGGAGGATCGCCGTGAGTTCGAGGCCACCCTGAGACTATATAGTTAATTCCAGGTCAGCCTGGGCTAGAGTGAGACCCTACCTCGAAAAACCAAAAAAAAAAAAAAAAAAAAAAAAAAAGGGAAGGGTATAGCCGGGGGTGGTGGCGCTCGCCTTTAATCCCAGCACTCAGGAGGCAGAGGTAGGAGGATCACTGTGAGTTCAAGACTACCCTGAGACTACAAAGTGAATTCTAGGTCAGCCTGGGCTAGAGTGAGACTATACCTTGAAAAAAATAAAAGGGATGGGTATGATTGATGGCCTCAGTCCTTGCTTCTCTCATTATTATAACAGGATTCTCTTTAAATTTTATTTATTTGAAAACAGAGAGAGAAAGAGAGGGAGAGGGAGGGAGAGAGACTGCTTGTGCCACATTGTAACCCCCTGTCTGGTGAGGGCTCCCACCAGCACATGAGCCCTTTTGATGCCTGGTTCTCCGCAGGATTGGAGGGCATCATCTTGTCCTAGGAGTTTGTACTTCTATAATACCATGCGTGGCCATTTTCCTTTTAAAAATATTTTTATTTACTTATTTGCAAGCAGAGAGAGAGAGAGAAAGAAAGAATGGGTATGTCAGGGCCTCTAGCAACTGCAATGAACTCCAGATGTATGTGCCACTTTGTGCATCTGGCTTTATGTGGGTCCTGGGGAATTAAACTCAGACCATTGGGCTTAGCAGGCAAGCTCAGCCATCTCTCAGCCCCCATTTTTCATATAAATATATAAATATATATATATATGTACATACATATACACATATATATGTATGTATATATATATATATATATATATATATATATATATACACACACACATGTATATAGTTTTTAGTATTTTTTTGAGGTAGGGTCTCAATCTAGCCCAGGCTGACCTGACCTGGAATTCACTATTATTTATTTATTGTAGAGAGAGAAGGAGGGAGAGAGAATGGGCACACCAGGGCCTCTCACCACTACAAATGAACTCCAGATGTATTAGCCACCATGTGCACCTAGCTTATGTGAGTACTGGGAGCTGGAACCTGGGTCCATAGGCTTTGCAGGCAAGGGCCTTAACTGTTATGCCATCTTTCCAGCTCCAAGTATATTTTTATGGGTTTCTCAAGATAGGGTCTCCCTCTAGCTCGGGCTGACCTGGAATTCACTATGTAGTCTCAGGATGGCCTTGAACTCATGGCAATCCTCCTACCTTTGCTCTCTCTTTAGCTGCCATTTCACTTTTGATCATGGCTTTTATTTTGTTTTAGTTTTTGGGTTTTTAAAGGTAGGGTTTCACTCTATTCTGGGCTGACCTGGAATTCACAATGTAGTCTCAGGGTGACCTTGAACTCACAGCAATCCTCCTATCTCTCTTTCTCTCAAGTGCTGGGATTAAAAGCGTGTACCACCACACCCAGATGATCATGGCTTTGATGATGCTAGAGACCTTCCTCACAAGTTTGCGAGCCACGCAGGGTCAGGTTCATCAGGTAACCCCAAAAAGTGAAAACTGAAACACTCATGAGGGTTCTGAACCACTCAAGAGTTGAAAATCACCCCCAAAGAATCTTCCAGGAATATTTTCCTTCTAAATGGCCCATGAAACACAATTCCAGGAGAGATGGTAAGCCGAGCAATTTTCATTACTTATGGACCTGGACAAGGCCTATTTACACACATATTTATCACTGAGTCTGTATGTTTTTATTTTATTATTTTCATTTATTTATTTGAGAGAGAGAAAGATACTGGTAGGCGGGGGGAGGAGAATGGGCACGCCAGGGTCTCCAGCCACTGCAAACGAACTCCAGACACATGTACCACCTTGTGCATCTGGCTTATGTGGGTCCTGGGACTCAAACCGAGGTCCCTTGACTTTGCAGGCAAGTGCCTTAAGTGCCAAGCCATCTCCCCAGCCCTGAGCCTGTATTTTTGCTGTCACAGTAGATTATTACATTTGGTCACCAGTAGAAGGTTATTACTAACGGCCATACGTATATGTATATATATAAAAAAACAGGCACCGGAAGATAAGGAATACTAACTTGGGTTCCATTAAGTAAGTGTTTCCCCTTTTCAGAGTGCTGGACCTCTACCCATTTCCGGCTTGGGGAGCGCTGTCTGCTGAAACAAGTATGTTGACAGCCATGCTGGCAGAGTAGGTGGTCGTCTTGTGCTAGCAGGGGTCTGAGATCTTTTTCTCTAGCAGAGACATGGGTTTGGAAAATTAGGTTTTAATAACACCTAGGCCATATCAAGTGGTGTGGGGACATGGGTCACAGGAGGAGGGTTCTGGAATCATGAAGGGGGCCAAGTGGGTAGCAGCAAATTGTGGCTGTTTCACCCTGTCTAAAGGAGATAAAGCAGTGTTGGTAGAAACCCTTTGCCATGTGTCTGGATGGCTGCAGTGGCTTCTGCCAAACTATGGTGACGATTAGGGAGAGAGCCACAACAGCGGACACAGGCCGGGGAACAGTGCATTGCAGTGAGATGGCTGACATAAAAACCTGAGGTAACATTTCTAAAAAAATAAGGTTAGGAACATTATGATTACCATAAAAAGAGTAAAAGGAATTTATCCTATTGGAAGGAAGCATAAGTCAATGTAAGAGTTTTAGCATAGGACCAGGAGAAGTGAATCTATACTAAGTATCAAACAGGGAAGGCTTTTAGCCTGAATCTTTGTTTACGTCTTAATACTTCTAGTTATACTTTTTGCTTGGTGTTTAAGAACGTGTAGGCAGCCAAATCTTGACAGTATATTGTATGTTTGAAAGCAAGTAGAGGCTCTATATGAGCGACTCTCAGGGAGTTCTATGACTGGGAGTTCTGTGATTGGGAGTCCTGTGACTGGGAGTTCTGTGACTGGGAGTCCTGTGACTGGGAGTTCTGTGATTGGGAGTCCTGTGACTGGGAGTTCTGTGACTGGGAGTTCTATGACTGGGAATTCTGTGACTGGGAGTCCTGTGACTGGGAGTTCTGTGACTGGGAGTTCTACGACTGGTTGTTCTATGACTCTCATCACGTGTCACCTGTTAGGATAAGTCTAGGCCGTGCTGTCCATGTCGCTTCCCTTGGTAGCAGTCTGCTATGACTCTCATCTTGCAGACTGTACACTGATCCAGAGTCTGACCTCTGGGTCTCTGTCCTCCGTGGACAAGAAGACAGGTGGCTTGTCAGAGTTATGGGATATGCTCAGAGTGTTCCATTGCTTCCTGTGGACTTTCTGACCTGGGAATAGCAACCAATACTGGTTATCTGTGAGTCCCTGGATCCTCAGGGCTGCGGTTCACCAAAGGCATCCAGGCAACTGTGGAGAGCAGGGTCTTGAGAAGCCATGAGCATGATGAAAGAACCACTTTCAGGAGGCAGTCTCAGTGCACAGCTCTTTTTTTTATTGTTCTAGTTTGTTTTTAGAGGTAGGGTCTCACTCTAGCCCAGGCTGACCTAGATCTGACTATGTACTCTCAGGGTGGCCTCAAACTCATGGAGATCCTCCTACCTCTGCCTCCTGAGTGCTGGGATTAAAGGTGTGTGCCACCAAGCCTGGCTGACAGTTCATTTTATTTGTCAGGGAAATGGGTTTATGAGCAGTTGAGAGAAGAAAGAGGGTCCTAAGGGGATTTGTGGGTTCAATGGTTGCTGGCCAATTCCTATGTTCATTCCAGTAGTAGTGAGAGAGTCAGGTGCGTAGAGGGTCATGTCATTGTTACAGTTGTGTGGTCATTTGGATTAAGAAAAGAAAGATGTCGGGTTCGAGAGATGGCTTAGCAGTTAAGGTGTTTGCCTGCAAAGCCAAAGGACCCAATTTGATTCCCCAGCACCCACATAAGCCAGATACACAAGGGGGTGTATGTGTCTGGAGTTCTTTTGCATTGGCTGGAAGCCTTGGTGTACCCATTCTTTCTATCCCTCTCTCTGCCTATTTCTTTATGTAATAAACAAATAAATATAAAGTTTGAATTAAGAAAAAAAGAAAAGAAGTATTTCTATTTCACTCCTCACATTCCTGGACTCAAGACTGGAGGCTCATCAGATGTCCAAGAGATGAGTATTGGGGAGAAAGAGAAGTTATTCAGTGTCTAAAGAATGAAGAGGAGGGAGTTCTGCTCATGAAGCAGTGTCTCAACCCCAAGAACACTGAGAGCCCAGAGAGGAAAATGTGGAAAGAGATCTCGGGTCAAAAAGGGGAAAGACGTTAACGTATTTTTCTGAGAACAGACGGAGATCTTCCAAGAACTTGAATGCCACCTCTTTCTCATCTTTTCATGGTCTAGTCTCGTATTTCAGGTTATGGCAGCTGGTGGGTGTCTGTAACCTTGGAGAGGGGGAGAGATAGGCAAGTCTAGGTCAGTCAAGTTGCCCTATGTAACAGTTCCAGACAAAACATTTTTCATATGATCAACATGTCCACATGCAAAGGCTATAGGATCTGACCCAAAGGCTAAGGCAACCATGGAGACAGTCACAATGTGATGAAAGAGATGCCAGGACTTTTGATACCATTCCAACTATCAATCTGAATGAAGTGGTCTTCAGGGTAGGAATGTGGCTCAAGTGTAGAGCCCTCTATTTCTTCCATTCTTTGTGTCTGAGTACTAAGTAGATACAATTTAGCTGGGTGTGGTGGTACATACACCGTCCTCACACCTGGGAGGCAGAGGCAGGAGGATTGCTGCAAGTTTGAGATCAGATTGACCAGTCTACATAAAGTACCAGGTCTACTTCTTGCAGCAAAGCACATCTCTTGGGCAGGATTGTCCCAGGAAGGTAGAATTCACAGTTCTCACACATGCACGTCTCCTGGGCAGGAGTGTCCCAAGAAGGTTATTCTCACAGTTCCCACACATGCACATCTCCTGGGCGGGATTGTCTCAGGAAGGTTAATCTCACACTTCTCACACGTGCACATCACCTGGGCAGGAGTGTCCCAGGAAGGTTAATCTCACACTTCTCACACGTGCACATCTCGTGGGCAGGAGTGTCCCAGGAAGGTTAATCTCACACTTCTCACACGTGCACATCTCCTGGGCAGGAGTGTCCCAGGAAGGTTAATCTCACACTTCTCACATGTGCACATCTCCTAGGCAGGAGTGTCCCAGGAAGGTTAATCTCACACTTCTCACACGTGCACATCTCCTAGGCAGGAGTGTCCCAGGAAGGTTGAGCTCACACTTCTCATGCACAGGACCATGGGTTTAATCTGCAGTGCCAAAAATAAATAATAAGTAATTGAGAATAAAAGTCATAAAACAAAACCAGGGCATCTTAGAACTCTAGTTACACATGAAAGCAGAGCATGTTGGTCACTGCAGTATTGTCTGTAATAGTAAATTTGGAAATGAGGGAAGTGCTCTAACATCATGTTCTTTCCCAGCAGAAAATGAGCATGGCTGAAGAACTAGATGGTAAGTCCCAATTGCTGGAGATGCCACTTGCTTCCATTGCAGAATACTGAGAAATCAAACTGGAAGAAGGCTAGAAGCTTCCTTCTTGCTGGCTAGCTGTCATAGTGACTGTAAGATTGTGTGCAGGCTGCTGGGGAAGAAGTCATCAACAGTCTTACCCCAGCAGTGGGCCCTGTGGGCTACACAACTGACCAGCCATGGAAGGTGTGACCACGGGTGCAATAATGGCATGGTTCTTGTAGGGTTAATCAACTACTCTCTGATGGGATTTGAGGTCTGCTCCGCGGAGAGAATTCATGCCTGCTGCTGAAAACCTAGTCAAAAGCCTATGGCTGGGGAAGTCATAGATTCTAAGAGGGAATACGACGTTGTTTGGCTAAATGGATGTGTTGTGCTCTTCAAATTGCCCACTACGTGTTTAAGTTTATACCCATAGATTCATACTGCTCTAGCCTTTGCTAGAGAGCTTCATTTTTGCAGTTGGAGGTGACTACCAGGAGACTCCAAACTCTTTGAAGTGTGGAGAAGAAGCAACTGTGGAAAGCGCAGAGCTAAATGAGACCTCTATACCACCCTTGTCAGGGCTCATGGAACATTGAAGAAGAGGAGGCAGAAGGCGTGTGAGAGACGGAGGATGGGGAGAGGTGCTGTGGATGCTGTCCTTTGGACATGAGATGGCCACTGCTTCGTGACCTCTCAGTGACTTTACTTGCACAAGACCTGCACAATATTGGGTGCATTGACATTCAATATTGGATGATGGAGAGGGCAAGAGACCCTCCCCCATCCCTCTTAGGTTATTGGCAGTTAGGGGCTGCTGGGGGTACAGGAGACATTTTCTTCAGTGGTTTAGACACCCTAAGTTGCATGTTCTCTGGTAAAGAATCCCCCATCCAAGTGCATGCAGGCAACCCTGACTGAACTCGGTGGGCCACACAGAAATAAGAAAAAAAGACGTTAAAGTAGGAGAGGGGCTGGAGAGATACTTAGTGGTTAAGGCGCTTGCCTATGAAATATAAGGACCCATGTTAGACTCTCCAGATCGCTTGCTAGCAAGATGCACAAAGGTGAGGCAAGTGCAAGGTCACACATGCACACTAGGTGGCACAAAAATCTAGAGTTCAAGTGCAGTGCCTGAGGCCCTGGTGCGCCAACTCTCTCTCTCCCTCTGTGTGTGTGTGTGTGTGTGTGTGTGTGTGTTTGTCTCTCTATCTTGCTCTCTGTGAAAAAAAGTAGAAGAACAATTTGGGAAGAAGAAGGGGTTCAGTGGTAAGGGGATGGGAAGAGGGGACAAGAGAAGTTAATTGGAATGGATTATTATCAGAATACACACATGTATAAAAATTCTCAAAAATTAAAAGTGATGGCTGAATATTTTTTTTTTATTTTGTAGTGCTAGGACTCAAACCCAGAACCTCACACATGTTAGATAACTAATCCTACCACTGAGCCACATCCACAGTCTTTGGCTGAATAACCAACAGTCCATAATAACTTTGTGGTAGTAAAATGAATGGGTTAGAGCTGAACATTTGAACATGGAAAAAAGATATTGCTAGGTTTGGCAAGAAGAAAGCAAAGTTCTTAGCAAGGGGCATTGTTTGTATTTTTATTCTACAAAACCTCAGAACACATGTCTGTCTACACAAGGACAATTTCTCAAAAAGCTAAAAATTCTTAAAAACAGAAACACTTGAAAATGTGACTGAGGACTCTGGAGTAAGGGAGGACGAGTTGTGCGTCTGTCGTCCTCTGTTGATAACGTGACTGAGGACTCTGGAGTAAGGGAGGACTAGTTGTGCGTCTGTCATCTTCTGTTGAGAACGTGACTGAGGACTCTGGAGTAAGGGAGGACTAGTTGTGCATCTGTTGTCTTCTGTTGATAACGTGACTGAGGACTCTGGAGTAAGGGAGGACTAGTTGTGCGTCTGTCGTCTTCTGTTGAGAACGTGACTGAGGACTCTGGAGTAAGGGAGGACTAGTTGTGCATCTGTTGTCTTCTGTTGAGAACGTGACTGAGGACTCTGGAGTAAGGGAGGACTAGTTGTGCGTCTGTCGTCCTCTGTTGATAATGTGACTGAGGACTCTGGAGTAAGGGAGGACTAGTTGTGCGTCTGTCGTCTTCTGTTGACAACGTGACTGAGGACTCTGGAGTAAGGGAGGACTAGTTGTGTGTCTTTCGTCTTCTGTTGATAATGTGACTGAGGACTCTGGAGTAAGGGAGGACTAGTTGTCCGTCTGTCATCTTCTGTTGAGAAGGTGACTGAGGACTCTGGAGTAAGGGAGGACTAGTTGTCCATCTGTCGTCTTCTGTTGAGAAGGTGACTGAGGACTCTGGAGTAAGGGAGGACTAGTTGTCCGTCTGTCATCTTCTGTTGAGAAGGTGACTGAGGACTCTGGAGTAAGGGAGGACTAGTTGTCCATCTGTCATCTTCTGTTGAGAAGGTGACTGAGGACTCTGGAGTAAGGGAGGACTAGTTGTGTGTCTGCCATCTTCTGTTGAGAAGGTGACTGAGGACTCTGGAGTAAGGGAGGACTAGTTGTCCATCTGCCGTCTTCTGTTGAGAAGGTGACTGAGGACTCTGGAGTAAGGGAGGACTAGTTGTGTGTCTGCCATCTTCTGTTGAGAAGGTGACTGAGGACTCTGGAGTAAGGGAGGACTTGTTGTGCGTCTGTCGTCTTCTGTTGAGAATGTGACTGAGGACTCTGGAGTAAGGGAGGACTAGTTGTGCGTCTGTCGCCTTCTGTTGAGAAGGTGACTGAGGACTCTGGAGTAAGGGAGGACTACTTGTGCATCTGTAGTGTTCTATTGCTTTGCAAGTATAAAATTGTGTTGTATGTCATTGAAATTACTGAGGAAAAAGCTATTTACAAAGCAGAGATTTGGGGCCGGAGAGATGGCTCAGTGGTTAAGGGATTGCCTGTGAAGCCTAAAGATTCCAGTTCAATGCTCAATTCCCCAGGTCCCACATTAGTGGGGGCACACGTGTCTGGAGTTTGTTTGCAGTGGCTGGAGGCCCTGGTGTACCCATTCTCTCTCCCTCTCTTTCCCTCCCTACTTCTCTTTCTCTCTGTGTGTCTGTCACTCTCAAATAAATAAATAAAAATAAACAAAAAGTTTAAAAAGCAGAGATGTTTTCCCCATACCTAAGCTGTTTCAATTACATACTAGTTATGATGGTCATACATTGAATAAAACAAGTCAAGAAAGCATACAAAATACCAACATCAAATCAAAAATATTTCAAAAAATTGTATGTATAGCCTTTTTTTCTTGTAATAATATTGATAAAATTGTGTCTATTTTTTTCCCCTGGTTTTCTGAGGTAGGGTCTCACTATAGTCCAGGCTGACCTGGAATTCAGTATGTCCTCTCAGGGTGGCCTTGAACTCACATTGATTCTCCTATTTCTGCCTCCTGAGTGTTGGAATTAAAGGCATGTGCCACCACACCTGACATGTCTACCTCTTTTTAAGACAGGGTTTCTCATTGACCTGGGGCTTGCCAATTAGGCTAGATTGGCTGGCCAATGAGTCTTTAGCGTCCTCCTATCTCCACCTCCCCAGTGCTGAGACTACAGACCAAGCCTATAGACTTTTGCCTTTTTACATGGCTAAGGGGATTGAATGTGGCCCTTTATGCTCTCAAGTCAAGCATCCTACTGACTGATCCATCTCACCAGCCCCCAGATCAACATTACTTATTTATTTATTTCAAGGTAGAGGTTTACTGTAGCCCAGGATGAACTGGAATTCATTATGTACTTTCAGGGTGGCCCTGAACTCCTACCTCTGCCTCCCAAGTGCTTGGATTAAAGACGTGCACCACCACAGTGGGCTCCACATTAACTTTTAAAAAGTTGAAATAATGTTTTATTTTTCTGTTTCTGTTGGAATAATGTAATTCTGGAAATGCTCTGCCCTTGCCTTCAGGAAACATTAGGTACTTAGCTAATTAAATGTGGGACTTAGAGGCTTGTTGATAGGGAAGTATCAACTTTCAGGATGTTTTGTGTAAGTCTCCATAACATTACGTAGAAAATGACCACGTACTCTCTTTTCATAAGCTGACCTTGTAGTCACTGCTGCTTGAAAATGGCTAAATACAAAAATGATCTGAGGAGTGCAACAAGATAAGATCAAATTGATGTCATGGCAATTACACCAAGTGCCATCCAATCACTGGATGGCATTTACCATTGATCCCTGGGCTTAGAAGCAGGTGGGTGCATGTGATTTTTTATTACCCTTCAGGTATAAAAGCCAGGCGAGGAGTTTATTAACTGCAGTTACTGAGAACTTACAAGACAGAGTTAAAATTTCTCTTCAGATCAACAATCAACTGCCCTGCAAAAAGTCCAGAGGAAGGTAATGTGAGTGAGAAAATTGGGGGAATTTTAATTAAGGAGTATGATATCGAGGCTACAGGGGAGCTTTCAGAGTCTATGCATAAACCTTAGTAAGAAGAGCATGAGGGGCATACTTCCTTTTCAGCACTTGTGATTTGAAAGGAAGTTTGTAAAATTGTGGCATGTGATCGCAGCCTAAGATGCTATCCCCCAGGAGCTAGAAGCCAAGGTCTCTTGCTGAAATAAGGGAGGGAGTGCCTCTGCCTGTCCAGAACAGCGCTATCTCAACAATGATTGCTTGTAATCTGACAGGCCTGTTCTGAGTGTCCTCCAGGGGCCCAGCAGATGACAAGTAGGCCCCATGAAAGTTGACGTGTGGTTTATTACCCGTTTTAAAATGGCAGATGACTGACTTTCCAGTTCGGCCAAGGATAGAATCGCTTGCTCGTTCAATGGAATGGCCATGCATTCCCATTATATTTTGAATAGATGCTCTAAGACTTTGAATAATAACCCTGGAAATGCTTGAGTAGTGTTTCTATTTTCTTCCTCATAAAATGCTATGCAAACAGTAATTGATAGTCTTTCTCTAGTGACCTTGTGATGGTGTGTGCCCCAGCCTGAGTAGTTCCAATGAACTCATAGTAAGTGTTTTCCAGTTCTCATACAGGTGGGTTCTCTATCTGAGGTCTCCACATTCTTGGATTCAACCAGCCTCAAACCAAAATAATAATTTACAATAATAATAATAATAATAATTTCTTTTTTGTTTTTTCGAGGTAGGGTCTTGCTCCAGCCTAGGCTGACCTGGAATTCACTATGTAGTCTTAGGCTAGCTTCAAAGTTACAGTGATCATTCTACTTCTGCCACCTGAGTACTGGGATTAAAGGCGTGTGCCACCAGGCTTGGCAAATCCAAATTACTTAAAAAAATGTTTTACAGACATTTTGGTGATTATTCCCTAAACAATACCGTACAAGTATTCATACAGCACTTACTTTCTGATAAGTATGGTAAGCAACTCAAAGACCTTAAAGCACGCAGAAGGATGTACATAGGCTATCTGCAAATTGCCATTTTATATAAGAGATGCGGGCATGGAAGGGCACCGAAGGGCTTTGGTATGGGGACTGCCCTTGGGGCCATCCTACTTATATTTGCATTTGCATCAGTTAAAATGGGGACTGGTGAGGACTTGAGACGAGAAGACAAAAGAGCTCTTTTGTCCTCCATCTCAGCACTGAGCACATTGGACGTGAGTGACGATGTGCAGTGTCTGCTTTTTTTTCCCCTAAAAATATATTTATTTATTATTTGAAACCTGGGGGGTGTGTGGAACAGTGAGCAAATGGGCAACCAGGGCCTCTTTTCACTGCAAAGGGACTCCAGATGCATATGCCACTTAGTGCATCTGGCTTTATGTGGCTACTGGAAAATCTAACCTGCTCTATCAGGCTTTGCAAGTAAGTGCATTTAACCTCTGACCCATTTCCCCAGCCCAGTAGGATTTATTTATTTTGGTTTTTTGAGGTAAGGTTTCACTGTAGTCCAGGCTGACCTGGAATTCACTCTGTATTCTCAGGGTGGCCTTGAACTCATGGTGATTTTCCTATCTCTGCCTCCTGAGTGCTGGGATTAAAGACGTGTACCACCACGCCTGGCTAGGATTCTTTTTTTTTTTTTGCTTTTCAAGGTAGGGTTTCACTGTAGCCCAGGCTGGCCTGGAATTCACTACGGAGTCATAGGGTGGCCTTGAACTCATGGCGATCCTCCTACCTCTACTGCAAAAAGTCCAGCCAGAGTACTGGGATTAAAGTTGTGCACCACCATGCGACATTTCCTCCTCCAGGTTCTCTCTGCATGATTTATCATCTTACCTCATGGTGGGCCCAGGTCAGTGGCATTTCTTCCATATCAGAAGACAGGAAGCTGGAGCAGTCAGGACAGTGAAGAGAGACATCCACAACCTGCCCAGGGTCACTCTTGTCATAGTTTAAGGTTTAAACAATCCTGGGCCTCCTTAGGTCTGATGGATTCTCATAATACTGCCGTATATAGAAATTTTCTGCGTTTTCTTTTGCTCTCTCTCTCTCTCTCTCTCTCTCTCTCTGTGTGTGTGTATGTGTGTGTGTGTGTGTGTATGTATGTGTGTGTGTGTGTACACCATCCCACTCTGTGGCTCTTACATTCTGCCTCCTCTTCCAAAATGTTCCCTGAGCCTTGGAGGGAGAGTTAGGAGTCTCCTTCAGTGCTGAGTTCTCTCAGCCTCTGATTTTCTGCTTTGGTGAGTTTTGAATCTCCTCAGAGCCCCCAGCCATCTCCCTGAAAGATGGTCTTAGGCTAGCAGTGACAGCGGTGCTCTTAGTCAATCTGCCACCTCCTCTGTACTGTGTCCTGAGCCCTGACAGTGGTGATCGAGGTGACTCATTTCTCCTTAGGCAGTTGGCTTCCTTCTCTCGTCTTGTTTTCTTGCTGGGTCTTGGGTTTCCCCAGTATTTGCCACCATCTGTACAAAGCAGATTCTCTAGCTAAGACTGAGCGCAGCATGAATCAAAACATTTAGAAGACTTTTTGATGGTGTGACCTCTATTTTCACCAAGCAACAGTGGAAGCTTCCCTGTAGCTTATGACCTTCCAAGCCATTGGCTTCTGACTTGGCCCTTAGTACCAGACATGAGTTCCCTGCCACTGAGTGGGTCTCATATCCAATCAGAGAGCAGTTCATTATCCCCATAATCTATGTACCATGCTTGCACCAGTGGGTACATTTTCCCATTGCTGGTTTATTTTGTAGCTTACAGGATCCACTGCTTATTCACAGTGTTGGTGACTTTTTTTCTTTCTTTTTTTTTCCAAGGTAGGGTCTCACTCTAGTCTAGGCTGACCTGGAGTTCACTACGTAGTCTCAGGGTGGCCTCGAACTCATGGTGAGCCTCCTGCCTCTGCCTCCTGAGTGCTGGGATTAAAGGCATGCGCCACTACTCCTGGCTGTTGGTGACTTTTATCCAAGCAACTCACATAGCACTTTCTAGCACTATGACAGCTAGCCAGCAGGGTCATTATGGAATTTTTATACATGTATGTAATACACACTGATCATATGCACTGTCCTCCATGACCCTCCCTTATGCCTCACCACTCCTGATGAACTCTTTCCTCCTCTCAGTAGCCTTTCGCTTTTAAGTCTTGTGGTGGGGAAGAGCTTGGGCAATGAGTGATTTCCATGTGGCAGGGCCTCAGGAGGTTTCCTGTTCCCATGACAGAATGATGATCATCCCAGTCTTGTGCAGGTCTTATGAAGACAACTAAGGCTGCTGACATTCAAGACTTCAGCAGCTGGGTCATGCCTCGATGCCCACCTCTTTCTCTGACTCATTCATGCTTTTTTTTTTTTTTTGAGGAGGTTTGAGGTAGGGTCTCACTCTAGCCCAGGCTGACCTGGAATTTATTTTTTTTTAAATTTTATATTTATTTAGTTGAGAGAGGGAACGGGGCAACTGGGGGGGAGGGCGTAGGAGAGAGAAAATGGGCACATCAGTGTCTTTGGCTGCTGTAAATGAACTCCAGACATGTGTGCCACCTTGTGCATCTGGTTTGTGTGGGTCCTGGGGAATTGAACTGGGTTCTTTGGCTTTGCAGGCAAACACCTTATCAACTGAGTCACATCCCCAGCCCCTCTTCTATTTTCTAAAAGAGATTCTACACAATTGGTGTTAATTTGTCTTGCAATGCTCTGACTTGCCATTTATTTATTTATTTATTTATTTTGGTTTTTTGAGGTAGGGTCTCACTGTAGCTCAGGCTGACCTGGAATTCACTATGGAGTCTCAGGGTGGGCTCAAACTCTTGGCAATCCTCCTATCTCTGCTTCCCGAGTGCTGGGATTAAAGGTATACGCCACCACACCCAGCTGACTTGCCTTCTAAATGGCAATCAACTCTGCCTCTAATCTCTTGTCATCTGAGCATGAGCAGCTCATAGTAGTTTCACTTTAAAATGGAGGTAAAATCTATTTCTTTGCTTTTTTTTTTGTTTGTTTGTTTGGTTTTTCTAGGTAGGGTCTCACTCTGGTTCAGGCTGAGCTGGAATTAACTCTGTAGTCTCAGGGTGGCCTTGAACTCATGGCAATCCTCCTACCTCTGCCTCCTGAGTGCTGGGATTAAAGGCGTGAGCCACCATGCCCGGCATTTCTTTGCTTTTTATTTTTGATGGTTTTGGGCTGGGATTGTGTTGTGTAGCTCAGGCTGGCCTCAAATTTGTGCCACAGCCTGGGTATCTGGAGTCCCAGGATGACAGGATGAGCCACCAAGCTCAGCTCATCCTTGGATTCTACACAAGGTTTCCTAGGAGTTGTTGGGGCAAGCCAAGTCCAGTTTCTCATCTCACATTCTTCCTTTTTCTTTCTTTCTTTCTTTCTTTCTTTCTTTCTTTCTTTCTTCCTTCCTTCCTTCCTTCCTTCCTTCCTTCCTTCCTTCCTTCCTTCCTTCCTTCCTTTCTTTTTTTCTTTCTGGTCTCACTCTAGCACAGGCTGACCTGTAATTCACTATGTAGTCTATGTAGTCTCAGGGTGGCTTTGAACTCATGGCAATCCACCTACCTTTGCCTCCTAAGTGCTGGGATTAGAGGTGTGTGCCACCACACCTGGCTTTTTAAAAAATATTCTGTCTTTTAAAAAATATTTTTGTTGAGCTGAAGGGATTGCTTAGTGGCTAAAGCATTTGCCTGCAAAGCCAAAGGACCCAGGTTTGATTCCCCAGGACCCACGTTAGACAGATACACAAGGGGACACATGCATCTGGAGTTCGTCTGGAGTGACTGGAGGCCCTGGTGTGCCCATTCTCTCTCCCTGTCCCTCTTTCTCTGTCAAATAAATAAATAAAATTTAAAAATATTTGTATTTATTTATTTGCAAGCAGAGAAAGATAGAGAAGAGATACAGAAAGAGAGAATGGGCATGCCAGGGCTTCCAGCAGCTGCAAATGAAATCCAGACGTGTGCACCATTTTGTGTATCTGGCTTTATTGGGTACAGGGGAATGGAACCCTGGCTGTTAGGCTTTGCAGGCAAGCGCCTTAACCACTGAGTTGCCTCTCCAGCCCCATCTCACGTTCTGAAGAGCAATAAGGTCAAAGACTCATTTCGATCTGGTTGGTTGCTTAGTTGCCTTGAACTCCCTGACCTCCTGCATCCAGAGCAGTCAGGGAAAGATGCACCCATCAGTCAAAGTAGGGAGTGCTTTTTGGACCACATGGGACATTGAATCAGAAAACTGCTAACATTCTCTGCTAGCATTTCCTCATGGATAATGCAGCTTAGAAATAAATCCCATGCCAGTACTAAATAAAACCCAGAAGAGGACCAGAGAGATAGCTCAGCAGTTGAAGGTGCTTTCTTGCAAAGACAAATGGCCTGAGTTCAATTCCCCATTACCCACATAAAGCCATATGTGTCCAGAGTTTGTTTGTAGTGGCAGGAGGCCCTGGTGTGTTCATACTCACTCTCTCCATCTCTTTGTCTCTTAAACAAATAATAATAATAAAAAAAAATTTTAAAAAGCAGGGGAGACATTGCTCTGTTTCACTGTTCTACAGCCTGGCAATGAGGGCACAGGGAAGCTGGGCTCAAATGTAAGTTTCTGGATGAAGACACACATTCTGAACTATCTAGTTTAAGTTCTGTTTCACAAATGAGGACACTGGTGCTTCTTAACAGCATGCCGCCTTTGGAAAGAGAATGTGTAGTTGGGAATGGTGATGCATTCCAGCACTCATGAGGCTGATGCAGGAGGATCACTATCATTCAAAGTTAGCCTGACCTGTAGAGTGAGTCCCTCTTTCAATGAAAGAGAGAGAGAGGGAGGGAGGGAGGAAGGGAGAAAATGAGTTTGTTTTTATAAAGGCTAATGCTACTCACTTATGTGGGAAATGGGATGATGCTAAAGAGAATTAGTGTTATTTTTGTTGTTTTGAGGTAGGGTCTCACTCTAATCCAGGCTGACCTGGAACTCACTCTGTAGTCCCAGGCTGGCCTAGGACTCACAGCAATCTTCCCACGTGCTGGGATTGAATGTGCATGCCACCATGCCTGGCCCCAGAATTAGTGTTTTTATCTACGTGGTTTTAGAGTGTTTGGGGAGCTAAAAGCAGATGGGCCAAGACATGGATGACTGTTTGAGTAATAATGTTACACTATTGGTTATTGTTGCTGGTGATATATCTTAGTTAAAAGTACTTTCTTAGTGTGTCTGAAGCCCAGGGCTCAATTCCCAGGACCACATATTTAAAATGAAAAGGGCTGGGCTGGAGAGATGGCTTAGTGGTTAAGCGCTTGCATGTGAAGCCTAAGGACCCTGGTTCGAGGCTCGATTCCTCAGGACCCACATTAGCCAGATGCACAGGGGGTTGCACGCATCTGGAGTTCGTTTGCAGTGGCTGGAGGCCCTGGCATGCCCATTCTCTCTCTCTCTCTGCCTTTTCCTCTCTGTCTGTTGTTCTCAAATAAAGAAAAGAAAAGGGCTGGAGAGATGCATCAGTGGTTAAGGCACTTGCTTGCAAAGCTTGCCAGGCTGGGTTTGATTCCCCAGTAGCCATGTAAATCCAGATGCAAGAGACCTTGGGCTGCCCCTTCTCTCTCTTCCCTCTTATAAATAAATGAATAAAAAGAAAAGAAAAAGAGCACATTACAACCACTGGTTGCTGCTATGACTGGAAAGCTAGGATTAGATTGCTCTAGTTATACTTTTTCCCCCTGTGTCTGGTCTGTAGGAGAGCCATGGGTCCCTACAGGAAGTGTGCAGTCGTCGTCCTGGCCGTGTTGTCTGTGTTTCTTCATGCTCTCCATTCCTTTCCTGACGGGGAGTTCGCGATGCAGGGTACGTGATCCAACGTGGGCTTACAGTAATAACGACAACGTACCCTTCTAAATGTGCATAAATCATCCCACTAGTTACCTCTCTACCTCTTTTTAAAAACGTGATAAAAATGTACATATCTAGACACAAAAGTGAATGTAATTAAATTAGGTTCAGAAGACATACAGTGAAAACGATGTCTCACATATCTGTGATGATTGTCAGCTTGACAGGACTTAGAATCACCACAGAAATAAGTCTTCAGGCACATCTGTTAGGGATTTCCTAGATTAGGCCAATTGAAGTGGGTGGTGCATTTCATGGGCTGGGATTCTGGGCTGTATAAAAAGGAAAAATCAAGCTGAGCCCCCCATTCTTCTCTGCCTGCCTCCTCACTCTGGACTGTAGGTAGCGGCTTGAGCTCCTGACACCAGGCCTTTTCTGCCACGCTGGGCTGTCACCCAGGAAGACCTGGAGCTGAGGCAAACCTTCCCTCCTTGCCTTGCTCTTTGTCAGCATCTGGTCGCAGCAACGAGAAAGTCGCTACTACAATATGCATTTCCGTATCAGCCCAGACTTCCTCATCTGGAGCAGTTCCTAATTATTCCATGTCTGAGTTTGACAAGAAGAAAATGCGCCTTATTCATTGTCTTGGTTCCCCCCCCCCCCCACATTTCTCCCAGGAGATTTGAGATGATCTTAACATTGCCTCTATAGATAAATTTCTACATCAATTAAGTGAGAAAAAAAATCATTTTCATGAAGTAGATTTGTTTTGCCATATTTGAAAAAAAATCTCACATAATACCTGATATATTGTAATGGCTTTACGGTATGAACTACTGTATGGTACAGAATTTCTTTTGATAAATGGCAATGTTTGAGTCCTAACTCCCAAGGGCAGATGCCTGATCTATATCAGGCTGTCAATACTCACAGAATTTTCTCCTCTGATGTATTTTTCTCTGTCAATATTTGGAGTCTCCATGGGAGAAAACAATAGCCAATTTCTAAGGGGGAAAATATTTTGTCCTGGGGAAAGGTCTCCTTTCAAGTGAATGTGGTGCCTCCATCTGTGACGTGCTGACCTTCCCTCGAAGCTGACTACCAGTGTGTGCATAGAGCATGGGCATGGTGAGGGCATGGAACTGCCACATCTGGGATTTCCCCCGCGCACTGGCGAGGTTGTTTCCTCATGAATGTAATTATAATCATTACAAGTATACATGACATATAACGGTTGACATGTAGCTATAATCATCACACACATACACACACATATATATATATCATATATGAGTAACATGTAGCCCAAAGTATTTATTTCCCTTTTATTGTCAACGAAAAAAACATTTGTTATACTTCAATAATTAAAAAAAAAAAAAAGATTTAGTTTCACTTTGAACCCTTTCTGCATTGTTTTCCTCCTTATCTCTTCTGTTGGCTAGGTTGCCCAGAGTGCAAATTAAAGGAAAACAAGTACTTCTCCAGGCTGGGTGCCCCCGTTTACCAGTGTATGGGCTGCTGCTTCTCCAGGGCGTATCCCACTCCAGCAAGGTCCAAGAAGACAATGCTGGTTCCCAAGAACATCACCTCAGAGGCCACATGCTGTGTGGCCAAAGCATTTACTAAGGTAAGAGCTTCCTAACAGCCAGTCAGAAACATGCTCATCGTGTGCCCACACAACTGAATGCCAAAGGCGGCTAGAGCTCATCTTTGTTGGGCTTTGTATAGACAATGCTGCAGTCATACTTTTTTTATTTAAAAAAAATCAGTCAAAAGCAGGGCGTGATGGCACACACCTTTAATCCCAGCACTCACTCGGGAGGCAGAGGTAGGAGGATCACCATGAGTTTGAGGCCACCCTGAGACTCCATAGTGAATTCCAGGTCAGCCTGGGCTAGAGTGAGACCCTATCTCAAAAAAAAAAAAAAAAAAAAAAAAAAAAAATCAGTCAATCTAAAATAGCTGATTTCACAGTAGAGAGATGAAAAGCAGTCAGTGGTGGCTATAAGATACACACACACACACACACACACATATATACACATATATGTACATATATATGTGTGTGTATATATGTATGTATTTATGTATGTATGTGGATGTTAGATAGTGGGTACCCAAATATACAGAGCAGTAAGTTCTCATGTTTTGTAGTGCAACTGGGTGACAATAGTTCATCACAATTTAGTAGATATTTTCAGAGAACTAGAAGAGAGGAGCTCAAAGATTACTAACACAAGGCAATGATGAATGTTAGAGGAGGTGGGAATGCTGTCACCCTGATTTCATCACTATTCATTGTATATGTATACCAACATATCATACTATACTCCATAAATATGTGCAACTACTGCATGCCAATAAAAATGAAGCAGTCAATAGTGACTGTGACCTTAGGAGTCACACAGCAGGGAGGCTGAGGCAAGAGAACTGCTGCAAGTTTGAGCCCCCCCCATCTTAGTAAATTTCAGATCATCTATGGCTAGGTGATGAAACCCTTTGTCAAAAAAAAATTAGGTAAAATTAGAAAAGAATTACTACTATACAACAAAGTTTTTAAAAAACGTCAGGGAATAAGTATGAGGCTCTAATATTTGATCTTCATTACTGTAAGAAGAAAGAAAAAGAAGGAAGAAAAGGAGGGAGGGATCCAGTGAAGGAGGGAAGAAAGGAAGAAGAAAGAGTACAAGAGAAAAGAAAAAGAGAGCAAGAGAGGAAGGGAGAGAGGACGAGAAAGAGGAAGGGAAGAAGGGAAAGAGAGAATGAATAAATGAATGAATAAGTATTTTAGGGGCCAAGGATCTTTACAAAGTGAATTTGATTGTGGGGATGGAAATTATCCAGAGATGGAGCTCCCATAATGGAGCCAAGTGTGAGCTTAGCTCAGCAGGCTGCTGGGATATTGGCTTGTTCACATTTTGTCTCCCTGTCCCTCCCCATCAGGCCACAGTCATGGGCAGTGCCAGGGTGGAAAACCACACGGAATGCCACTGCAGCACCTGTTATTACCACAAATCCTGAGCACTGTGACTGCTGACCAGAAGCAGACCACGAAGGAGCTTGCTACCATCCAGCCTCCTCGGCCTCCCTGCCCCTTGCCAGGCCAATTTGGTGTGCTCCTGACTCATTCCCTCCTGCCTGCCTGCTTTCCCTCCCTTCCTCCTCCCTCCTCTCTCCTCCCTTCCTCCCTCTCCCTTCCTCCCTTCCTCTTCTCCCTCCTCCTCCTTTCTTCCCCTCTCCCTTCCTCCCTCCCACCTGGCGGTATAAGGGCCAGCCAAGCTCTTACTGTTTACCGTGGCTATTAAAAGTTGGTCCCATCAGAAATAAAGCTTTTCAAATCAGCAGTCATTGAATCATCATTTTTCCCTATAAGTAAAGCCAATTGCTTTTTAAAACTTTATTTTATTTCATTTATTTGAGAGAGAGAAAGAGGCAGAGGGAGGGAGGGAGGGAGGGAGGGGGAGAGAGAGAGAGAGAGAGAGAGAGAGAGAGAGAGAGAGAGAGAGAGGGAGGGAGGGAGGGAGGGAGGGAGGGAGGGAGGGAGGGAGGGAGGATGGGTGGGCATCCAGCCACTGCAAATGAACTCATGTGCCACCTTGTGCAGCTAGCTTACATGGGTACTGGGGAATTGAACCTGGGTCCTTTGGTTTTGCAGGCAAGCACCTGAACCATTAAACCATGTCTCCAGCCCCCATTTGCTTTTTTTTTTTTTTTTTTTTTGAAGTAGAGTCTCACTCTGGCTCAGGCTGACCTGGAATTTAGTATGTAGTTTCAGGGTGTCCTTGAACTCAGGGCAATACTCCTACCTCTGCCTCCCAAGTGCTGGGATTAAAGGCATGCTCCATTGTGCCTGGCTCCAATTGCTTGAAAAAAATATTTTAGGGGCTGGAGAGATGGCTTATCAGTTAAGGCACTTGCATGCAAAGCCAGAGGACCAAGGTTTGATTTCCCAGAACCCATGTAAGCCAGATGCACAAGGTGGCACATGTGTCTGGAGTTTATTTGCAGCAGTTTGAGGCACTGGAATGACCATTCTCTCTCTCTCTCTCTCTCCTTTCTTTCCTCTCAAATAAATAAACATAAAGTATTTTAAAATATATGTCTTTTTAATTCATTGTATTTGAAGAGGGGAGAAAAATAGGCAGGTAGAGAATGGGTGTGTCAGAGCCTCTAGCTGCTGCAAACTCCAGATGCATGCACCACCTTGTGTGCATCTAGCTTATGTGGGTCCTGGGGAGTTAAACCTGGGTCCTTTGGCTTTGCAGGCAAGCACCTTAACTGCTAAGCCATCTCTCCAGCCCGCCAATTCTTTTGGTAGGATTTTACAAAGGAAATGAGCCAATGGGTGAATCTGGTTTCCATCCAGCCTTTGGTACAATCTTTTCCTCAGTGGGCTCAGTCCAGACAACTCACTGGGTAGGAGAAGAAAGAATGAGAACATGTACTTCCATTCACTTTTATACTCCCCTTTACGTTTCTATTTTGACTGGTTTTATCAAAACACGGATACATTATTATGATGATATATGCATATATGTTATCTATAAATAAACATACATATATTGGGGATATTTGAGGAGAAACTTGTAGCGGTGAAAAAGTGTCCAATCAATAAGCAGGAAGTAGCTGGGAGAAGTGGCGCACGCCTTCAACCCCGGCACTCGGGAGATTCCCAGCCCTGTAGATTTTTTCCACATGTTTTTTATTAACAACTTTCATTATTATAGAAAATATCCCATGGTAATGCCCTCCCTCCCCCCACTTTCCCCTTTGAAACTCCATTCTCCATCATATCCCCTCCGCCTCTCAATCAGTCTCTCTTTTATTTTGATGTCATGATCTTTTCCTCCTCTTATGATGGTCATGTGCAGGTAGTGTCAGGCACTGTGAGGTCATGGGTATGCAGGTCATTTTGTGTCTGGGGGGAGCACGTTGTAAGGAGTCCTACCCTTCCTTTGGCTCTTACATTCTTTCCATCACCTCTTCTGCAATAGACCCTGAGCCTTGGAAGGTGTGATAGAGATATTGCAGTACTGAGCACTCTGTTCACTTCTTTCCAGCACCATAATGCCTTCTGAGTTATCCCAAGGTCACTGCCACCTGGAAAGAGAAGATTCTCTACCAAAAGTGAGAGTAGCATTAATATATGGGTATGAACATTAAGAGAAGTGCTTACTGGGCAGTTTGATAAGCATAGTATATACATTTAGCCAGACCAAAGCAGACATTACACCCCTAGGGCTCATGACTACCCCTGTTTTAAGTTTTCAGTATCAGAGATGTATTCCCTCCCATGGAGTGGGCCTCCAGTCCAATTAGAGGGAAGTTGGTTTCCACCATAACAGATGTGCCACTATTGCACCTGTTGGCTCATTTGGTCTGGCTGGCCAACTATGAGTCTTGCAGTGTCCACTGTTGAGTATCTTCACTGGTGATTTCTCTCTCTCCCATTGAACTGCATGCAGAATGGCTTCTTCCAGCTTTCTGTCAGCTGGTCTACCTGGAGGAGGTTATCAGCTCAGTTCCAACAGGATTTCTCAGTGGCCTTGCAGCCCAAGTATGTGGAGTCTTCAGCAATACCTGTAGTTTGTAATAAATATTTATGAGAGAGAGAGAGAGAGAGGGAGAGAGAGAGAGAGCAATTTAGCATGGGTGCCCCATGGTCTCTTGCCACTGAAAATGAATTCCAGATGTATGTGCTACTTTGTGCATCTGGCTTTACATGGGTACTAAGGAATTGAAAGGAGGCCATGAGTCTTTGTAAGAAAGTGCCTTTAACCATTGAGCCATCTCCCCAGTTTATATATATAGTGTGTGTGTGTGTCCTTAGGTAGTTTTAGTATCTGGGTGACACTGGTCTTGTAGAATGACTTTGGTAGAGTGCCCCATTTCACCTTATGGAAGAGTTTGAGTAGCATCGGTATTAGCTCTTTTTTCGAAGTTTTGTAGAATTTGGCCATGGATCCATTTGGTCCTGTAGTTATTAGAAGGCTTCAACAGACACACCTTCTTAACTGCTATTGATCTGTTCAAGTTGTTTATATCTTCTTTTTTAAAAAGATTAATTTTTTTATTTGAGAAAGAGAGAGAGAGAGAGGAAATTTGTACACCAAGGCCTCAGCCACTGCAATTGAACTCCACGGGCTTCTGCTAACTCATAGGCATGTGCAACCTTGCACTTGCCTCACCTTGTGTGTCTGGATAACATGGTTCTGAAGAGTTGAACATGGGTCCTTAGGTTTCACAAGCAAGCACCTTAACTACTAAGACATCTTTCTATCCCTGTTTATATCTTCTTGACTTAATTTTGGTATGTCATATGTGACTAGGAATTTTTCCATTTCTTCTAGATTTTCCAGGTTTTGGGGACTTAAGTTTTTAAGGAATTTAATTAAATATCAAGTTAAATTATTAAGAGTGCTTATAAAATACATTAATTACTTTTTCTCTTGAAACCATTAATTGAGAGATGCAGTCTGCAGCCTATGGGATCATGTTGTATAGTTATAAATATATGGCCCACATGATTGCCTCCAAATCAGTAAATTGTAAATATTCACCAGACCTGGTTCTCATGATTTCCCCTACTATTGCTTCCACCTTTCAACACCTATGGATGTCCATAATACTTTACATATGAAATGAAAATAATCAAATAAACATTAGACTCCTTCTTGAAGGATGCAATTGACTTCTTTAGTTCATGTCTATGAGACTTTTTCAGTGGTCTATTCTTAGAATGTTAGATCAGTGAGAATCAAGATAAACACAAAGTCTACAAAGACAGACAGATCAGCTGGATACTCACTCGTTTTAATACTTCCATTGCTAAGTGGATTTTTTTTGTTGTTTATTTTTGCTTATTTGAGAGCAACAAAGAGAGAAAGAGGGAGAGAGAGGGCAGAGGTTGTGCACCAGGGCTTTCAGCCACTGCAAATGAACTCCAGGCACATGTGCCCCTTTGTGCATCAGGATAACGTGGGTCCTGGGGAAGTGAGCCTCGAATCGGGGTCCTTAGGCTTCATAGGCAAGCACTTGACCACTAAACCATCTCTCCAGCCTGCTAAGTGGATTTTCAATGATAATACTTTCATCTGACAGGTGAGAACTGAAAATGAATGTACCAGGTTTTCAAAGCCCATTATTGTCACAGACACCTGTCTTTCTCTTTTCCTTTATTATCCAGGGAGGACATTCTCAAGGACTGTCTCAGAGGCGGTTGGTAAGAGTCAACACTATGGGCTCCAGTGTGCATATTCGTGACACTGATGGCAGCTTTCCTTGTGACTACTACAACTTAGTTGAAGAGCTGTTTAACTTGTTAAGCTCTACCCTACCTTCACTTTCAAGCATAATGCTGTGTATGTCTACATACTATAAATACATGTGAGATGTGTGTACATAGACATGCACACATGGCATGCTCTACAAAATGGATAGGTGAGCTGAACAGTAGTTCTCAAAATAAGAAAAGCAAATGGCCAGTAAATATTTGAAAAAGTATTCAACATCCTTGGCCACCAGCAGAATACAAATTAAAACTTTGCATCTGCATTTATGTGGATGCTGGGGAATTGAATCTGAGCCAGCAGGCTTTGCAAGCAAGCACCTTTAACTGCCAAACCACCTCCCCAGCCTCACTATGATCTTTTAAAAAAACATTTTATATTTATTTATTTATTTCAGAGAGAGAGAGAGAGAGAGAGAGAGAGAGAGAGAGAGAGAGAGGGAATGTGTGCTTCAGGGTCTCCAGCTACTGCAAATGAACTTCAGATGCATGTGCCCCTTGTCTATCTGGCTAACGTGGATCCTGGGGAATCGAACCTGGGTCCATTGGCTTAGCAGGCAAATGCCTTAACTGCTAAGCCATCCCTCCAGCCCTCAATATGATCTTTATCCACTAGTATATCACTAAGTTGGAAGGATAAAGCTGATGAAATAGAGGATTGATAAAATTATCATTGGTGACTGACATTTCTCTGTCCCAGTTTATCCAAGTATTTTTTCATTCAAGTTTACATACAAAATAACACAAAGGAGGTTATCAGGTGTATTCCCTTGCTGGTAGATTCCAATGAATCCTGGGATCAAAACAGCTGTTTCTATTTTGGAAGTATTCTATTCTACTTCTTTCTACCACTGATATCTGTAAGGCTAAAACTGTATTTCCACTTCCTCTGCTGCATGTTCTGAGAATTACTCCCCAAGGCATCACTGAAGAACTTTCCTTTTGCCTATTGTTATTTATGGTCCCATATGCCAGCTGATATTTATACTTTTTAAATCTCTAGAGAACCATTATTGCAACATTATTTTTGAAACAATCTACCATTCTCTCAATAAGCAAAGTGAATACAGAAGACACCATGGGTCCAATTCTCACATGTCCAACAGGGAAAAAAAAGAACAGGAAAATAATTAGTGTTGATTCTTAGTTGGGTATCTTTCCCATGTCCCTTGTTGGCTCATTAGAAGCTGAAGGATCCTGTTATTTAAGGAAAGAAAAGTGAGTATGAAAAGTACATATCTTAGGAGGTAATGTCTTTTCACTTTTTTTTTTTTTTTTTTTTTTGGTAAGGGAAAGTCTTATTCTTCCTCGGATTTTACTGGGACACATAAAGTGTTCTTTTGTCATTGCAGAAGGAGGAATAAAATTAAAATCCCCCCCCTTTTTCTAGGCTCATCCGAAACCCGCACGTTCAGCTGCAGCGATGAGGAGCAGCACGGAGTCACAGCACGAGGGGTGTGAGAGAGCGGCTCTTCTGCCCCCGCAGCCGAAACCCCAAAGAGCACGAGCAAGAACCGGGCGGGCGTGGGGGGGGCTACGTGCAGGTTACAGAGGTGACACTCTGCTTTTGCCTAACCTTCTGAAAAGTTGTTCAGCCAAATGCCTGTCATAGCAGAAGGAAATAAATAAAATATTATGGGGAAAAAAGCCCAGAGAACTTAGCCAGTCATGACAATCACCCCCATTCTCTCCAGTCGCTTACTGTTACTGTGACTTAAGGTAGAATGAGAGGCTGAGTAATTGAAGAGAAGCCAATAAAGTGCTTATTTAGCTTTGTCCCACTTCTTTTCTAACGTGAACTTGAAGTTAGGCTAAAAGTCAAGCTCTTTTTCATTGTATTTGGTAAGAAAGCCTGTAGCCCTTCAAATTTACCAGAATTTGTTAATCTTCATCTTCTGTGAGACAATATGGAAAGAATCCAAGTCTTCCTGAAGGCTTCCCAAGTGACTCACAGTGTGGGAGAGAGAACTGAAGGCTTCGAGCCCTTTCCCTGGTGGATGCTAGGTGGTAGAGACTGTCAGTTGTTCCCAGCAGAGATGAGAAGTTCTGGTCAACATCCCCAGCAGGTTAGCTCACAAACTTCCCAAGGAGATAATTCCTGGCTCAAACTTTTTCCTTTCTAATTATATCAGCCATTGTGACAGACCACTAACACAGATCCCATAATAGCTACTACTGCTTCCAGTGGCCTTCAAATGCTCATAACAATCCTTTCTAGTAGCAATTGAGTTGGTGGGTTTCTTGGACATCTGATCTGGTCAGTGCATCTTCTCAAATAAATATCTCTCCCCAGGATGTTTTTCAAGGATATTTATATTTTTACATAAATATTTCATATCCCAATCATTGCTAGACATTTAAAAAGCTTTAAAGAATAGAGGTTGGTCCACAAACCCCTCAAAAAACCTACATTGAAGCAGACTTCAAAGTCTTTTAATAATTGAGAAGAGCATAAGAACCATAAATGGAGAAGAGAGCAGGTGGAATACAAGATGGTAGCAACTGTTGTGAGCCAAAGATAGTGTCTCACTCTTGCCCAGGCTGACCTGGACTTCACTATGTAGCCTCAGAGTGGCAATCCCCCTACCTCTGCCTCCCAAGTGCTGGGATTAAAGATGTGCACCACCACGCCTGACTAGCCAAACAAAATCTTATCTTCTGCTGATGAGACCCTGCTACACTGGTGGCCAAGATGGTCATTGGCTAAAGTTCTGCCAAAGTCTATAAACACTGCAAGAGCTATGTCAAGTGTGCAAAGTTAAAGTGCATTGGAAGTCAATCATTTCATAAGTCCCTGGGCAAAGGCATAATGCGTCCATCCCTAACGTGGAGCCAGGATTGCTCACCTTTTGGGACCACCCTCCTACAGTGAACAGCCCTGGTCCCGTGACTCATCATCACCAACGCTGAAAGCAGGGTTAAAAAAAGGTCATATTTCCAGGGCTGGATGGCTTAGTATTTAAGGCACTTACCTGCAAAGCTGATTTTGATTGCCCAGTATCCATGTAAGCCATATGCACAAGGTGGCATATGTATCTGGAGATCATCTGCAGTGGCTGGAGGCCTTGATGCATCCATTTCCTCTCTCATAAATAAATAAATTAATTAAATTAAATAAAAACCATACTTCCAGGTAGCCCGATTTCCTTCTTTCTGGTCTCTGGAGCTATCTACTCAACCTGACTGAAAATGCAGGATCATTGATTGCCCACTTCCATCTCTATTTTTTTATTTTTTAATCAATTTTTTATATATTTGAGAGATAGAGAGAGAGAGGGCACTCCAGGGCCTTCAGCCACTGCAAATGAACTCCAGATGCATGTGCCACCTTGTGCATCTGGCTTACGTGGGTCCTGGGGAATCGAACCTGGGTCCTTTGGCTTTTCAGGCAAGCGTCTTAACCACTAAGCCATCTCTCCAGCCCCATCTCTTTTTTATTTCAAATTTTTTATTAACAACTTCCATGATTATAAAAAATATCCCATGGTAATACCCTCCATCTCCCCCCACTTTCCCCTTTGAAACTCCATTCTCTATCACATTCCCTTCCCATCTCAATCAATCTCTCTTTTATTTTGATGTCATGATCATTTCCTCCTTTTATGATGGTCTTGAGTAGGTACTGTCAGGCACTATGAGCCACTTCCATCTCTTATGGAGGTTGGTGGCATTATTATTTTTTCTTTTTTTTTTTAAAAGCTTTTGTATTGACGAAGTTCATATATGTATGCAGGGTATGTTGACCACAATCACTTCTATTACCTTATTTAGTTCTCCCTGCCTGCCCCTCTTCCACTGTTGAACCCCTTCTTTCCAACTAGTCTCTCCTCTATTTGGATGGTTTCAATTGTTTTGGCCTCCTACATCATCCATGATGGAATGTAGATGGGCCTTGGCTGTCATGTGGAGGTGTGGGCTTGTGCTAAGGCAAGGAAGGGGCTGGATAGACCCCATGTTGAGCCCTTTGGGGGAAATGAGACCTTTGAAGACCTCAGTTATGGCTGGGTAGGAGGGGTAGAGGGTCCTGAGATTCTAATATTTTAGCATCTTTTTTTTTTTTAACTAAAAAACCCCAGAATTTTTGAAAAGGAGAAAGTGGAAGGGAGAAGTCTCATGGGGTCAGGGGTGACATGGTCATATCTTTAACTTCTCTGAGCTGAAAACTGGGTTGTTTTCATCATCTGTGTGTCATTCCCTTCTCTGTTAATTAATTCAAGAATGGTACGATATCTGTAAACATTTTTCCTATGGTGTTAGCTCTCCCTTGAAGAAGATATCTCTAGTATAGATAAACAACTTCATATTCAACTTCAAAAGCTTAAAGAAGAAACACAAAATGTGTCTTTATCAAAACTTCAAGAAGCTGTCCAGTAGTTATATACTTCTACTTGGCTTTCTGAATTGAATTTAAAGGTGTGGCTCTTTTCAGGATTAGCTGTGTATTTACTTATCTCAAAAGTACAGTCTTGTCTTGCCTCTTCCACCTCTTCCAAACAGAAGTGAGGCTGACCCATGCTTCCCTCCAGAACCCTACAGCCTGACCAGACCCCCTCAACCTGAGAGGACCCACACTGAGTTGCTTCTGTTTCAATAAACAAAAAAAGAGAACTGTGGGAATGAACTATAAGAATGAAATATGGGAATGAACTATAAGAATGAAATATGGGAATATTTCTTATGGACCTTCCAAATAATTTTTCTGAGATTATTGCTGTGAGATGCTAAAGTCCTTACTTGTAACTTGTCCAAATTTAAGTTTACAACTATGTAATCCACTGGTTTAAAGCAACATGGCTAGGTCTCCTTAGCCTTCATGTAGCTTTGACCTGCACAGCACAGATGACCAGTATTGACAAGCAGTGTTTAGAGATGCTGATTGATCTTAAGCTATGCTCTTTGCCCAGTATACACAGTGACCCAAGTGGATTCTTGACTCATAGCAAGCACATGTGCATGAGAAGTGCTGGCTGTAGCACTGAATACAGTGAGGTCAGCAACTAAGGGCCCACAGGTCTGCCAGAGACAGCAGTGCACTTAATGTGACTGCATGTGTGATCAGGGAGTGTGTGTTCTGAATCTACAGGGTCCAGCAGATGGGACTGCATTTGTGATAAGAGTGTGTGCTCTGAATCCACAGGGTCTGTCCAGCAGGTCAGACCCCTAAACCACTTCCTTAACAAATGTTTAAGGATGGTCCAAAGCTGAAAGTTCCTTACCCTTTGCTCATACAGTGTATGACTTGTTCACATATTACTAGATTTTGGCTGTTCAATAAAAACAATGAATCCTTGTATTCAGAGGAAGCTACAGCCACAGTAAGATCATAAGGACAGGGACAGCAGATGCAGCGGGTTTACTAAGTACGTAAACTAATTTTTTCACCTGCCCCCACCCCAGTGCTGCAGATAGAGGCAGCTAGTCCACTCCTGGTTTGGGTATATCAGGAGGTAGCTCTCCCACTTCTCAGGCTCTGCTCCTGGAAGAAGTTTGCCCACTTCTAAACAGAAAAATTCTAGGAGTTAGTCTTCTAAATTGAGGTCTGTGTCTCCCAAACAACAACACCCATCACCTTATCTTTTCCTCTCCCAAATCCCCCCTCCTCTGAATCCCTTATTTTTTTCAAAGTAGTCTCTCTTTTGTTTTGATGTCATCACTTTCTCCCTCCTATTATGCAGACCTTGTGTAGTGTCAGCTACTGTGAGGTCATGAGTACTATGGCCACTTTGTGACACTCAAACATTTTTGTCAATAGACTTCATCAGTTTAATAGGAGATTAGCAAGCACCTAGAAGTTGTTAGCAAAGGTAGTCAGAGCAGGAGAATGTCTTGGCATTGAAGAGCCCAAACCAAAGTAATGCCATGACAGGCTTTAAAGATATTAATAGGCCTAAGTTTCTGTTTCCCAGCAGGACCCATATTACTGACACAGCACTTTGCAGTTATTGGGAAAAACAACCACAAATTGCTCAGTACCCAAAATAACCCTGTAACAGGCCAATCAAAAAGGACCAAGTGGATGTTACATATTCCTGTGGCTCTTGTGGCTACAGATAAGTTTGCTTAACGGTCCTCAGTTACTATGTAACCAATCAGCTTGCAACATATATACTTTTGCTAAATGTCAACCAATCATGTAACTGCTACATTGGAAATTCCCCTTTTCTTTGTTTAAACCTAATAAAAGCTCCTCCCGGATGCCATTCAGGGCTCTTGGATGGACCCACCGTGTTGGTAAACACTGGAGCCCAAGCTTAAGCCCAAAATAAAGCTCTTTGCTGTTGCATACATGTCCAGCTCTCTTGGTGGTCTTTGGGGACTCTGTGATCTGGCCATAACATTTGGGGGCGCATCCGGGATCCCCAAGCCACCCCCTCAAGATCCCCCCGACAGGTTGAGCTGAACCATTGGCTTTTAAGTGTCTATGTTTTGTCTTTCTTTCAGTCAGTATATAAGTGAGCTCGCCCTGTAATTCTGATTTTGCCCCCATGGTCTGGCAGATGTGCCACTGGCAACCACCCTGCCTGGGCAGTGGGTCCTGAGTGCCCCAGGCCCACCTGAAGGGGATTCAATTGCCTTAGTGAATTTGCAGAGACAAAACAAGTTGCTCCTATGGTACAGTGAGAGGCCATCATCTCACTTTCAGTTTTGCCTCCAACGGCCAGGAGTATTTGTTCTTTTTCTGTGTATGTTCATTGTGCTTGTTAGTTGTGTCGTGTTTGTGACTGTGACTAAAGAGATGAGATGGATGCAGGTTACACCTCTTTCTCTTCTAGAGAACCATTTCAAGGAAATTAAAGACCTGAGCATAGAAATTAAAAAGGGAAAGTTAAATGTCTTTTGCAAGAGTGAATGGCTGACCTTCAACATTGGGCAGCCAACTAAAGGCACTTTTAACCTACCGACCATTTGCCAGATGTTTTAGGTCAACTTCAACTTACATAGAGGATTATTGAAAACAATAGAATTCCCTCTGAAGAGGTAATTTATAATTTTTCAGGTTTTTTTTTTTTTTAAAGATTGTAATGTCCTATTACTTAAAAGGAATAGGTAACTGACCTGAATTCTAGGCCAGCCTGCCTCAAGATAGCAACAAAATTTGCCTTAGTTACTCCTAATAAAATCATTCCCAAGTGCCTTATTGGTATTAATGACATAAAAGTCCTTAGACTACTTGCTTGTTAGTGAGTAATAGGAGTAATCAATTTGGTGTCATTTTTCTTAGTTGCCTTATAAGAAAGATGGTTAATAGTGAGGTGAAATAAATTGATTAAGGGAACTGGAAAGGAATTTTTCAATGTTGGGACATAGAATGCTCATTAAAAATGTTTTTTTTTTTTTTGAGTGGTACTTAGATCAGAATGTTAAAGTATGTGGATAAAGGTGTGCGGATGTAAAAAGGAATTTTCAGGCTAAACCTAAACACCATGCCTAAAGTTAGAGATTTTTCAACTGTTTACAAACACTTAGGACCAAAAAGAACTAATTTTCAGGCTAAAATATGTTGGGACAGCTTGTGTAAGCTTTATCAAATTAAGTCATATTAATTAATTAATTAAATTAATTAATTAAGTCATAAATTAAGTCATATCATATTAAGTCATAAATAAAATTAAGGCAAAATCGTTGGTTGTCAAATGGTGTTTTTTCTTTCCAAAAATATTTATCAAGGGTTATATTAAAATTTAGCTAGCTGTTTTGGCTCATAAAAGACCAGATTCTGCTCCATTACATATTAACTAACTGTCTCAATTAAGTCCAGTGCTTATAACAAAATTAACTCTTAGGATATATTCCCAACTTTAGGGTACAGCCTCATGCTCAAACAGTGGTCCTCATCTGAAAAGAAATAATCAAACTCTGTGTTTCTGTTTTCAATGTTCTTTGGGTAATTGATATCCACACAGGTATCTGAACTAATCAAAGATGTTTTCAAACACAGGTGCTAAGACTTTATACTGTCTTGTCCTTTTCTGACAATTTCTAGGTTAAATTAATTAGTTTGTTTGTAAATCAATTGGTACTGTTTTTAAGACTGGCAACGGGTTCTGCCTATATTTATAAATGTTAGATATTTGAAGTATGAGATGTGCCTACTTTCTATGCCTCAGATATATGGCTTATGCTGCCACAGTACAACAAAAATTTAAAAGATTGGACAAAATAATTTTAGAAGCCCTTGTGCCATTCTTTAAATCTATTTCAGTAATCAAATGTGCTCTATATGTTCATATATCCAGGTTGGTTTAACTTCCTTTCTAAGTGTGTTAATTACCTACGTAGAAGCCAAAGCCAGTTGGAGTCATTGGAGCAAAAGGGGCCAATATTTTGGCTTGTGCTTCCAGGTCATGAGGCCACTGGAGATGATGGGTCATATCTACATTGGTCCCCTGGTAAGTCACCTGTCTTCCTGAGCAGGGAACATACAGCGACCCAAACAAAATTGGTGTGCAGTCTGAAACAGGAGAGTCACAATTGAGGAGCAATCACTCCTCCTGACTTCCCAAAGAAGGAAAAACTGTTGGCCAGCATGGCCCTGACTCATCCTAACAGACAAAAAAAAAACAAAAAAAAAACAAATAAAACAAACAAACAGTAAGCTATAGGGCTTCTCCTGGGTCACTAAAGTCTCTTTGGAGAGCCATTAGTGCCCTCAAAATTAATCCTTAATTAACTTTTGGCTATCTACATGGTCTTCAACACTCAGAGAAAAATGTATAATCAAAGATAAAATAATTCCTTAAATATATAAATGGCCTATTAAGTAATAATACAACAAGAGCTTTCTAAGAGGGGAAACAAACATTAAGACATTTTCCCCCATAGTTCTAATTGTATAACAAAAAAACTATAAATGTTAAAAGGGTAATTTTCAAATCTAAAATATATAGATAAGTTCTGAGATGGAAAAAACATATTTGTACAGCCTTTAATGGAACCCGGTAACTCTCTATTATCAAGATTAAATGTTATGTATATGTTTCTGATAACTCTGTTAATATCTCATCTGTTTTACAAGCTATGTCAAATACTCCTGTGCCATTTAATGAACAGTTCTGGAAAAAATTGTCAGCTAGCTCATCCTCAGACAATACAAGCCTGTCTACCTGGATTCCCTTGACTTCAAAGAGGACCAGTTTTCTGTGTGCTCACTTCTCATTAACTCCTTACTTTTATTCTTTTGCCCCAATGTTATCTTCCAAGACTATCTTCCTACACTCTGGGGTCCATTACAATAGTTCCCTTCTCTGGGAGAGACTCTAACTACAACCCCCACTTCATGTCCCATTCAGCAGGAAGTAATATATGATCTGATGTCTTTGTCCCAGTTCTCTAAAATCAGTTGGAGTGTCTTCTCATTAGAGGGAGAAATAAAAGGAGATAAAATTAGGGTGACTGGACCACCACCAACACCCCACAAGTACTGACCAGAGGACTGGATCATTGTACGTCACTACCACTGCTGAGAGACCCTCAAACCTCATTGGAAAGGACCCAAGATTGGGTCCTCTTAAGTTATAAGCAGAGGGGGAATGAAGAGCCAAAACCAAAGTAACGCCATGACAGGCTTTAAAGATATTAAGAGGCCTAAGTTTCTGTTTCCCAGCAAGGCCCAAATTACTGACACAGCACTTTGCAGTTACTGGGAAAAACAACCACAAACTTCTCAGTACCCAAAATAACCCCTGTAACAGGCCAATCAAAAAGGACCAAGTAGATGTTATACATTTCTGTGGCTCTTGTGGCAATAGTTAAGTTTGCTTAACATTTCTCAGCTATCATGTAACCAATCAGCTTGTAACATGTATACTGTTGCTAAATGTCAACCAATCACATAACTGCTACATTGGAAATTCCCCTTTTCTTTGTTTGAACCCAATAAAAGCTTCTCCTGGATGCCATTCGGGGCTCTTGGATGGACCCACTGCATTGATAAAGTCTGGAGCCTGAGCTTAAGCCCAAAATAAAGCTCTTTGCTGTTGCATATGTGTCCAACTCTCTTGGTGGTCTTGGTGGGGACTCTGTGATCTGGGCATAACAGCATCTCTGTCTTAAAACATTTTTGGTTAGCTGGGCACTTCCGAGGCAAACATGCCGCTAAAATAAGGAAAGCTGGAGACAGGCAAGTCAGGCGTTGGACTTCAGGAACAGTAGACCTCAGAGGACCTTTTTTTTGGGGGGGGTGTGAATTTTCCAATTTGAGCATAAGGCTATACCCTGGAGGTATATCCTATCTTGAGAGTTAAATTATTTACTTTTGAGCAATAAGAGATTTTTTGACATATTGGGATGGAGATTGATCAAGACTATTTTGATTATATATTTAATAGAAGCAGAGAGAACCTGATTATTGATAAACCTTGATAAATTTGTTTGAAAGAGAGGAGCATAGGTGGGTAATATAAATCATATATTTGGCAATACAAGAATAAAATAATGCCTTACATTTGGCAATGAATAAAATACGTCTTTTTATTTGTTTATTGTTTTGAGGTAGGGTTTCACACTAGCCCAGGCTGACTGGAATTCACTATGTACTCTCAGGGTGGTCTCAAACTCATGGTGATCTTCCTACCTCTGCTTCCCAAGTGCTAGAATTAAAGGCATGTGCCACCATGCCCAACAATAAATCTTACATTAGCAACAGGAGCTATTGAGATGTTAGGACTGAAGCAATCACTTTGTAAAATATTTATTTAGTAAAGGGCCTTTACTGCACATTATTCAAAGTATTTTGACCAATATAGACAAGGTACATTAACAGTCTTGTGTCTGAATAAATCAAGTTAATTATTAGTTGAATATTTAAAACAGAAGCAATCTAATTGACAAACCAATAATTAATTATTTGCTAAAAACTTAAGTCGTTATAATTAGCATTTTGGAGATCATCTAGTTAATAAACCCAAGTAATAAGCATTTTAGGAACCACCTGAAAATCTTGACCTAATTGAATCTGTAATTCAATTTAAGGAAAGCAGAATTGAAGCTTTTTTCCACTCTTAAAATCTATCTACTGTTGAAGTTAGTATTAACATTTTCATTATTATTAAAACCAAAGGCCATTGAAACTTAGTTCCCACTAACCATTTCCAATTCCTGCCTCATACCCACTCTCCCAGCTTTTGGTAATCACCGTTTGATTCTCATCTTCTATAGGATCTACATTTTATAATTCAGATGTAAATAAAATCACGTTGTGCTTGCAAAAAAAAAAACACTAAAAGTATCTTTTGCTTTATTTAAAAGATTGGACTTGTTTTTTAACTTCATTTTTTAAAAATTTATTAGAGGCAGAGAGAGGGAGAGAGAGAGAGAGAGAGAGAGAGAGAGAGAGAGAGAGAGAGGGAGAGAGGGAGGGAGAGAGAATAAATGGGCGTTCCAGGGCCTCTAGCCACTGCAAAAGAACTCCAGATGCATACACCACCATGTGTATCTGGCTTATGTGGGACCTGGAGAATTGAATCTGAGTCCTTAGGCTTTGTAGGAAAAGTGCCTTAAACACTAATCCATCCAGCCCCAAAGGCACATTTTAAAGTCAAAAGTACAGAGATTAATTTTTTAAAATATGCTGTAAACTGGGATTTTTAAATTTGCAAATCAGTAGCAGCTTAAAGTATATTTATGCACATTTTTAAATCAGAAAACTTAATGACTATAGATTTAGTTAAGTAATTCTTGAACAAGAAACACAGAAAGCAGCTGAAGAAAACAGACTGAGCTAATCACCTCCTGAGGGCTGGTGGCCATCCTGTACTCTGGGAGGAAGCAGGCTGGACAGATGTGTGCTCATTGGCAGTCTTACTGCCACTGTGGGTGGGTCACTGCTTTCTGCATGTGTCATGGCATCTGTGTGGTGTCCAGACTAGAGGACTTTAGGAGAGAGGGAGAGAGGAAGAGAGAGAGAGAAGAGAGAAGAGGGAAGAGAGAAGAGAGAAAGAGATAGAGGGAGGGGGGAATATGCAAGGGGAGAGAGGAGAAGAGAAGGAGAAGGAAGAGAGGAGGTTGCATACACCTGAAGCAGGAGAGCTGGAAAGAGAGGGAGAGAGGCATCTGGGGAGGCTTTGGATCTGTCTACTTGAGGGTGGGAACTGCCCTTCAGGGAAAGGCCTTGGAGACATGTGGAGGTGTGGGATGGTGCTAGGGAAAGGAGAGGGGCTGGCTAGACCTCCTACTGAACCCTTTGGGGAAGTAAGAGCCTTGAAGATCTCAGTTATGGCCAGTTGGGTGGAGAGAGGCTTCTGAGACCCTAATAAAGACTTGTTCAGTTGTGTGTTGTTCCATCTTCAGGAGTTTGTGTATTTTCTGTAGTTTCTTTTGCTGTCAATTTCTAGATTTATTGCACTGTGGTCAGATAAAATACAAAAAAAATTATTTCAATTTTGCTAAATTTGTTGAAACTTGCTTTATGTCCTATTGTGTGATCTATTTTAGAGAACATTCCATGTATTACTGAGAATAAAGTATATTCTGTAGTGTTTGGCTGGAGTGTTCTGCAAAGGCTTCTCAGATCTATTTGATCTATGGTATCATTGAACTCCTTTGTTTATCTGTTTATTTCCTGTGTAGTTACCTCTATTGGTGATAGTAGTATATTGAAGTTGACTGTTGTTATTGTTTTGGGGTTTATCTCTGGCTTTATAGCTAGTAGATTTTGTTTTCTAAAATTAGGTGCACTTCTGTTTGGTGTGTTTAGAACAATAATGCCATCTTGGTGAATTGTCCTCTTGATCAGCATGAAGTGACTTCCTTCATCTCTTCTAACTAAATTTTTCTTTATTTAAATTTTTTAAAATTTGTTTGAGAGCAGAGACTGAGCTAGCAAGAGAGCAGAGACGGGGAGAGAGGAAGAGAAAGAGAGAGAGAGCAAAGGAATGTACCAGCCAGGGCCTCTAGCCACTGCAAGTGAACTTCAGACACATGCACAACTTTGTGCATCTGGTTTTAGGTGAGCACTGGGGAATCCAACTCCAGGCCATCAGGTTTTGCAAACGAATGCCTCTAACCACTTAGCTCTTGATCTCTAGGTAGCTCTCGTGGGGGTCCTTCACCATGGGATCAAATTTTGTTAGGAGTGATGTATTCGCTTAGATTTTTCATGTTATGTTGAGTTTTATCCATCTGCCAGCTCTTTTTGGTATACACATGGTGAATACTTGTAATGGTGCTTGCGTGTTTGTTTGTTTTTTTTTTTTTTTGGTGTGTGTTCACTGGTCTTTTCTCTGCTTTGTGGTGATTGTAGTTCAGTCTTTGAAGTACTTGGCGCTGCCTCGTGACTGGGACAGGTGAGGCAGTCTCAATCCATTACAGCTAGGCTCAAACTTGCATCTGGGTCCCTGCCTGCATGGAAGATTGTTGGTGCCCTCTGTGGTATGGAGTGAGGATTGCTGAAGAGAAGGGAATCCAAATATTGAAACTTGGTACAAGTTCTAGCTCTGGTGGCTTGTCATCAGGGTTCATGTAGTGGATTCCTGAGGGAATTTGGATGCTGAACCCAATCACAATGCCAGGTTGTGTAGCTGTGTGGGGTTTAGGGAAGAGATTTCACTTAGGTTCCAATCCCATCCAGATTATAGTTGTGGTTATTGTATGTGTGCAAATTGGAGAGGAGATGAGAGGATTAGCATCACTCCCTAACCCACCTGAGTAATAATAGTAGGTACCACCTGGATATCAAGGTCGAGGAGAGAGCATTTGTGCTGATCCCAATCCCAAGCCGGTGGTAGGTGGTGTGTCCATGGTGGTGGGAGCTGGCTTGCACTGGGTAGCATGGTAGAGGGGAGAGCATTTCTGAGGCATGGTGCTCTCCTTTTCTCCTGCCCACAATTTATAGAGTTAGTTCTTACATGTTGTCCCAAAGATCATGCATACATCTTCCACGTATTTTTAAAACTTTATCATTTTCTTAAAATAAACATGTCAAATTCTTTTATTTTGTCTTCGAGCCCTGATACTCTGCTCTCCCCATGACCATTCTTTGATGAGGCTTTTGACAAAGCTTTTTATTTTTTTATTTTATTTTTTTTTAAATATTTTATTTATTTATTTGAGAGCGACAGAGACAGAGAGAAAGACAGATAGAGGGAGAGAGAGAGAATGGGCGCGCCAGGGCTTCCAGCCTCTGCAAACTAACTCCAGACGCGTGCGACCCCTTGTGCATCTGGCTAACGTGGGACCTGGGGAACCGAGCCTCTAACCGGGGTCCTTAGGCTTCACAGGCAAGCGCTTAACCGCTAAGCCATCTCTCCAGCCCTTGACAAAGCTTTTTATTTCATTTACTCTGTTTTTTATTTCCATCGTAATTTCAGCTTTTTCTTCAATTTTTCTATCTTTCTATTTTCTTCTCTCCCATGACTCTTATTTCATTCAACTGCTTATTTGCATTCTCTTGGAATTTTTTGAATTTATTTGCACATATTTATGATTCTTTTGAATTTTTGGTCTTGAATTAATTTCACCTGTGCCATCATTCTCAGCTTGATAGATTTTGAAGGAGACATGTTGTCTTGACTTCTTATATTGTTTGTATCTGCTTATGTGTGTGCATGTTGTGTCTTTTTTTTTTTTTTTTTGAGGTAGGTGCCACCACTCCTGGCTGTTGTGACTTTTGCATGAACAGTAAGGTTGCCAGTTGAATTGTTTTTATTTTTAAATTTATGCCATCTTTATTCTTTCAGCGTAGGTGTTTGCCAAAATTCAAGACAAACTGACTTGTAGTAGATTTGAGGCCGATGGCAGTGACTACTGCAAAGACTCAAAACTCATAAAAGTGCTAAGAAGTGATATTTAAGTGCTTCTACTATATGAGATATCTCTATCACACTGGCCCAGGCTTAGGTGACATGGCAGAAGTGATGAAAAGGATGTAAGAGCCAGAAGATGGGATGGAGTCCTTTGGAATGCTGTCTTTTAGACACAGCGTAGCCCTGGCATTCATTGTCTCACAGTTGCTATTACCTGCACAATATGGGGCCCATCAGTGTGTTGACAAGGATGAGGCAGGAAGGCCCCCAAACACCAAAATTTAAAGCCATCAAATAGAAGAGGAGCTAATTGGAAAGAAGAAAGTTCTGTGGTGGTTTGAGTCAGGTGTTCTTCATAAATTTAGGTATTCTGAATGCTAAGATTTGGGAATTAATGCCTTCTGGAGGGAGTGTGTTGTTGGGGGTGGGCTTATGGGTGTTATAGCCAGTTTCCCCTTGCCAGTGTTTGGCACACTCTCCTGTTCCTGTTGTTCACCTTATGTGGGTCAGGGGTGATGTCCACCCTCTGCTCATGCCATCATTTTTCCCTGCCATCATGGAGCTTCCCCTCGAGCCTGTAAGCCAAAATACACCTCTTTTTCCCACAAGCTGCTCTTGGTTGTGTAATTTCTACCAGCAATGCAAACCTGACTGCAACAGGTGCTCAGTGGAAAGGGTATGGGGAACACGAGACAAAAGAACGTAATAGGACAGGATTATGATCAAAATGCATGGTGTATATGTATGAAAGTTGTCAATAAAATTTTAAAAAGAAAAGAAAAATGTTTAGAAATGAAGAGGAAAAACAGTCTGTTGTTGAGGCTGGGCATGGTGGCACATGCCTTTAATATCAGCATTTGGGTGGCAGGGATAGGAGGATTGCCTTGAGTTTGAGGCCAGCCTGGGACTGCAGAGTGAGTTCCAGGTCAGCCTGGGCTAGAGTGAGACCAGACCTCAAAAAACCAAAATAATAAATAAATGAATAAATAAATAAATAAGGCTGTTGATGATTTGGCTTCCTACGACTCCAAATTCATCTCTTCAAGCTCTCAGATTTGCCCTTGTAAAGTATGAATTCTACTACTGGTCAAATTTGAAATAATTCTTTTTTTAAATTTTTTTGTTTATTTTTATTTATTTGAGAGCAACAGACAGAGAGAGAAAGAGGCAGAGAGAGAGAGAGAGAGAGAATGGGCACGCCAGGGCCTCCAGCCACTGCAAACAAACTCCAGACGCGTGTGTCCCCTTGTGCATCTGGCTAACGTGGGTCCTGGGGAATGGAGCCTTGAGCTGGGGTCCTCAGGCTTCACAGGCACGCACTTAACCGCTAAGCCATCTCTCCAGCCCTGAAATAATTCTTGATAATGACTTTCTTGCCCAAATAACTTAAGGCAAAGACTAGGGTGCTGTTCAATGAAGAAAGGTTGTGTTCCAAGGCACTATGAAGAAAGCATTGCAGCTAAATGTGAAGTAGAAACAGAAACCTAAATTTTATTTCAGCATTTTCTTAAGCAAATAATTTAATCTTCCCAAAACTTAGCTTTATTTTCTAAGATTTGTGATATCATGAAGATTAAGGAGGGCAGCATAAGTGGAAAATGTAACCAAGAATTATATGTAAGAAGCTCTTCCTTCCTTCCTTCCTACCTTCTTTTTTCTTAATTCTGATGATAGTATTGGTTCCAATGTCCATCCTGCTGTCTCTGTAATATTATTTTCCTAACCTTCCCACCTCAATCCAAGATACTTTGAAATCTCACTCTCAATTATTTTGTTGATCTTACTTTTAAGAAGCTTTCAATAATTTTAGAATTAAATGTGAGTTAAATTACATATGCATTGTTACTAGAGAACGGGGTTCCCCTCTCATGAGTTCTTAGTCTGGTTTATGAAAGAATTTAGAAACAGACTAATTAGAAAGCTGAAAGACAATTTTATTAGTATTGGTGAGACAAACTACCGGTCAGGAAAGCTGTACATCTTGGTCACTGCTGGAGGAGGGAGATGGATAATAAGAAGGGAGAAAGTTATGTCTTTTGAGTTAGGGGCCAGAAAGCAGGCAGGTGAAGCAATGGGTATCAGCAAGCAGCTGCATAGTGGGAGGAGAGGCAGAGAAATACTCATAGAAACAGTGAGAAAACCCTGTGTCAGAGCAACCATGCCCAGGATACAAAGAAAAGATAGAAAAGAAAATTTATGCTTTTTTTTTTTTTTTTTTTAAATGAGAGATAGAGCAAGAGGGAGAGAATTGGTGTGCCAGGGCCTCTAGCCACCATAACCGAACTCCAGATGCATGCTTCACCTTGTGCACGTGGGTAATCCTGCTCACTTGCATCACCTTGTGTGTCTGGCTTACATGGGATCTGGAGAGTTGATTATGGGTCCTGAGTCTTTCCCAGCAAGCACCTTAACTGCTAAGCCATCTTTCCAGCTCTGCTTTTTGGATTAGATCTGAGAACAGCAGACAGGCTCAGCAGTGAGGGTCTGTAAGCAACTGCATCAAAGGAGTAGCTTTTGCAGGGTTAAGTGTATTACCCCATTAAGGGGATAACTATTCCTCCCACCTTCCTAGCATGTTTTTAGGTGAGAGATGGTCTCTTGCTGGGTGATTGACAGGCTCAGGTGAGTTAACTGTTAAAGGAGGGAATAATTATCTTATTTTTTGGGTAGATTAAAATGTCTTGTCTCCATACCAGACAGAGGTAAAATAAAAATTCTGCTTTTTTTTTTGGCCAGGAGGAAGCAGCTTTCCTTTAACAAATCTCTGATACCTATACCCTCCTCCCTTTACCAGGGAAAGGAAGGTGGAATCCACAGCTGATCATGAGGGAGGAGTCTCTCCTTAATGGCCTCTAAGATTACTAATGCTTATCTATCTTGCTATTATTTCTTGACATAGCATACATGTGTCTTTAAGATTTCAGATTAAATATCTTTAAGCTACTTATGAAATTAAAAAGACTAAGTCTTCAATATGAATGAGTTTCATATCCCCTAAAACATGAGTTGTGGGGCACAGAGAGTTGCTGTGGTCCCATGCCCTCATAATGGCCCAGGGATTTTAGGGAGCTAAGCCACTTGCTCCAATTGGCACACTTTCAATATATTATACATCTTCCTTCTATTTTCTTTTTTTAAAAACTATTATTTGAGAGAGAGAGAGAAAGAGAGAGAGAGAGAGAGAATTGGCATGCTAGGTCCTCAGCCATTGCAATCAAACTCCAGACATGCCACCTAGTGGGCATGTGAAACCTTGCTCTTACTTCACCTTTGTGTGATTGGCTAATGTGGGATCTGGAGAGTCGAATGTGGGTCCTTCAGTGTCATAGACAAGTGCTTTAACCACTAAGCAATCTTTCCAGCCCTTCCTTCTATTTTCTTAAGTTTTTTTTTTTCCAAAATAGTATTAAAAAATTTACCAGTTTATTTCTCAAAAGAGTCGTCATTGCACCTTTTCTGTATGACCCGACAGCTACAGCTTTAATGATTGTTATTAACAGGCTATTTTCTGTTAAACATTAGCATCCATTAGCTTGGTTATTTTGCAACCCATTACTGTATCACTTCTGACAAGAATTTTTCCCTCTCCCAATTAGCAACTATGATCCCAAGAGAAAATGAACATCAAGTCTCTCGCCAAATGTAAATAACCAAGTAGACTCAGGGAATTAGTTGTTTTCCTACTGTAGACTTCCTGTGAGATGGTCTGTTACCTAAGGGGAGTGCTTGGCACTGACAGCAGAAAACACCTGGCGCCTCTTCCATGATCTTCCTCTTATAGTGCTTGATATTTGCTCTTTGGATAGAAGTGGTAATAACCTTGCTGTTCTATTCCTGAACTCCAGACTGAATTTTAAGGATAAGTGTAGGTTTTGAGAAATGGCAGATCAGTGAACTGAGTGGTACCTGTGAGATCCACAGTGATGGAGCAAACAGCAAATTTGGGAAGTGCAATGCCATATTGGGATATTTACTTGCAGCAACTGGAAACATAATTTATAATTTTATTTTATTCTAAAACATGTACTTAGTTCCTAATTTATGTTATGAACTATAGTATATTCAGGTGATGCAAGATGAAATAATTTATAGTACTTACCACAAGAAATTTAAGTTTATTTTACTTTTATTTATTTATTTGACAGAGAGAAAGAGGAAGGGAGAGAGAGAGAATGGGTGTGCTAGGGCCTCCAGCTGCTGCAAACAAACTCCAAACACATGTGCCACTTGTGCATCTGGCTAATGTATGTCCTGGGGAAATGAACCTGGGTCCTTTTGGCTTTGCAGGAAAATGCCTTAATCACTAAGCCATCTCTTCAACCCAATAAGTTTAACTTTCAATGAAGAAGACAGGGAAAGCATATGTTGCAAGATTCCATTATGGGAGATATGAGGAAGGGATGCATGCTTATTTTTTGAGAGCATATGAGCAATAATTATGAATTAGAATATAGTCAATAATTCCTTAAAGGAAGTTATGCTTGGGTAAGATTTTGAAGTCTGAATAGTGTGAAGACAAATAAGGACCCATGTTTGACTCTGCAGATCCCAAGTTATCCAGATGCACAAAGGTGAGGCAAGCATAAGGTCACACATGCCCACTAGGAGGTGCAAGCATCTGACATTTCATTGCAGTGGCTGAGGCCATGGTGGGCCAATTCTCTCTCTCCTATCCCTCTAAAATAAAAAGAAAAGAAAATTAATTCCATGCAACTCATCTAAAGATCAGGTAGCATCTCCAGCCAGCTGACCAGCAGGTGGAAGTCAGGCTCTGGCACAGGGAATCTTCAGCCAACAGACCACAGGAAGATAGGTGGAAGCCACATTCCACTACCAGACCTGTCTGCCTGACTTGAGGGATCCCCAGCTACTAGACTTGCAGAAGAAAGGCAGAGGTGAGGCTCTAGCAAGGGCAGTGTCCAGTCCACATGACCAGTGGATGGCAGGCCCCTTCACTCAGCACACACTTGAAAACTCCAGCTAGCAAGACAACAGTGTTTAACTGTTAAGCTCCACTCAGGGTTATGAGGGTAACACAGAAGAATCGTTTACAGCTGGACATAACCAGATTGGCTGATAAGAGGTCAGCACTATTATAACTCAGCTTTAATAGCTGCCAGGAACATAATCACTAGTGAAGTGTAGGAGGCCTGTTGGAGGCCCCACAGAAGACACAATAAGTCACTAACTAGTATTTAAAAGAGGAGGAAACTGACTGTAGATCAAGTATAAAAACTGTAATGACAAAGGTAGAGGAAAGTGTGTGGGGTATACGTGTTTGTGTGTGTGTGTGTGTGTGTGTGTGTGTGTGTGTGTGTGTGTGTGTTATAGAGAGAAAAGAGACAAAGAGAGAATGAATTCAGAGTCTTATTTTGGAAAAAGATCAATGACTATATAGAAGGTATAAACAAGCAAATGAATGAGCTGAGGAAATCTATTCAAGATCTTGACAAGACTATGTACACAGAGAATGAAACTGTGAGCAGATTACAGAAGAAAGTCCAACATATGGAGAACAATTCACCTAGGAAATCAAAACCCTGTAAAAGAACCAAATGGAAATTCTAGAAATGAAAGGAACATTACCCAAATAAACCACAACAGAGAGCATCACCAACAGGAAAGACCATGCAGGAGACTAAATTTCAGAAATGGAAGCCAAAAATCAAAGCAGTAATTCACACAGATGCTTATAATGAAAAAGAAAATCAAGCTGGGCATGGTGGCACATGTCTTTAATTCCAGCACTCAGAGGCAGAGGTAGGAGACTAGAGTGAGACCCTACCTCAAAAAACAGACAGACAAACAAACAAAAAAGATCAAAGACCATTAATAATACTTGCAAGAAATCTGTGATATACTGAAGAAATTTATGAGGTAAAAGTTGGAGCTGAAATGACATGTAGAGGAAATGAAGATTTATTCAATGAAATAATATCAGAGAATT